>NC_053391.1:629629642-629986142 GCF_905171765.1 Bufo bufo
GCATAATTATTAGGCAACTTAACAAAAAACAAATATATACCCATTTCAATTATTTATTTTTACCAGTGAAACCAATATAACATCTCAACATTCACAAATATACATTTCTGACATTCAAAAACAAAACAAAAACAAATCAGTGACCAATATAGCCACCTTTCTTTGCAAGGACACTCAAAAGCCTGCCATCCATGGATTCTGTCAGTGTTTTGATCTGTTCACCATCAACATTGCGTGCAGCAGCAACCACAGCCTCCCAGACACTGTTCAGAGAGGTGTACTGTTTTCCCTCCTTGTAAATCTCACATTTGATGATGGACCACAGGTTCTCAATGGGGTTCATATCAGGTGAACAAGGAGGCCATGTCATTAGATTTTCTTCTTTTATACCCTTTCTTGCCAGCCACGCTGTGGAGTACTTGGACGCGTGTGATGGAGCATTGTCCTGCATGAAAATCATGTTTTTCTTGAAGGATGCAGACTTCTTCCTGTACCACTGCTTGAAGAAGGCATCTTCCAGAAACTGGCAGTAGGACTGGGAGTTGAGCTTGACTCCATCCTCAACCCGAAAAGGCCCCACAAGCTCATCTTTGATGATACCAGCCCAAACAAGTACTCCACCTCCACCTTGCTGGCGTCTGAGTCGGACTGGAGCTCTCTGCCCTTTACCAATCCAGCCACGGACCCATCCATCTGGCCCATCAAGACTCACTCTCATTTCATCAGTCCATAAAACCTTAGAAAAATCAGTCTTGAGATATTTCTTGGCCCAGTCTTGACGTTTCAGCTTGTGTGTCTTGTTCAGTGGTGGTCGTCTTTCAGCCTTTCTTACCTTGGCCATGTCTCTGAGTATTGCACACCTTGTACTTTTGGGCACTCCAGTGATGTTGAAGCTCTGAAATATGGCCAAACTGGTGGCAAGTGGCATCTTGGCAGCTGCACGCTTGACTTTTCTCAGTTCATGGGCAGTTATTTTGCACCTTGGTTTTTCCACACGCTTCTTGCGACCCTGTTGACTATTTTGAATGAAACGATTGATTGTTCGATGATTACGCTTCAGAAGCTTTGCAATTTTAAGAGTGCTGCATCCCTCTGCAAGATATCTCACTATTTTTGACTTTTCTGAGCCTGTCAAGTCCTTCTTTTGACCCATTTTGCCAAAGGAAAGGAAGTTGCCTAATAATTATGCACACCTGATATAGGGTGTTGATGTCATTAGACCACACCCCTTCTCATTACAGAGATGCACATCACCTAATATGCTTAATTGGTAGTAGGCTTTCGAGCCTATACAGCTTGGAGTAAGACAACATGCATAAAGAGGATGATGTGGTCAAAATACTCATTTGCCTAATAATTCTGCACACAGTGTAAGGCCAGATTCTCTGTTACGGGACCTCTCTCCTCTGCCTGGGTGCCTGTGCCTAAATGTGTGACAGTGGCCTGTTCCAGTGGTGGGTGACGTGATGCCTGATTCTTTGCTATGACATGAAGACTGATTCTGCGCTGACATAAGGCCAGATTCTCTGTTACGGGACCTCTCTCCTCTGCCTGGGTGCCTGGGCCTAAATGTGTGACAGTGGCCTGTTCCAGTGGTGGGTGACGTGAAGCCTGATTCTCTGCTATGACATGAAGACAGATTCTGTGCTGACATAAGGCCAGATTCTCTGTTACGGGACCTCTCTCCTCTGTCTGGGTGCCGGGGCCTAAATGTGTGACAGTGGCCTGTTCCAGTGGTGGGTGACGTGAAGCCTGATTCTCTGCTATGACATGAAGACAGATTCTGTGCTGACATAAGGCCAGATTCTCTGTTACGGGACCTCTCTCCTCTGTCTGGGTGCCGGGGCCTAAATATGTGACAGTGGCCTGTTCCAGTGGTGGGTGACGTGAAGCCTGATTCTCTGCTATGACATGAAGACTGATTCTGTGCTGACATGAAGCCAGATTCTCTGCTATGGCATGAAGAGACTGATTCTCTGCTGACATGAAGCCAGATTCTTTGCTATGGCATGAAGAGACTGATTCTCTGCTGACGTGAAGCCAGATTCTCTGCTATGGGACCTCTGTACAATTGATATTGGTTCATTTTTATTTTTTTTATTTTTATTTTAATTCATTTCCCTATCCACATTTGTTTGCAGGGGATTTACCTACATGTTGCTGCCTTTTGCAGCCCTCTAGCTCTTTCCTGGGCTGTTTTACAGCCTTTTTAGTGCCCAAAAGTTCGGGTCCCCATTGACTTCAATGGGGTTCGGGACAAAGTTCGGTTCGGGTTCGGATCCCGAACCCGAACATTTCCGGGAAGTTCGGCCGAACTTCTCGAACCCGAACATCCAGGTGTTCGCTCATCTCTACTAACCAGCGATCGATACCTGGCTGGACACGTGGGACGCTGAGCGAGCGGGTCTGAGGTCTTGCTCCGCAAGTAAAAGTAAGTGGAGCATTGCCGAATAAGTGCGGTTACGATCTGTTACAGGACACTCGAATACAGAGTTTTTCCTTGTGGGAATTACAGCAAGGACATTCTTGAATTGTTGTTCCAACCACCTGGCAAGTCGGCATTTATGTCCTGGACATTCAAGCGGTATAATTGAATATCTATTGCAGCCTCACTCTAGCTATTTGGTCATATTATTAGGAGTACTCCTGCTATATAGGTTAGTGCGCGAGCTCCGCACTTATATACCTATTTTCACACATTTATTCATGTATGTCTGCTGATATGGTGACACAAGTCAGTTTGTTTTTTTGATTTAGTGCATTAATAAAAAAAATTTATGCAAAAATACTGTGAGCCAGCCTATATTACTATTGATTTATTCCCCTTTCAATGACCCTTGTGCCATTTTTTCCACTGCCTTCTTTGCTAAAGGTTGTTTCTTTAGACCAGGGGTGCACAACCTTTTTGGTCTGGGTGCCCGCATTGTCACATCACAAAAAGGGGGGCCGCAAAAAAAAAAAGTTAATCAGCGCTTGTTTGCATCAGCCGATTACACAGTCTAATGCAAAGTGACTGGGGAGGAATGATCACTACCACAGTCATTCCTACCTCATTTACTTCTATTGATTATCGGTAGCTGATCCTGGATTACAGCGGGAGATGTGCTGACGATAACTGTACATCTTTCATCCTGATAAAATATGCAAATAAGCCGACAAACAAGTGATTCCTTGTTTATCAGCTGATCAGCGGCGTGATTATACCGGCCAGATATTAGGAATGAGCGCTCCTATGAACACTTGTTCCTAGTAATTGTCCTGAATATCGTGCCGTGTAACAGGGGCTTAGAGATTTCCTGGTAAAAAATTATTTTTAACATGTTCCTGCAGCAGGGGTTTACATACCGCCAGTGCAGCCGGTGCGGCTGCACAGAGGCCCAGAGCAGGAGGGGGCCCCTTCTTACCGGCAGCAGGGGAAGATTAGCGCTTTCATTGTGAAAGCTCTCATCTCTATTCATCTGTATCGCTGTCCTTAGGACGGCGATACAGATGGATGCTGCGGCGTGGCAGGTGAGAGGCATCTCCCTTCCCCAGTCCTCTCATAGGCTACAGGCACTAGGCCTGCAACCCATCAGAGGGCGACGTAGGTGGCGCAATGACGTCATCACGCCGCCTGAGCTGTACAGCGAGGGACACAGGCTGGAAGAGGCCTGCATCACATCGCTGAAAGCAGCAAGGAGGTATGTGAGTTTATTATTTTTTTTATTTACACTTTACTAGGGCCCTATCTGGCACTCATGGGGGCATCTACGTATCTGGCACTCATGGGGGCATCTTATGTACTGGCACACATGGGGGACACTATGGAGGAGGAGCACTATGGGGGCCCTATTTTAACCTATTGGGGACATAGGGCGTACAGGTACGCCCTGATGTCCCGGTACTTAAGGACACAGGGACACAGAGCGGCAGGCGGTCATCGGAACTGGGTGCCTGCTGAAATCAATCAGCAGGCACCCAGGGCCAATGCCGGGGGGGTGTCCTGTGACCCCCCTGTATCGGCGATCGCGGCGGATTAACCCCCTTCTATGTCGCTGACCGCGGCATAGAAGGGGTTTGTGTTTGAGTGATCGCATCGAGTCCCCGCGCTGCTGTGGCGAGGACTTGATGTTTCAGAAGGCAGCCCGATGCCGTGCAGATGCTGCCCAATGCCTTGCACGGCATCGGGACCTGCCTTCTACGGGAGCTGAGGAGATCCAGCCTCAGGCTGGGTCTCCTAGGCAACCTGTTTGTGTACTACTCACTGTAGTACACAAACAGGCAATGTATTACAATACAAATGTATTGTAATGCATTGCAGAGGGGATCAAACCCCCAAAAGTGAACATCAGAAATTAAGTAAAGAAAAAAAGTTAATAAAATGAATAAAGTAATAAAATTTAAAGAAAGTAAAAAAAGAAAAAAACATGCCGCTTTCCCCTAATTTTGTAATAAAAAACAGGAAAAAAAACACATATTAGGTATCGCCACGTCCGTAATGAACGGCTCAATAAATATATCACATGATCCACCCTGTCTGATAAATATCATAAAAAAATAAAAAAGGAGTATGCCCCCGAAAATAGTACCAATCTAACCGTCACCTCATTCCGCCAAAAATTAGCCCCTACCCAATAGCCAATCGCCCAAAAAAGAAAAAAAAACTATAGCTCAGAATATGGAGACACGAAAACATCTTTTTTTTTTGTTTAAAAAATGCTGGTATTGTGTAAACCTTAAGTAAAAAAAAAAAGTAGACATATTAGGTATCGACGCGTCCATGCGAATCTGCTCTAATAAAAATATCACATGACCTAACCCCTCAGATGAACACCGTGAAAAATAAAAAATAAAAACTGCTAAATAAACAATTTTTTGTCACCTTACATCACAAAAAGTGTAATAGCAAGCGATCACACGCACCCCAAAATAGTGCCAATAAAACCGTCATCTCATCCCGCAAAAGTCATACCCTACCCAAGGTAATCGCCCAAAAACTGAAAAAATTATGGCTCTCAAAAAAGAAATCAGTGTAAAACTTACATAAATAAAAAAAAGTATACATATTAGGTATCGCCGCATCCGTAACAACCTGGTCTATTAAAATATCACAGGATCTAACCTGTCAGATGAATGTTGTAAATAACAAAAAATAAAAACGGTGCCAAAACAGCTATTTCTTGTTATCTTGCCTCACAAAAAGTGTAATATAGAGCAACCAAAAATCATATGTACCCTAAACTAGTACCAACAGTACTGCCACCCTATCCCGTAGTTTCTAAAATGGGGCCACTTTTTTGGAGTTTCTACTCTAGGGGTGCATCAGGGGGGCTTCAAATGGGACATGGTGTCAAAAAAAACAGTCCAGCAAAATCTGCCTTCCAAAAACCGTATGGCATTCCTTTTCTTCTGCGCCCTGCCGTGTGCCGGTACAGCTGTTTACGGCCACATATGGGGTGTTTCTGTAAACTAAAGAATCAGGGCCATAAATATTGAGTTTTGTTTGGCTGTTAACCCTTGCTTTGTTACTGGGAAAAACTGATTAAAATGGAAAATTTGCTAAAAAATTTAAATTCTGAAATTTTATCTCCATTTGCCAATAACTCTTGTGGAACATCTAAAGGGTTAACAACGTTTGTAAAATCAGTTTTGAATACCTTGAGGGGTATAGTTTCTTAGATGGGGTCACTTTTATGGAGTTTCTACTCTAGAGTTGCATTAGGGGGCTTCAAATGGGACATGGTGTAAAAAAAAACAGTCCAGCAAAATCTGCCTTCAAAAAACCGTATGGCATTCCTTTCCTTCTGCGCCCTGCCGTGTGCACAGTAGTTTGCGACCACATATGGGGTGTTTCTATAAACTACAGAATCAGGGCCATAAATATAGAGTTTTGTTTGGCTGTTAACCCTTGCTTTGTAACTGGAAAAAAATTATTAAAATGGAAAATCTGCCAAAAAAAGTGAAATTTTGAAATTGTATCTCTTTTTTCCATTAATTCTTGTGGAACACCTAAAGGGTTAACGACGTTTGTAAAATCAGTTTCGAATACCTTGAGGGGTGTCGTTTCCAGAATGGGGTCATTTTTGGGTGCTTTCTACTATGTAAGCCTCGCAAAGTTACTTCAGACCTGAACTGGTCCCTAAAAATTGGGTTTTTAAAAATTTCAAGATTTGCTTCTAAACTTCTAAGCCTTGTAATATCCCCAAAAATAAAATATCATTCCCAAAATGATCCAAACATGAAGTAGACTTATGGGGAATGTAAAGTAATACCTATTTTTGGAGGTATTACTATTAGAGTTGAGCGAACACCTGGATGTTCGGGTTCGAGAAGTTTGGCCGAACTTCCCGGAAATGTTCGGGTTCGGGATCCGAACCCGACCCGAACTTCGTCCCGAACCCCATTGAAGTCAATGGGGACCCGAACTTTTCGGCACTAAAAAGGCTGTTTTGCCCAGGAAAGGGCTGGAGGGCTACAAAAGGCAGCAAAATGTAGTTAAATCCCCTGCAAACAAATGTGGATAGGGAAATGAATAAAAATAAAATAAATAAAAATTAACCAATATCAATTGGAGAGAGGTCCCATAGCAGAGAATCAGGCTTCATGTCAGCAGAGAATCAGTCTTCATGTCATAGCAGAGAATCAGGCTTCACGTCACCCAAAACTGGAACAGTCCATTGTCACATATTTAGGCCCAGGCACCCAGACAGAGGAGAGAGGTCCCATAGCAGAGAATCTGGCTTCATGTCAGCAGAGAATCAGTCTTCATGTCATAGCAGAGAATCATGCTTCACGTCACCCACCACTGGAACAGTCCATTGTCACATATTTAGGCCCAGGCACCCAGACAGAGGAGAGAGGTCCCATAGCAGAGAATCTGGCTTCATGTCAGCAGAGAATCAGTCTTCATGTCTAGGGATAAGCGAACCCGAACTGTATAGTTCGGGTTCGTACCGAATTTTGGGGTGTCCGTGACACGGACCCGAACCCGAACATTTTAGTAAAAGTCCGGGTTCGGGTTCGGTGTTCGTCGCTTTCTTGGCGCTTTTTGAAAGGCTGCAAAGCAGCCAATCAACAAGCGTCATACTACTTGCTCCAAGAGGCCATCACAGCCTTGCCTACTATTGGCATGGCTGTGATTGGCCAGTGCAGCATGTGACCCAGCCTCTATATAAGCTTGGGTCACGTTGCGCTGCACGTCACTCTGCTGATTCAAGCATAGGGAGAGGTTGCAGCTGCGACGTTAGGGCGAGATTAGGCAGATTAACTCCTCCAAAAGTCTTCATTCTGTGATCGATCTCCAGCTGTGGATCATTGAAGTGCTAATATCGAATTGCTCACTTTTTTTAGGCTGCCCAGAGCGTTTTTATATCACTTTTTTCTGGGGTGATCGGCGGCCATTTTGTGGATTGTGGTGCGCCAGCACAAGCTACCACCAAGTGCTTTTAACCATCAATAGTGTGGTTATTTTTTGCTATATCCTACATCAGCTGCAGGCTGAGCCTGTGTCACCGAAGTGCATTTAACCATCAACAGTGTGGTTATTTTTTGGCCATATACTACATCAGGTGCAGGCTGAGCCTGTGTCACCCAAGTGCATTTAACCATCAACAGTGTGGCTAATTTTTGGCCATATACTACAACAGGTGCAGGCTGAGCCTGTGTCACCCAAGTGCATTTAACCATCAATAGTGTGGTTATTTTTTGGCCATATACTACATCAGGGGCAAGTTGAGCCTGTCACCCAGCGCCTAAAAAATAGACCTGACATTTATATTCCTCCAAATCAGTACTGTTTTAGCTGGTCAAGTTATTTGTAGTGACCGTAAAAGCACAGTTTTTGTTCTGGGTTGAAAAACTATTCCAAAATTTGCAATTCTCAAAATAAGTAGTTTCTGCTATATCAGGCCTACTTCAAATCTATCCCAAAAAGGATATCTTAGATTCAAGGTGCTGATAGTGTCATTCAGAAAAACTTAACACACACGCTACCGTGCAGATACAAGTCTAATTCTGTGATTAAACGTATACCTGTCACACAGCGCAAAAAAAATAGGCCTCAGATTTCTATTCAACCAAATCTGTACTGTTTTAGCTGGTCAAATTATTTGTAGTGACCGTAAAAGCACAGTTTTTGTTCTGGGTTGAAAAACTATTCCCAAATTTGCCATTCTCAAAATAAGTAGTTTCTGCTATATCAGGCCTACTTTAAATCTATCCCAAAAAGGATATCTTAGATTCAAGGTGCTGATAGTGTCATTCAGAAAAACTTAACACACACGCTACCGTGCAGATACAAGTCTAATTCTGTGATTAAACATATATCTGTCACACAGCGCAAAAAAAATAGGCCTCAGATTTCTATTCAACCAAATCTGTACTGTTTTAGCTGGTCAAATTATTTGTAGTGACCGTAAAAGCACAGTTCTTGTTCTGGGTTGAAAAACTATTCCCAAATTTGCCATTTTCAAAATTGTGGTGAACGGGAACAATGAGGAAAACATCTAATAAGGGACGCGGACGCGGACGTGGACATGGTCGTGGTGGTGTTAGTGGACCCTCTGGTGCTGGGAGAGGACGTGGCCGTTCTGCCACAGCCACACGTCCTAGTGAACCAACTACCTCAGGTCCCAGTAGCCAGCAGAATTTACAGCGATATTTGGTGGGGCCCAATGCCGTTCTAAGGATGGTAAGGCCTGAGCAGGTACAGGCATTAGTCAATTGGGTGGCCGACAGTGGATCCAGCACGTTCACATTATCTCCCACCCAGTCTTCTGCAGAAAGCGCACAGATGGCGCATGAAAACCAAGCCCATCAGTCTGTCACATCAACCCCATGCATATCAGGGAAACTGTCTGAGCCTCAAGTTATGCAGCAGTCTCTTATGCTGTTTGAAGACTCTGCTGCCAGGGTTTCCCAAGGGCATCCACCTAGCCCTTCCCCAGGGGTGGAAGAGATAGAATGCACTAACGCACAACCACTTATGTTTCTTGATGATGAGGACATGGGAATACCACCTCAGCACGTCTCTGATGATGACGAAACACAGGTGCCAACTGCTGCGTCTTTCTGCAGTGTGCAGACTGAACAGGAGGTCAGGGATCAAGACTGGGTGGAAGACAATGCAGGGGACGATGAGGTCCTAGACCCCACATGGAATGAAGCTCGTGCCACTGACTTTCACAGTTCGGAGGAAGAGGCAGTGGTGAGACCGAGCCAACAGCGTAGCAAAAGAGGGGGCAGTGGGCAAAATAAGAACACCCGCCGCCAGGAGACTCCGCCTGCTACTGACCGCCGCCATCTGGGACCGAGCACCCCAAAGGCAGCTTCAAGGAGTTCCCTGGCATGGCACTTCTTTAAACAATGTGCTGATGACAAGACCCGAGTGGTTTGCACGCTGTGCCATCAGAGCCTGAAGCGAGGCATTAACGTTCTGAACCTTAGCACAACCTGCATGACCAGGCACCTGCATGCAAAGCATGAACTGCAGTGGAGTAAACACCTTAAAAACAAAGAAGTCACTCAGGCTCCCCCTGCTACCTCTTCTGCTGCTGCCGCCTCAGCCTCTTCTGCTGCTGCCGCCGCCTCGGCCTCTTCCTCCGTCTCTGGAGGAACGTTGGCACCTGCCGCCCAGCAAACATGGGATGTACCACCAACACCACCACCTGCGTCACCAAGCATCTCAACCATGTCACACGGCAGCGTTCAGCTCTCCATCTCACAAACATTTGAGAGAAAGCGTGAAAAAGCAAATCGTCTATGAATATCAATGACCTATACATATTTGGCTTGACTTTTAACTGGATAATACAATTATTTATGTCTTTGCCCCTAATAAGGGTTTTCTATTGTATAGTTATTGATACTTAATCTCATAGATGCATTGCTTTTTCATTTCATTACTCAGCACATTTTTTGTTATTATTTGACATTGGGATATTATATATTACAGTTGATTATTTATATTGATGTTATGAATATATTGGCCTAGTCCATTTAACCTGTATTGGCTCTGTCTCTGTAGCAGATTTTCTGGGGCCTGGTTTCTCTTTTGGCCCCTTATTTTTCAGATGTATTGTTATAAGTGAGTTTAAATAAACTGGATTTTTTACCATATTGTATAGTATCTCTATGGGGTTATTGGCACTTCTGTATGGGTTCTTAGTATAGTTTGGCTAGACCCCTTTACCATTTCTATAAACATGATTTATCATTGAGGTGTGATCATTATTCTCAGTGTGCCCGAGGAGCCAGTTGCCTCTGATTCCGTCCCCCACTAAGATGATTAGGTTTCCTGGCTGTGTCTTCGTGATCATCATCTTCTTGCTCCACCACCTCCTCTTCATCCTCTTTCAGTGGCAGCTTCTCATCCTCCTCCTCCATGTCAGTTTGTCATTGTGGGTCCCAAATCGCTATAGGGCAGACAGCAAGAAGTGTTAGCTGTTCTTCTTCTTCCCTTGTCCCTTGTCAGATGAGCATCAGCATCTGCTTGAAGATAAATATGATAGGGATGACATTGTTCACGCTGCAGTTATCCCTGCTGACTTTGTGGCCTCTTCGAAGGTCTTCAGCACCTGACAGAGGTTTCAGATGAGCTGCCACAGCCTGACTTTGAAACAACATGCTCCCTGCTTCTGAGGCGATTTGGTGCATTACAAAATCACTCACAGCTTTCCACTGCTCGTATAGACACTTGAGCATGTGCAATGTTGAATTCCAGTGAGTTGGAATGTTGCGGATTAAGCAGTGTAAGTCCAGTAGAATCCATAAAAAAATAAAAAAATAAAAAATAGAAATTACAGCTCACCATATATTCCCCGTGCACGGAATGAATCGGACAGATCATCCAAGTATATCAAAAGGAGAAGAGAGGTTCCAGCACCACGTATTCCGATTATTGCTTCGTCTTTATTTGAATTTTCGGTTACAAATTACATCTTGTGGACGTCACCTTACACCACCACAGGTTAACATGTTTCGAACCAAAGCGTTCTTAATCATAACCTCGTGTCGTGTCCGGTCTTAGGAATAAAGTGGACGCCACCCTCCAATAAGAAAAGAGAGGGGAAGAAGAAAGGTGAAAGAGGGGGAGGGGAGAAAAGGAGGAAAAAACATGAGGGGGGAGGGGTGAATATCCACCTCAGGCCGGACACTTTACAATCACCTGTCACATCTAAATAATTTACTTTAAAACACAGAAGGAAAATTGAACAGTCATCTTGCTCAGAATGACTTAATAAAATCCATAAGTTTCATAATATTACAGGTCTTGCATAAACAAGTAAAAAAGAAAAAAAGAGACCCCTGTGTTGGACATATTATCTATATAAGAAAACACATCGTGTGAATATACACTACATGTGTATATCGAAAAAACTGTTAAAATCCAGGAGATAAAACCCCATTACAAACTAAGATGTTCTCTCTTATTCTATGTGACTAAATAATGGCTTGTTTTTGAATTCTTAACCCATATTATAGTTTATTTTATTTTACATAAATCCATTTTGTTTCTGACCATTTAGTGATATTGTTACTGTTGGAATTATCCAGTTATATTTGTATTCAGATGTAACACATTGGTAAAGGTACATCAACTCTTTTTTCAGATTGAGTCCTGATGGATACCGGGTATTCAATCTGAAAATCCATTAAGCCTCCTATAACAAGATTTTTTTCTTTATGCTACCACCCCTAGGCGAAGCTGTCACTTTCTCAATGGCATATGTGCAAAAGCTATCCAAGATCCTATTATGCTCATTTATGAAATGGTTTGCTGCACTAGATATGCCTGTTGTCTGGGGATTGAAAACATAATTAAGATGTTCCCGTAGTCTGGTCTTGAATCGTCTGCTAGTACTGCCCACATACATAATATCACAAATTGTACATTTGATCACATAGATGACCCCAATACTATTACAGTTAATATAACTTTTTATTGGGAAAATATCAGTATGTGTGGCATTATCAAATTGTGTGGTTGGATAAGCATAATTACATGTTTTGCATGGGTATCCTCCACATTTGGTAAAGCCCAAATATTTCATCCATGTACCTTTGGGTTTGTTAGATGTGCGTGCAAATAGCAATGGAGATACAGAGTTGGCTATAGTGCAGGATCTTCTTGACACAATCCTACATCCATTTTTCAAGATGTCATATAGGATATTATCGTCATATAAAATTGGCAGACATTTCTTCATAACTTGTTGTATCAAAAAAAACTGACAACTATATGCAAGGACGAACGTAGGTTTTTCCATATTTCCCGTTGTTTTACACATTGCATTTTTCTTTTTTAATCTAAAAAAAAGCTCTGTTCTTTTTTTGCTTTTGGCTATGTTTAGAGCTCTAGTTAACATCCACTTTGCATATCCTCTTTGTCTCAAACGCGCCCAAATTAATTAGCATTCTAATACCGTATTGGTTCTACAATTTCTTCGTGCCCATATAAATTCTCCCACTGGAATAGATTTTATTGTATGCATTAGGTGGTGGTGACTATTGGCTTTTAGTATAGTATTTCCCGAGATATACGCATGTAGTGTATATTCACACAATGTGTTTTCTTATATAGATAATATGTCCAACACAGAGGTTTGTGTCTCTTTTTTTCTTTTTTACTTGTTCATGCATGACCTGTAATATTATGCAACTTATGGATTTTATTTAGTCATTCTGAGCAAAATGACAGTGTTCAATTTTCCTTTTGTGTTTTAAAGTAAATTATATAGATGTGACAGGTGATTGGTTGTGAAGTGTCCGGCCTCAGGTGGATATTCATCCCTCCCCCTCATGGTTTTTCCTCCTTTTCTCGCCCTCTCCCTCTTTCACCTTTGTTCTCCCCCTCTCTTTTCTTATTGGAGTGTGGCGTCTATTTTATTCCTGAGACCGGACACTACACGAGGATACAATTAAGAACGCTTTGGTTTGAAACATGCCAACCTGTGGTGGGGTAAGGTGATGTCCACAAGATGTAATTTGTAACCTAATAATCAAATAAAGACGAAGCAATAATCGGAATACATGGTGCTGGAACCTCTCTTCTCTTTTTGATAAGTCCAGTAGAGCGTTCCTCGCCATTTAAAAATGGCGGAAATGCAAGGACAGTCTCCTGGAAATTGCCAGTATTGATGTACTTTAGTAACTGCTAGCCTGGTTGGCTATTCTGTCCCAGGCCGATCAGCTTGAACACAGTGTGGCGACACTTGACTTGACACATGCAGTAGGAAGGAGGGGAAGTAGGAGCGACACTGTGTTCAGCTGCTGTTGGGGACAGGAGCATGTCCATGGAGGAGGCGGAAAAATGTCTGGTGTGGGAACCAGGCAGTGTGGCTAGGAAGGTGTGGCAACACTTTACTTGACAAATGTGATAGGAAGGAGGGGTAGTGCAAGCAACCCTGTGCCCACCTGCTGTTGGGGACGGGAGAGTATCCATGGAGGATTAGGTGGAGGAGGCAGACACAATCTTGGGGGGGGGGAGGGGTGTCACAACAGACATTGACCCAATGGGCCATGAAAGACATGGACTGTCCCTGCCTGTAACTGATCCAGAGGTGCATTGTGGAGTGCACCTTGCCGCACAGTGAGAATCGCAGGGAGTGGCTCATGTTGTCTGCCACATTAGAGTACAAGGCTGGGATGGATTTTTGGGAGAAATAATGGTGTCTCCTACCTGGGTACGGTTGGACTCCTGGATCCTGGCTCACTTGCAATAAATTGAGTGTGGTGCTAGTAGGAGTAATAGAGGAATTTGCAGCAGTAGTTGAGATCCAGACCTTTGGTAAAGTTCAAACTTGTCTTTACTGGTTGTAGCTTTCATCCAAGCAAGGTACAGCATTAGTCTTTGGTCGCAGCAGGTAATGGCAATGTGTGGCAGGAATATATCTTCTGCTCTATCATGTACCTGGAGCTTGCAGGAAAAGGACGTCTGCTTAGTAGCTCTAAACTGTGGCAGGAATTTGGCTTCTGCACTTTCTATCTTCTGCTGTGTGGGGACTGACTAGCTGAGGAGGAATATGGCTTCTCCTGGGTCTCTGGTCTGTACACAGAGTTATCTTCACAGGGTATGGTTTCTTCCTGTAACTGGAGTTGTCTGCTTGCTTCTTCCCGCTGAGGCTGCAAGGCTCAGGCTGGGGATGATGATCAATGTCTCAGATGAGACAAGATCCTGGCTTTGGATCCCTATATCTGGGAGCTTCTACACGCACAGCCTTCTCCTAGCCGGGGTGGCTGGCACACTGACTCTAACTTCCTTCTCCACCCATGAGGCAGGATGTGGGAGCAACCCACTTTGCTCACAGAGGGGGGAGCTAAGCTGGAATGAACTATTCCAGTTCAGAAACACTAAACTGAACTTAACTCCTTGCTAACACATTGCTGCCACCTGCTGGTGAACATGAAGAATGACAACAATATACATTTAACAAGGTTTAGAATGCACAGTTGTGAGGATATTATGTGAAATTACATGAGATGACAAAGTTAATGTTTTTAACAGATTGTAGCTGGGTAAAAGAGTTTAGTAACACAACTCTCGGGTGTTACATTATGTCCTTCCTTTTCCACAAACACAATGAAGATGCTGCTATTGACAGTTGACCTTGGAACAAATACAGTATCAGCACCACTAGCAAATTTGGGCCTAATGTCTATTGTGTGTTAAAATATGCAGATTCAGAAAAAAACTTTCTGTAGTGTAAAACAGTCAACATACTATGCAATTATTTTTACCGACCCTTTACCGACAAAGGTGCCTCATGTAAATAATGAGTAAATGGATCTGAATGCTTATGCCAATGCAATATTTTAGTTTTTCCTTTTCAATAAATTAGCAAAGATTTAGAACATTCTGTTTTCACTTTGTCATTATAGGATACCGAGTGCAGAATGATGGGGAAATAGTTGATTTAATTTTTTATTTTTTTGGCACAAGGCTGCAAAATAACAAGACTTTCCAAACGCATTGCATGCAGAAGTTCTCTTAGAAAAGTTCACAATGCCATGATGCTCAGAGGTTGGCGACATCTCTGAATAGTTGCATCCAATGAATTCCATGTGGTGGTGAATTTATTCGATTATGCCGTGAAAAACATTTGTTGCTTTTAACAGGATGTCACATTTTTCTATCTTAATTAGGCCTCATGCACACGACCGTTGTGTGTTTTACGGTCCGCACGGACAGCCTTTAAAATAACTGCCTATTCTTGTCCGCAAAGCGCGGACAAGAATAGGACATGTTATATTTTTTTTGAAGACCACGGAACGGAGCAACGGATGTGGACAGCACACGGAGTGCTGTCCGCATCTTTTGCGGTCCCATTGAAGTGACTGGTTCGTCATCCGAGCCGCCAAAACTGCGGCTCGGATGTGAACCAAAACAACGGCCGTGTAACATAGTAACATAGTACATAAGGCCGAAAAAAGACATTTGTCCATCCAGTTCAGCCTGTCATCCTGCAAGTTGATCCAGAGGAAGGCAAAAAAAAAACCCTGTGAGGTAGAAGCCAATTTTCCCCACTTTAGGGGAATAAAAAATTCCTTCCCGACTCCAATCAGGCAATCAGAATAACTCCCTGGATCAACGACCCCTCTCTAGTAGCTATAGCCTGTAATATTATTACACTCCAGAAATACATCCAGGCCCCTCTTGAATTCCTTTATTGTACTCACCATCGCCACCTCCTCAGGCAGAGAGTTCCATAGTCGCACTGCTCTTACCATGTGCATGAGGCCTTAATGTATGGTTGTCTTGTTGATGTAATAACATAAAAAATTGAATTTTTTTTAATTTCATAGCTCACTCAATGTTTTTCATGTCATTAAGGCCTCATGTACACAAACGTATTTTGTTTCCGTGTCCATTCTGGTTTTTTTGCGGATAGGATGCAGACCCATTCATTTCAATGGGTCCTCAAAAAATGCACACCTGCACACCTGTTCTATCCGCATCCGTATGTCCGTTCCGTAGCCCAGCAAAAAAAATATAAGGCCTCATGCACACGGCCGTTGTGCAGCCGTTCCATGCATTGGGGTCCCCAATGCACGGGCAACATTTATGCAGCGGGCCGGACCCATTCAACTTGAATAGGTCCGTGGTATGTGACATGTCATATTTTTTGGCAGTGCGGAACCATGGAAAGAAACACCACGGAAGCACTCCGTAGTGTTCCCGGTGTTCCGTTCCGTGACTCCGGAACTGCGGACTCATTGCAGGCTGCAATACGGCCACGGTGCCCAACGGCCGTGTGTATCAGGCCTAACATGTCCTATTCTCTTCCATTTTAGCCATTGTTACAATGGATCCGCAAGAAAAAAATGTGATGGCATACGGATGTCATCCGTTTTTTTTGCGGATCTGCAATTTGCGGACTGCAAAGCACATACGGTCGTGTATATGTAGCTTAACCCATAAAAGATCAGGCTTATATTTTTTTTGCATTTTTGATTTGTTCTCCCCACATTAGCCATAATAGCCATAATTTTTTAAATGTTCTGTTCACATAGCCATATGAGGGCTTATTATTTGTGGGACAAGATGCATATTTTAATGGCACACTTTAATTTACCATGTCTTATATTGGACAACGGGAAAACAATATTTGTGGGTGTAAAATAATAAATAAAAATTCCCCCAAAGTTTTTGGGGTTTTGATATGACAGTGTTTACTGTGTACTAAAAATGACATGACTTCCTTATTCTGCAGGTCAATACGATTATGGCAATACCAAATTTCTATGGTTGTATTTTGTTTTATTACTTAAAAAAAAATATATACTTTGATAAAAAAAAAATCTTTGCAGTGCCATTTTCTAACAGCCATAACTTTTTATATTTCCATCTACAGAGCTCTATGGCTGTTTTTTTGCAGCACGGACTGTAGTTTTTATTGACCAAATTTGGGTTATGTACAACTTTTTGATCACTGTTATTCAATTTTTTTGGGGGGACAAGGTGACAAAAAATGTGGAATTGCATGTTTTAATTTTTTTTTCCCATTACAGTGTTCAATAGTGTTGAGCGAATTGAAGTTAATGAAGTGGAATTCGATCCAAATTTCCAGAAAAATTTGATTTGCCACGAATCCGAATTTCCTTGCGGTTTCTGGTAACAAATCAGATTTTTTCTAAAATGGCTGCTGCAAAATGAAAGTAAGAAGCCTGAGAACGAGGGATAACCCATAATGCCTTGGAGCTAGCCAATCAGCAGATAGCCAGCCCCTTTGATGTTCCAGCCATATAAAAAGCCTAATCCTGCCCGGTCTCTGCCATTTTACAGTGAACTGAGCATAGGGAGAGATGTGACAAGTGTTTTACAAAGCTTTTATTAGTATAATCTGGGATAGGGACAGTGTAGGAAGATTGTAGGGAGGGCATAGGGAGACTTCAGCACAGTGCAGGCTCTGTAAGCTGAAGGGATCCACAGGAGACAGTGCAGTTTGCATTAATCCCCTGTGGAGGGCATATATATATAATTGAACAGTGTTCACCTTGTTTAATAGATAAGTGATTCTATTACGCCTTGATTCTCAAAATAGGTTTGTTAAAGCAGCCCTAAATTAGGGCATTTTAGATACACTCTGGTGTTCCAGATCAATGTACCCCCCCAGGGGTTAATATCCACGCGTGGCTGAGAGACTGAACACTGACACAGAAGTTGGTCAAAGCAATCTCTAACTTTATTTAAATCAGGTAAGCTGTATTATACATCTTCAGAAGAGGGCAGTCCTCATTGAGGCTTAAACATTGTTTCATTGGTCAAAAAGGAAGAAGAGATAAAAGAGAGAAGATAATACACCTGCATCTGCGCACTGGGCACCACTTTGGAATGTGAACTAATGTAAACATCTCGTTACCATCGCCATTTTGTAATGGCGTTTATCCTAACAATAATACTGCATACGTCATATGTGACACTTCAAATAAGGTGCTTCTCTATAGGCAGGGAATAATATATATCATCAAGCCATATGATTGGCTTACGCATCTCCACCACACTCTATGGGACACCTGCAAAAAGATGAGAAATCAGACACTGCCCGCAGCACTTTGCCCCCCCCCCTCTTTTCTACAGTCTTGAAACAAAGAGAGGGGTGGGAGGCACTTGGAGAAGAAAAAGTTTAACTCATTACAGTCCTAGATATACAAAATATAGAATAAAATTCACACATCTTTAACAGGTTGAATAAGCTGTCTAATATAACTCTTATTGCCGGGTATACTTTGTTTCATAGATAAACAATTTCATTAGACCTTGATTCTCATATTGGGGTGATTAAACAGTGTAATATAACTGTTATTGGGGTGTCTACCTTGTTTGATAGATAAACAATTCTATTAGACCTTGATTCTCATATTGGGATGAATAACCTGTGTAATATAACTATTATTGGGGTGTCCACATTGACATTGAATAACTTATTTTACATATACAGTTACCTAACAATATGTCAAACAATGAGGTGCCAGGGCCCTTCAAAGGAACGGGCAGTGGCAAAAATGTTGCTGGAGTCAGCAGAAGTAGTAGCAGAAAAAGAGGTGGTGGTAGCAGCAGCCGCAGCAACAGGGCTGAGCTTCCAGTGTCATCCAGTGGTCCTGTTTTGATGACCAATCCCGCTGTCCTGGAATGGTTGACTCGGTCTTCAACATCATCTCAACTGACATCAGACACCCACAGCTTGGAATCGGTGGGTTCCTTTGACACCACACTTAGTTGGCATGGCCTAGGAACAAGGTCTGTGCCCTGACCTGTCCTGAAACTCTTTCCTGTGCTGCTCCTTTATCCAGAGAAGTGATGTATACTGCCGCTCTGTTCCGCTTTTCAGTGAGCAAGGTATTACTGAGGACAGTCAGCAGCTACTGCCCAGTGCAGATTTGGAGGAGAGGTCCACTGCTTTCTCCTGTATGTGTGCAAGTAGCGACAATGAGAATAACTTGGTAGCAGGTGTTATGAGCGGTCAGGGACACGGCCATGAGACTGGTGAGGGTGAAATAAGTGACGAACAGACAGTAGTAGATGATGATGTAGACGATCGCACGTGGGAGCCGGGTGAAGAGGGGGCTTCATCATCATCATCATCATCAGGGGGCAAGGGTGGCAGCTTGCCTGTGAGGCAGTGGCTGGGTGGCAACATTCTGCTGAGCCAGAAGGGTACAAGCATAGCCATGAGCCAGCATAGTGGCACCAGTGTGAGATCTGGAGCCAAACTTGCCCAGGGTAGACCGTCTGCTGCTCAGGAGCCTACCTGTCCAAGAAACAACTAGCGGTGCAGGGGTTCATAGAGGTAGCAGCAGGCGATCATCAAGCAGTGGTATGGGTAAAATGCCATTTTCGCATTCCAGTGTGGGAATTTTTCATCTAGTCGACTGAGGACGTCAGGGTGGCCGTATGTAGGATCTGTGGGCAGAAGGTGAAGGGAGGCCAGGATGCCTATGTACTGGTACAGCCTAGCACATCTCCCAGGGGCCCCCACCCCCTCTCCAGCAGTTAGGGCTTCACCACTTCAGCAGAAGGGAGCTGTGTTCCCTTCCCATCGTCTACTGGTCCTGATGCTCCTCCTCCTCCTCACGGGTTTCGCCAGCAATCGATCACCAAGGTGACTGCAAAGAGATAACAGTATGCATGCACTTATTTGCCACATTTGGCTTTCCTGTGTAGGATGTTTTTCGTGGTACATGTGGTCTGCTGCCGGCATCCTCCATTGTATGAAATTTTGCTGGGGATTGCTGCTAGCAATGTATCACATGTGCAGGATTTGCTCCCCCGGTTATAAATGCGCAACAGCATTTGGGGTCTTGAGCATTTTCTGCCATCTAAGACCACTTTATTCTGTGATTTTGTTTGTATATGTATGCCTAGAGGTGGGGCAACCTGAGGTTTGAATGTGCCTTGATTTTGATCTATGGGTAACATTTAGGTGCACCCGCGTCATTTAGGTGCCTGCGTCACATGAGCCAGTTATAGATGGGACTCACAGCCTCCTCCCTCCCCCATTGTATGTGTGATTTCACGCTGGAGGTAACTAACTGGGAGCTGCTGGCTATGTGTCGGACCTTATGCTTCTATCAGTAACTAACAATACGGGATAGGTAGATTAGCGTTAGGTTCCGTGCCACGTTGAAAGACCTTGATGGGGTGTGCGGGCTCCGGTATGTTCTTGCTATAAGAATATCTTGGCGAAAGTCTCATTTTAATATCAGTGTGAGGGCTTAGCCATATATTGTCAATTGCATTGTAGCGCACCATTTTCAGTGATTTTGTATGGGTGCACTCATCCAACAGTACAGTAGCTAAACCTGCTCCTGGCTAAGTTGCTGGTACTAGAGTCCCTCCCTTTCCATGTGGTTGACTCTGCACATTTAAGAGAACTGAGTACAGCAATTCTTGAGCCTGACAGTATCTGGTACAGTTCAAAGCAGAGCCGACATGTGGAGCAGTAACTATGGTCAAGGACAATATATGTCCTTTACGGCTCACTGGGTAAATGTGGTTCTGGCCAGGTGATGCCGCCTCTGCATTCTCATGCTGTGAGTTAGAACCAATTTCCTCCTCCACCTCCCCATCCTCCACCTTGTACTAAGCCTCCACTGTAGACACAGACCAGAGTGGTCCTCCAGCATACCACCAATAGAGAGTATGGCGGTGTCGCACGGTTCTGCACCTAGCCAGTCTGGGCTAACGGAGTCACACCGGAGAGGAATTGCTTGGCCTCATAAAACAAGACATCCTGGCTTTTCCTGCGCCAATTGAATATCAGAACCATAGTCACCGATAGCCGGAAGAACATTGTGTCGGCACTGTGTCAAGGAGGGCTAAGCCATGCGCCCTGCATGGCGCATGTCTTTAATCTGGCTGTAAACCAGTTCCTGAAGTCTTCCACCCAACTGCAAGACATCTTAAAAAATGGCCAGGAACTGTGCATGCACTTCAGCCATCCTTACCCTGCAAAATACGCCCTCATTGAGCTGCAAAGGCAGGATGGTGTTCTCCAACATTGCCTCATATGCAACGTTTCCAAACTTTGGTACTCCACCCTCCACATGTTGGACTGCCAATATGAGCAGAGGAAGGCCGTTAATAGGGTTGAGCGAACCCGAACTGTAAAGTTCGGGTTCGTACCGAACTTTAGGATTTTTGGACTCCGGACCCGAACATTTCTGTAAAAGTTTGGGTTTGATGTTCGGCGATTTATTGGCGCTTTTTGAAAGGCTGCAGAGAAGCCAATCAGCAAGCGTTTAACTGTGTGCCTTTAGAAGCCATCACAGCCATGCCTACTAATGGCATGGCTGTGATTGGCCAGTGCAGCATGTGACCCAGCCTCTATATAAGCTGGAGTCACGTAGCGCTGCACGTCACTCTGCTGTGCTTAGTGTAGGGAGAGGATGCTGCTGCTGTGAGGGAGAGAATAGGAAAGAATCTTTAATCAGAACTCCAATTGAACTCAGCAATCTACATAGATTTAAATGTGTGGGTGCAGTGCACAATCTTTTTACCCTTCCCTGAGCCCAGTGACAGAGAAAAATAACTTTTATCCGATTGTTAGTTAGGTGGGCGGTGGCGGCCATTTTATGCAAGCTCAGTGCACCAGCACTGCATATGTGATTCTGTGACATTCAAATCCAAGCTTGAAATACTGCAATAATATTCTGGTTTAAAAAAAAAACACCCTTTTTTGGCAATATCCTACATCTGGTGCCTTTGCAGCATTAGTCAGTGTGCAATTTAAGCTAGAAATACAGCTATAATTTTCTGGGTTTTAAAAACACCCTTTTTGGGCAAAATACACAATATTACAGCCCTTGCTGGATCTGTACGTGTGAAATTCAAGAGTTATAAACTACTGTCATATTCTGTTAGTAAAAAACACCCATTTTAGGCAAAAAACTTAATTTTGCAGCCTTTGCTGCATATGTCATTGTGAGATACACCCTTTAGATACTGTGGTTCTATTCTGCTATTAAAAAAACACACATTTTGGGCAAAAATCTTTAATTGCGGCCTAGTCTGCATCTGTACGTGTGAGATACACCCTTTACATACTGTGGTTCTATTCTGCTATTAAAAAAACACCCATTTAGGGCAAGATCCGAAATTAAAAAAATATGAGGAGAGCGTCAAATAAGGGACGTGGCCCCGGTCGTGGTGCTGCTGGTGGAGCTCCTGTTGCAGGGAGAGGACGTGGTCGATCTGTGCCAGGTACACGCACAAGTGAAACACCTTCCTCAGGTGCGAGTAGGCGACAGAATCTGCAGCGGTATTTGGTCGGGTCTAATGCGGCTCTACGAATGGTGAGGCCAAAACAAGTACAGGCGATAGTAGATTGGGTTGCTGACAGTGCCTCCAGTTGCTTCACATTGTCTCCCACCCAGTCTCCTGCTGAAAGATCAGAGTTGGCACCTGCAGCCGATGTCCATCAGTCTTTGACCTCACCCCCTTGCAAATCAGCCAAGGAGTCTGAGCCCAAAGTCATGCAGCAGGCTCTTCTGCTTTTTGATGACTCTGTTAGCAGGGTTTCCCAGGGCCATCCACCTAGCCCTGCCCCAGAAGTGGAAGAGATTGAGTGCACTGATGCCCAACCACTTATGTTTCAAGATGAGTACATGGGAGGACCATCGCAGCACGTCTCGGATGATAACGAAACACAGGTGTCAACTGCTGGGGCTTTCGAAAGTGTGCAGACTGACAAGGAGGGCAGGGGTAAGGACTGGGTGGAAGATGATGTGAAGGATGTGAGATCCTCGACCACACATGGAATCAAGGTCATGCAAGTGACCTGTGTAGTTCGGAGGAAGTGGCGGTGGTCGCACAGAGCCACCAGCACAGAAGAAGAGGGAGCAGGGTGCAAAAGCGGAGCGGACATCCCCTAGACAGTACGCCTGCTACTGCCCACCGCAGCAAGGGACCGAGCACACCAAAGCCAGCTCCAAGGAGTTCCCTGGTGTGGCAGTCCTTCAGACAATGTGCTGACGACAAGACACGAGAGGTTTGCACGCTGTGCAATCAGAGCCTGAAGTGAGGCATAAACGTTCTCAACCTGAGCACAACCTGCATGACCAGGCATTTAAGTGCAAAGCACGAGCTGCAGTGGAGTAGACACCTTAAAAACCAAGAAAGGTCTCTGGCTCCTCCTGCTTCCTCTTCTGCTGCAGTCTCGGCCTCTTCATCCACCTCTGGAGTGACAGTGCCACCTGGCACCTCGCAAACAGAGGATCTGCCAGCAAGATGGAGACAGAGAGTTTTAAAGGCCTTATGGCGGTGGCTGTCCCACAGTACGTTTGTGCCCAGCCGCCACTACTTTTCCAGGCTTGCCATCCCTTCCCTGCACAACCAAGTGGGGGACAAAATCAGGTGTGCACTGCGCAACGCCATCTGTGGCAAGGTGCACCTCACTACGGATACGTGGACCAGTAAGCACGGTCAGGGACGTTATATCTCCATAACAGCACACTGGGTAAATGCAGTGGCGGCTGGGCCTGAGGCGGATAGCAGTTTGGCACATGTCCTTCCACTACAGAGGATTGCAGGGAGCTTCAGTTTGCCTCCTGTTGCTTCCTTCCTCCTCCTACTTCGCTTCCTCATCTTCTACCGGCTCCTAATCCGGTCAGCGTAAGACCTGCACCACCAACTTCAGCACAGCCAGGGGTAAACGACAGCAGGCAGTTTAAAAACTTATCTGTTTGGGGGACAAACCCCACAGCAAGCAAGAGCTGTGGACGGGCCTTGAACAACAGACCAATGAGTGGTTGGTGCCAGTGAGCCTCAAGCCCGGCCTGGTGGTGTGCGATAATGGGCGAAATCTCGTAGCAGCTCTAGAACCAGCCGGTTTGACACACATCCCTTGACTGGTGCATGTGCTGAATTTGGTGGTACAGATATGTCAGAGCTGCTGCATAAAGTGCAGGCCGTCTGTGCGCGCTTTCGGCGTTCTCACCCTGCTGCTGCTCGCCTGTCAGCCTTGCAGAGTAACTTCGGCCTTCCCGCTCACCGCCTCAGATGCGACGTGCCCACAACGTGGAACTCCACCTTGCACATGCTGGCCAGACTGTGCGAACATCAGCAGGCAATAGTGGAGTTTCAACTGCAGCACGCACGGGTAAGTCGCTCTGCGGAACAGCACCACTTCACCACCAATGACTGGGCCTCCATGCGAGACCTGTGTTCCTTGTTGCGCTGTTTCGAGTACTCCACCAACATGGCCAGTGCCGATATCGCCATGCTCATCAATACTATCCCACTTCTATGCCTCCTTGAAAAAACTCTGCTGGCGATGCGGGAAGAGAATGTGGCACAGGAAGAGGAGCAAGAGGGATCATTTCGTAGGGTTTTACGGCCAGTCATTCACAAGTGGCTCCGAGGGTGGGTTCCTGCACCCACAAACCTAAGGTACATAATTGTCCAGCCAGGGCACAGAGGTGGAGGATGAGGAGGAGGAGATGGAGGAGGAGGAACCATGTTCACAGCAGGGTGGCACCCAGACCAGCTCATGGCCATCACTGGTGCATGGCTGGGGGATACAGAGAACACAGATGATACACCTCCCACAGAGGACAGCTTTTCGTTGCCTCTGGGCAGCCTGGCACACATGAGCATTTACATGTTGCAGTGTCTCCGCAACGACCGCCAAGTTGCCCACATTCTAACTTGTGCTGATTACTGGGTGGCCATGCTGCTGGATCCCCGTTACAAGGACAACGTACCGTCCTTAATTCCGTCACTGGAGCGTGATCGTAAGATGCACGAGTACAAGTGCACGTTGGTAGACGCGCTGCTGGTGACATTCCTGTAGTGTACGGGAGCTGTAATGCCCGTCACTACAGAAGGGTCACTTGTGTGCTGTCGTTTCCCCTTATTTATAGGGAGGTTGGTATAAGTCATCTTCATAAAATATAATGTAATGTAATGCTATGTACTTCCCTGTTACTGTAAAATGTGCATGTACCAGCCTGCTAGGGGTGTCATTCCAGCTCTGAGTCACTAGAGGGAGCTAGGGAGCCCTAGGTTATATAAGGCCCAGTCAGGGAGAGGAATAGGGGATTTAGACTGAGTTAGAGATCAGACTATGTCTGAGTTAAGTCCAGGCCTGGAGCTTGCAGACCAGGAGAGGGTATTGCCGTCCCTGTAATCGGGTTCCAGATCCAAGCAGAAGGTTCCCCTCCTGAGTTCATATATGCAGAAGCAGGAACACCACAGTTAACCAGCCTGAGGAAACTGAGAGAGACAGAGGCAGGTCCAGAAAAGCAAGAGGTACTAAAGATAACAGAGGAGGTACTTGATCATTATAAAACCAAGGATATAAGCCAGAGCTAGGGCATCGGGCCTTGGGGAAGAATTTCTAAGTTCCAGGATCAGTCAGGAATAGAGTGCAAGCCGCCTGTACTGCAAGTCCTGTGTTTAACACTCTGAAGTCACCTTGCTATATATTGCCTGCATCAAATGTATTGAAACCAACTGTCTTCAAAGGAACTGCGCTTCCATATGTGTCCATGTATGATGACTACTAAAGTTTGAGTTCTGTTTTAACATCACGTGATTCCTCAGTTATTCCTGCTATCAGCAAACGGCGTGCCACCGTTTAATTGGCACTGGCGTCACGAACATTACTTATCATTACCTGCCTTGCAGAGAGTCAGCTGTCTCAGGTTAGTGGTCACAATTGCACTACAACACCCAGGAACACTATTAACCCTAACTTGAGTACGCAGCACCTCTCTTTTGGCGTCACGAACAGGATACGCACGCTTTCTAGTGCAAGAAGCGTGAACTTTGTGCCTTATACAGTTGCCCTGTGACCAAAGTGACAAATTGCCTGTTTTATTAAAGTGGACTTTGTGGACTGAAAAACATACCAAAAGTGTCCCTAAAACCTCCAAAAAGCACTGTGCGGTGTTGCACTATCAAGAGGAAGGAAATCGCCACATTGGAGTGTGGTTTTATGGACTTTTTACCATCCTGCTTGCTGTCAGTGAATAGACAGCGTTTCTTGCTAAAAGATGGCCGCTGAGCTTGCTGAATTTACTGCTGCGTCATCTTCATCCCGAAAAGGCGGGAAAAGTTGGCGCCTTTTTACTGAAAGAGCGGGAAAAGGTTCAAGGTCAGGCGCCACCGCCTGTCTGGACATTTGCATGTCTGCCAGCATGGACTCCGCCTTCCACATACTGGAATACCTGGGGGGCGGCCTCCCAGTGCAATGGGAGGATCTGGCTGAACTTATTGGCGCCACCCTGTCGCTCTCCGTAAAAGGATCGAGCATGTTGGAGAGTAAAGACTGCTCTGCTGAGATGTCTGCGCCTGAGCTATTGAAGACGGATGTCGTTGGTGTCGAGCCAGAGGAGGCTCCACCGGCCTACTCTCCGGGACCGGAGAGACCCGCCTGCCCGCCACTGGGGAAAGAACCGGAGCATTTCTATGGCTCTTGGAGAGATTTCTTTCAGCCCTCTTTTAAGTGGTCCGCATTAATGGCAGAGATCCGGGAGGCCGCTATAAAGAGGAATACTAAAACCAAGATATATTATGAAGAACTGACCAAGTCCATTTATGACCGTCATTCCAATACCCAACCCCGCCTGGAAAGGAGAAAGGGGTTGGTGCTGTCATTTGACAAAACCCGTGGCTACGGGTTCATACAGGACTGCGTGACTGGCAGAGACTTATACGTCAACCGGAGATCCGTCAAGAGAGATTACCTCCCTACGCATCTGCATAACCTCCGCGAGGGAGAGGAGGTAGAATTCACCCCTGCCGAGAGCCTGCGAGGCCCATATGCAACTGCCGTGTCCCGTCCCAAGAGAGAACCGGAGGACTGGGAGGCAGAAGAGGACTATTCTGGCTGCGAGCGGGCACCTGAGGCTCTCCAGAACCGGCCCATCACGCCTTCCAAGAGCGGGGCTCTTTCATTGGTCCTAATGTGTTTTGGCAGCCAACCGTGTTGGAGAAATGGGTGAGTCCCTATCTATCCCCCGAGCTGCCACGCCGGGAGAAGACAATCCAGGACTTGGAGAATCTCAAAGGACTCCGCGTTACCCTGGAGAATATCCGGAAGGGTCGGAGACCCGATGCGCCATCGGAGCCTGCAGCGGCCGCGTCCGATGCATCCTACACTGTACCTGCGCCTGCGGCGCCAGCAGAGGACAGCGATTCGGGGACTGAAAGTATAGGTGACCAGATCGTCCGGCTGGAGGAAAAGTTGCGGGAGCTGCGCAAGATTGCCACCACCAGGATCCAGACGCCGCCTAAGAAGGACGAGGTAAGGGTGCCTGTCACCACCCGTAAACCACCTTCTGCTAACATTGCTCCGTCAAGGCCCCAAAGAAGTCCTACTAATCCTGTGACTTGCTGCACAGAGCCCACCGGACCGCTTGAGGCGGCGGTATCTAATCCAGCACAGCCTACTATAATTATGCCGGGACCGGTACGGTCCACAAGAGTCTTTACCCCTAGGCCTATGGGGCCAATACCTATTAGGGGTCCCTTCACTTTGCAGCTGCCCCCTGACACTGTAATGTGGGCACATCCACCTGTAGAGAACTACTACAGCCCTTATTTGCCAGCAGAGCTGGGCAACTATGATGCGCCCTTGTGAATTAGCCTGCTAGGCCTTTGATTTATTTCGCCAAGGGATGATTTTGAAAGTTTAACCCTTCCAGGACAGGAGTCCTTTGTTTCTGGTCCTTTGTTGCTGCTGCCAGTTTACCCACGGCTCAGTGGTAGTGGTCACCCACTGAAATAATAAAGTCAACAAAGCCAAGTTTGTTTCCAGGACCTCCTGCCTGCTTCTGCTATCACACACCAAGTTGTGCCTGTTCCGTTGTTGCACCTTTTACCCTTAACCCCCTTTTCAGGTTGATCAGGGGTATTACAGCACTTGTTTTTTAGCTGTCATTTTTATTGTGCAACGGAACTCCAAGGAAATGTGCCCAGTGATAGACTCAAAAGTACCTGAGCCTCTGAGATCTTTGTTTTTAAGTCAATGTTCCCAGAGATGGACTCCACTGCCTGCGAGCCTCTGTGATTTATAAAAAAGGAACCTGGGTACGGACTCATATTTGTTCTTTGAGCCTCCAAGAACTTTTATACTGTTTTATCTTTTCTGCTGTTCTATTAAGGACAATTTGCACATATGGACTATCCTGGTCATAATGTTACGCTGTGCCAGGTCAGCGCCCCAGTTCCATTCACTATCCTGAGAGAAGAGAACGACGCCCCTTGTCACTACCCTTCACCTTTGCCAATTGGACCTGATATGAACGTAAATGCAGATGAATTACGTATATGTATGCCTGCATGTGTCTTTTTCTATTTCAGGTGAAAATTCCAGTTGGGCGGGTCCTGATGGAGTACGAGGTCGTACTCAGTTTAAAGCAGCGGGGTATGTAGTGTACGGGAGCTGTAATGCCCGTCACTACAGAAGGGTCACTTGTGTGCTGTCGTTTCCCCTTATTTATGGGGAGGTTGGTATAAGTCATCTTCATAAAATATAATGTAATGTAATGCTATGTACTTCCCTGTTACTGTAAAATGTGCATGTACAGGCCTGCTAGGGGTGTCATTCCAGCTCTGAGTCACTAGAGGGAGCTAGGGAGCCCTAGGTTATATAAGGCCCAGTCAGGGAGAGGAATAGGGGATTTAGACTGAGTTAGAGATCAGACTATGTCTGAGTTAAGATTCTAGTGAAGACAGGGCGGCACTACCTTCTTGAATTCGCGGTGCACGTGTCCGTGGAATGGCGTCCAGACAAACGTTTCAAAGAAGAAGACCGGCACTTCGCAGATGTAGATCACAATGTAGATTTATTCAGTCACATATTCAAGTGGCATAGTATGCCACTTGAATATGTGACTGAATAAATCTACATTGTGATCTACATCTGCGAAGTGACGGTCTTCTTCTATGTCTGAGTTAAGTCCAGGCCTGGAGCTTGCAGACCAGGAGAGGGTATTGCCGTCCCTGTAATCGGGTTCCAGATCCAAGCAGAAGGTTCCCCTCCTGAGTTCATATATGCAGAAGCAGGAACACCACAGTTAACCAGCCTGAGGAAACTGAGAGAGACAGAGGCAGGTCCAGAAAAGCAAGAGGTACTAAAGATAACAGAGGAGGTACTTGATCATTATAAAACCAAGGATATAAGCCAGAGCTAGGGCATCGGGCCTTGGGGAAGAATTTCTAAGTTCCAGGATCAGTCAGGAATAGAGTGCAAGCCGCCTGTACTGCAAGTCCTGTGTTTAACACTCTGAAGTCACCTTGCTATATATTGCCTGCATCAAATGTATTGAAACCAACTGTCTTCAAAGGAACTGCGCTTCCATCTGTGTCCATGTATGATGACTACTAAAGTTTGAGTTCTGTTTTAACATCACGTGATTCCTCAGTTATTCCTGCTATCAGCAAACGGCGTGCCACCGTTTAATTGGCACTGGCGTCGCGAACATTACTTATCATTACCTGCCTTGCAGAGAGTCAGCTGTCTCAGGTTAGTGGTCACAATTGCACTACAACACCCAGGAACACTATTAACCCTAACTTGAGTACGCTGCATTCCCACCTGACAGCGGGGGCACAGTGGAAGCACAAGGCGAAGGCAGAGGAGGAGGAAGAGGTCGCCAACGCAGCTGGGGCACTGCCAGCACCTCAGAAGGCAGGGTTAGCATGGCCGAAATGTGGAAAAGCTTTGTCAGCATGCCACAACAACCAGCACCACCAGCTGATATGCAACGTCTTAGCAGGAGGCAGCATTTCAGCAACATAATGGAGCAGTATGTGTGCACACGCCAGCACGTACTGAATGACGGGTCTGCCCCCTTCAACTTCTTTGTTTCCAAATTGGGCACATGGCCTGAGCTTGCCCTTTATGCCTTGGAGGTTTTAAAACAAAAACCAGTGTTGGCTACCTTGTCCTCCTCCACCGCTGCTTCCACCTACACCGCTATGTCCACCGCCTCCTCAAACTCTTACTCCACCTCATAAATCAAGTTTTTTTTTTGTACGCATTTTATTTTATTTTATGTCATTTCACTAATTGGTCTGTTACATTTTCGGGTGAAATTCACCAATTTTTGCGTGTGATATACCACTGCTATACCTAGTAGACATGTAAAAAAAATTCACAAATTTGTCTGTTATATTTTCGGGTGAAATTCCCCAATTTTTGAGTATGATATACCACTGGTCTACCTAGTAGACAGGTAAAAAAAAATCACAAATTTGACTGTTTTCGGGTGAAATTCACAAATTTTTGGGTGTGATATACCACTAATCTACCTATGTCACGGCCTTTGGTGTGCGCTGTGACACATATGCCACGCTTTCTGTTGCCTGTGGAAACTTGTTGCTGTTTCAGCATGCGGGGGCAGTGTCACAGCCTTTGTGGTGTGTGCTGTGACATGATTGCCTTGCATGTTGTTGCCTGCGGCAAAGTGTAGCTTTTTCTTGCTGGTCTGTGCACTTCCCCTGTCAGTTGTTTCCTCCTCTGTCCGATGCTGGAGGGGTTAACCACCTTGTTGGGCGTGGTCACTAGGTGCTTCATCTTACCTGTGGCTAGAGGCCTGGAGAGAGTGGTACTCCAGCCATGGTGTGTGCTGGAGTTATGCTCCTGGTCTTCATGTTCCATCACCCAGAGTGAGGGCCTCTTAGTGGGACATCAAGGTCTCAAGCGATGTCTTCTCTCCCTTACATGTGTTGTATGTTTGGTGTGGGGTTATGATTTGGTGTGTTGTAATATCTAGCCTGGTGTTCCTTGTCTGGTATGTTTGGTGATATCTTCCAGCATGGTTGCTAGACTTCCTAGCCTGTATGCAGTGCCACCTGGGGCTGCAATGCACCTTGAGGCATGGGGGTCCTGGCGGAGTCTGGTGTGCTGGATACCTGTGTGAGTTGCTGGTACGGTGTCCTGTTTGGTGTTAGGGCTCCGGTACGTATTCACGGGTTCCAGTCGTGGTGGCAGCGGCAGGTAAGTGTGTCGTTTTGTTTTCTTACCTGCCGATTCTCTTGCTGCATATTGTCTTTTCCTTTCCCTGCTTCTAGGCCTTTTGAGACTCCTGTTCTTCCGTGTCCTGGAAGAACAGGGCACCTCTCCTTAGCTCCTTTGTGAGGGATTCTCAGGGCGACTCAGGGCCTTAAGTATCCAGGGTATGAGCTGTCCTACCATCCAGGTCCGCTCATACGGTGAGGAGTTAGGGCTAGGTATAGGGATACATTAGGAGGTGACCTGCTCCGTTATCCTTGTGTTCAGGCCTAGTTTCTTTCCTTATCCCCCAGTCATTGTACGGTGGGGGGTTTTCCCCACTCCCCAACGTGACAACCTAGTAGACAGGTAAAAAAAAACACTAATTTGTCTGTTACATTTTCGGGTGATATTCCCCAATTTTTGGCTGTGATATACCACTGCTATACCTAGTAGACAGGTGAAAACAAATCACTAATTTGTCTGTTACATTTTCGGGTGAAATTCACCAATTTTTGGCTGTGATATACCACTGCTATACCTAGTAGACAGGTAATAAAAATTCACTAATTTGTCTGTTACATTTTCGGGTGACATTCAACAATTTTTGGCTGTGATATACCCCTGCTCTACCTAGTAGACAGGTTAATAAATTTCACAAATTTTTCCGTTACATTCTTGGGTTGACATTTTACAATTTTTGCCTTGAATTGCTCTGCATAGGTGACAGGGACAGAAATTTTTAAAAATAATCTGTTCCATTGGTGGGTGACATTAACCCATTTCTGGCGATGAAAAGCTCCTGCTCTGCATAGGTGACAGGGACTTAAATTTCTAATTTCGAATTCTTAAAATTCGTCTTTAATTGGACCTTTCATTCGATCCTTCTGCTTTAATAACTTGTCCCACATTTCCGCTTCATCCCATTGCAGCTATTGACTTCCCTTGGATGAGGTCTCCGGCGTGGAACCCTGATTCGCCGATAACCGCGATCAACATGGTAGGCTCAGAAAAAAACATCGAAAGTTGATAGAGAAGATATCCAAATGGATCGTGGATGTCACAGGGACGTGCGATCAGGCAGAAGTTATCTAGAGTCAACAAAGTGGCAGCAGGGCCTCTCCTGGCTAACGTTTCCAAATCTAAAATACCCCAGTGACATTCCCTATAATTTTTTATTAATCATTCAAATAACAGGGCATCTTAAGAGTCCTGTATTGTTATTTATCGTCACTACCTCCCCGAGTCGGGAGTGGGTAATTGCTGTGCGCCCTCTCCTTTCCTTCAATTCTTCAGTTTTAATAGATTACCCCACATTTCCGCTCGATCACAATTAAATTTTATCCATTGATTTCCGTTGGATGTGGTCTCTCTTCCTCATGCTCCTCTCCAGGATGGAACCCTGATTCGCCGCTAACCGTGATCACCATGGTAGGCGCAGAAAAGAACATCGAAAGTTGATAGAGCAAATATCCAATTGGATCGTGAACATCACAGGGACGTGCGACATGGTGGGGCAGTATGTTTTCACACGCCTACACGTTCTGACTGATGGTTCTGCCCCCTGCAACTTCTGGGTCTCCAAATTGGGCACATGGCCTGAGCTTGCCCTTTACGCCCTGGAGGTGCTGGCCTGCCCTGCAGCCAGTGTATTGTCTGAACGTGTGTTTAGCACGACTGGAGGGGGTTATCACAGGTTATATTTCCCAATGTTTTGGGGTGTATCGTAGTTTAAAAAAATGAAAATACATTTTAAACCAAAAAGCAGTGTAGGCTACCTCCTCCTCCACCGCCGCTTACACCTATACTGCCACATCCACCGACTCCTCAACCTCCTACTCCATATGGACCTCGTCCTCCTAGATCAAGATTATTATTTTTTATTTTTACGTATTTTATGTTATATAAAGTCATTTCCCTATCCACATTTGTTTGCAGAGCACTTGCCATGCTCTTAACCACATTTTGCTGCCATTTGCAGCCATCTAGCTCTTTCCAAGACATTTTTACAGCCATTTTAGTGCTCAAAGGTTCGGGTCCCCATTGACTTCAATGGGCTTCGGGTTCAGGGTCAAGTTCGGGTCCCGAACTCGAACTTTTTTGTGAAGTTCGGCCGAACCCGTCAAACCCGAACATCCAGGTGTCCGCTCAAATCTAGCCGTGAATGATTTTTTCATGATGCTGGCAGACAGGGGTACTCCTCTGTGCAACTTTGACGTTAGCCAGTGGCAGTTCATGCGTGACACCTGATCTTTGCTCAGGCCCTTTGAGGAGGCCACTTTATTTGTCAGTCGCCAGACTATGGGATGAATCATGTGATTCTACTCCTTCACATCCTAGAGCAGATGCTGATAAATCTGGCTGGCCAGGGGACTGGAGATGTGGTGTCTACATTTCACGGCCACCTGAGCTCTGTGGGGGCTGAACTGGCAGAGGAGGAGGACATTAATTTAGAGGAATTGTATACAGAAGTAGGTGGTTTATCTGCCAAAGCCATAGGAGAGGAGCAGGAGGAGCATGAGAAGTTGTAGGGTGATGAGGAAGACCAAGCAGATGATGCCGACAGACCGTGGCAGGGAGTCCCTCCGATTCCCATGTGCAAATGGCCTTTCTAAAGAAGAATCAGGCTAGGATCTGCCATGATTTCCACTGACTGCAGTGTGCTTCCACACCAGAACATTGTGAAAAATGTCATCCACTAGTGCTTCATCCATTATTCTGATGCTGCCACCCGCCTGATGGCACACACCTGCTGCCTGTGCTTCTATCTTCTCCTACAACCACCCACCATCTTATGATGTTACTGCCACCGCTGTTGCCACCCTCCCCACTCTGTGACTGGCCCACTATGTTGACTCCTCATGCTGTTGCGAACCTCCCCACTATGTGATGGGTCTACTAGTGTCCCTATTTGGCCTTGGTGACACCACAGTTTGTTGTACCCTTCTTTTGATCTGTTAGAACAGAAAAATGAAAAACACAACAGATCCTGTGTTTGGAGCATCCATAAGGCCTCTATCACACGGTCAGTATTTTGCATCAGGATTTGGAAGCCAAAAGCAGGAGTGGGTCCTTTTTGGCATTACCAATACTGATCAATTACTGACCAAATACTGACCGTTTTAAGGCGTATGCTCAAAAGACAGGATCTGTTTTTAATAAAATAAACAATGACGTCAACACACACTTACTGCTGACACCCTCTCCACTCTGTCATGGGGTCACTTCTTGTATCAGCGTGTAACAGAACAGGTTCTCTAGCAATCTATGTGGAATCAGCAGATGGTGTCAAAGGAGAGCTTTCTTTCACTCTATAGTAGAATCTTGGGCTACTGCACAGTTAAGTACATACCTGACGCTAACATTAACCTGTAAGGCTGAGTTCACACTTCAGTTATTTGGTCAGTTTTTGACCTGTAACTAACCAAATAAGTGTTAATAGAGTCTGAGTTCCACTACCACAACAGACTAGCTATACATGTTTCTGAGCTGCACAGTTATGTACAATGAGATACACTCTCCCTGCAGGTCGGGAAATAGCTGTTTTATAATGTGCTTCGTGACAAATTAATTTGGATCAAATTGAATTTTGAAAAAAAAATTCTGTGACGCGTCCAAATCGAATTTTTGAAAACTTTGCTCATCTCTAGTGCTCGCCCTCAGGAAAAATATTTTAATAATATTTTCAGACATGGCGATAAATGCTATGTGTAATTTTTTTGTATTGTTTATACATTTTTATATGTAAAATTGGGGAAGGGGTGATTTGAATTTTTTATATTTATATATTTTTTTATTTTTTTAAAATTTTGTAAACTTTTTTTTTTACTTTTTACTCAGTAACTTATAGCTCCTTTAGGGGGCTATGACCTGCAATCTTCTGATCGCTTGTCCAATAGACCATAGTAGAGACTATTATGGTCTATGCTATTTTCATTTCCTGCCTTTGAAGCTGTGCTTCTTACACAACTTTACAGATAGTTTACCATGACAAGCTTGGGAATCGCATGGCCCAGGCTAATATAGTAACTGATTTAACTGTGGGGGCTCCGATTGGAAGGCAGAGGAAGCCCCCTCTGCCTAACCTCACAGATGCCACGATTCCTCCGATTTGTTCCAGGTCCCCCTACATTGTTCATTCCGAATATTGCTATGTATTAGTTGTATTATATGTTATATGCTTGGTTTACCAGCAGGTGACAGTGTATATGGCTAAGAGAGCTTTAGAGAAAATGGAACTTACCATTCCATTATCCCCCTTTTGGGCAGAAGTGGACTAGTCCCATTTCCTACCAAGGGAGGGGCAGCAAGAAGTGTCTAGGTATTCTAAGCCAGGGCAGCGTCAGATGCAGACGTGCCATGATATAGCAGCTAGTAGAGTCACCCCTGCTGCAGCAGGAGTCTCTCCAGAGGGAAGAAGCTCATACAGCACCATGACTTCTTGCAGATTTACCTACAGAGTGTCACGAGGAGGTCAACGGCCAAAGGCACCCCACTCCAGAGATACCAGAGTGGTCCTAAAGTCCAGCTGCTAGAATAGAGCTGAGTTTAGCACAGCAGAGAGAGAAAGCAGTGTACTCAAGTTTGCCTGCCAGTTTATGCCAAAGCTAGCTGGAACCAAGATAAAGCCTGAATATTGTCTGGATACAAATTGATGAAAGTAAAGCTGTTGAACTTTATAAAAGTCTGGACTCGACTTATTCTCCACCTCCACCATTACTTATCCCCTTTATTGCTTCAGAACCAAGCCCTGGGGAGTGATGGTGTCCAGGTAGGAGCACTGTGACACACACACAGACTGTTAATGCTGCACCACACCACTCTGCATTCCTAAGGACCTGGGATGCAATTGGCCCTTTGGGGCAGCACGTTGCATAGGCACAAGGAAATCTAACACTAATAATATAGCAGTACCTAAACATGCTACATAAGTTGATATGCAGTGGGCCCAGTTGAAGGGAGAGGATAGGAGTGGTTGTAGCAATAATAGAGGTAGTAGTTACTCAATGTGATACTCTATTGGGCAATGCAGTGATGGGAATGGCACATCTTTTCTTCCCTTCAGGGTAAATGTTGGTTTGGGGTTCTCCTGTCTGATATTAGGTGAGGTGCAACGCAGGGTTCCCAGAAGTGTAAGGCAATGATGAGGCCAATGTTAGAACCAAGAACAGTTCTTTACTATAGACAATGGTGGCAACTTGCAAATACACAGTTTCACGGTAATAGTCCCACAGTTCTTTTCATATTTGTTTCATAGGTGACTTTCTCAAAGCTGTGTATAGGTGGTTCAAAAAACGTAAAGTTCTCCTTTGAGTTCCTTTTACAGATACGGTAACTGATTCAAACTCTCCCACTTTCCCTCACATGCTCTATATTTTTCCACAGTATCCTCAGCAGGATATGGTCTTGAAAACACATGGCCAGTCTGTACTCTTTGGTCTGGTAGGAGCCCTGAGGTTTTTAGCCCTAACCAAGATGCAGAGAAGTCTATAGCCAAAATTTAGGTATTACCTTCTCTGATGGGTTCTCAGCAGTCTCCTTATGAGGCCACTTAACCTTCTGTTGTATCCAGCAGTTCTCTCCCTCAGGGACTGATATGAATGCTGCTTTTTTGCAGGTTTCTCTTCACAGGACAGGAGTGTTTCCAGCTTAGTTCTGCTCATTGCTGCCTTTTGCTGCTTTTTCACTGAAATCAGCAGCAGGTGGGCAGAGAAAGCCAGGAGCTCATGAATATTCAGGACTTATCGGAATGCGCTGGAAGTGTTCAGTAAAATATTTTAGCAAAACGGCTATCACGGTCGGCGTGGCTATCACATACGTGACACAGAGGGAGGGAACGAGGAAGGCCCTGCCCAAGTGAGAGGGAAGATGGTAACCCCTGACTCACCTGGCGGCTGGCACCTGGCTGCCCTGACGTCCCTAGACGGGTTCCTCACCCGTACGCCGATCACGTGCCTAAAGCCCTGGCTTTCCCTGAGCTGAGCCCTAGGTAGTGAACAGGGCGATGGGAACACTAGTCCGCACCACTAACTCTAAGGGAAAACACCAAGGGGAGGACAGACAACACAGACTCAACATATATTCCCAGGTGGGCGACAACAGGAGACAACAATAAGCCCAACAGGGATCCGGAGGGTAGCACTCAGGAACGACAACCAGGATTAACCACTCCAGTGGGTCAGTATAGATGTCCAGGCAGGAAGCTCTATAACTGGCAACTAGAGAAGTGTGAGGGGAGAATATAAGGAGGTAGGGAGTGGCAGACAAGAAACAGCTGAGGAGGAGAAGCTACGGATCCCTGAGAGAGACAAAAAGGATAGCAAGGCAAACACAGAAAACAATCACTAAGAAACAACGTGATCTTTAGATATAGAGCGCGCAGCCACCCGCTGCGAATTCCTGACCCCGGGTATAACGGAGTCAGACGTGGCTCTTGATACCCTCGTGACAGTACCCCCCCTTTCACGAGGGGCCTCCGGACACTCAGGACCAGGTCTCTCCGGAGGAGAGGCATGGAAAGTCTGAATTAACCTGTTGGCGTTTACCTCTGACGCTGGAACCCACATTCTTTCCTCGGGACCGTAACCCCTCCAATGTACCAGATACTGAAGAGAGCGGCGGACCCGACGAGAATCAACAATTCTGGCTATTTGAAACTCCAGATTACCAGCCACAATGACAGGAGGAGGTGGCAGTGGCGATGGTTCTAGAGGTGGAACATACTTCTTGAGTAACGATTTATGGAAGACGTTATGGATCTTAAAAGTCTGAGGTAGCTCCAGGCGAAAAGCCACAGGGTTAATGACGGCTACTATTTTATAGGGACCAATGAACCTAGGACCCAGTTTCCAAGAAGGAACCTTCAACTTAATATTCCTAGTAGACAACCACACATAGTCATTCACTCCTAGGTCCGGACCTGGCGACCGTTTCTTATCGGCCATGCATTTATATTTACCACTCATCTTTTTCAAGTTAACTTGCACCTTCTGCCATACCGATGAAAGAGATGAAGAAAACCTTTCCTCTTCGGGAACCCCAGAGGACCCCCCCTCTTTGAAAGTACAAAATTGGGGATGAAAACCGTATGCACCAAGGAATGGTGACTTGCCAGTGGACTCCTGATAATGATTATTTATGGCAAACTCAGCTAACGGTAAATATGATGACCACAACTCTTGGTTTTCAGACACAAAACACCTTAAATATGTTTCTAGGTTTTGGTTGGTACGCTCAGTCTGTCCATTCGACTGAGGATGGAAAGCTGAGGAAAAGGACAAGTGAACCCCCAAACGGGAACAAAAAGCTTTCCAAAACTTAGAAATAAACTGGGTTCCCCGATCCGAAACCACATCGGAAGGGACCCCGTGAAGCTTCACGATTTCACTGATAAACACCTGAGCGAGAGTTTTAGCATTAGGAAGTGCGGGTAGCGCAATAAAGTGTACCATTTTGAAAAACCTGTCTACTACTACCAAGATAACTGTTTTACCCGCCGACAACGGTAAGTCAGTGATGAAATCCATTGACAGATGTGTCCATGGCCTATTGGGGATGAAAAGTGGCAATAAAGACCCTGCTGGACGTGTATGAGAGATTTTCGCGCGTGCACAAGTAGAACAAGTAGACACGAAATCCATTACATCCGGACGCAACCTTGGCCACCAAAAACGACGAGATAAAAGCTCCAAGGTTGCTTTACTACCCGGGTGTCCAGCAAGTGCCGAATTATGATGTTCTTTTAATAATTCAAGACGCAGGTTTAACGGTACAAACAATTTCTCTGAGGGGCAAGAGGCCGGGGCGTCCCCCTGAGCCTCTAACACCTTTCCCTCTAGAACAGAGTGTACAGCAGAGACAACCACTCCTCTTTGTAAAATAGGTACCGGATCACAAACATTACCCCCTCCAGGGAAACTACGAGATAATGCGTCTGCCTTGGTATTTTTTGCCCCAGGACGATAGGTGATTACAAAGTTAAATCTGGTAAAGAATAGCGACCACCTAGCTTGTCTAGGGGTGAGACGCTTAGCCGATTCTAGGTACAGAAGGTTCTTGTGATCCAAAATCACCGTGACGGGGTGGATTGCTCCCTCTAAGAAGTGACGCCACTCTTCAAGCGCCAGTTTAATCGCCAACAGTTCCCTATTTCCAATATCATAATTCTTCTCCGCAGAAGATAATTTTTTGGAAAAGAAAGCGCAAGGACGCCATTTGCCAGGAGACGGACCCTGAGACAATACAGCTCCCACTCCCACCTCTGACGCATCTACCTCGACAATAAAAGGCTGGGAGACATCAGGTTGAATTAGAACAGGTGCCGAGGTAAACCTCTCCTTTAGAGAGGAAAATGCATCTTTAGCGGCGTCAGACCATTTGGAAAAATCCGTCCCCTTCCTAGTCATGTCGGTAAGGGGTTTAACGATCACTGAATAATTTTTAATGAACTTTCTATAGAAATTAGCGAAACCCAAAAACCGTTGTAGGGCTTTAAGGTTCTCAGGAAGATCCCAATCTAAAATTGCCTGGACCTTCCCAGGATCCATGCGGAAACCTGAAGCAGATAATAGATATGCCAGGAACTGTAATTCCTGAACAGCGAAGACACATTTTTCAATTTTCGCAAGTAATTTATTCGTCCGTAGGACCTGCAGTACTTGCCTGACATGCACCTCATGTGTTTTCAGATCAGCCGAATAAATTAAGATATCATCTAGGTATATGACTACAAACCTGCCGATGAGATGACTAAAAATATCATTAACGAAATGTTGGAAGACAGCAGGGGCATTGGTCAGACCGAAAGGCATAACTAGATTTTCATAATGCCCCTCAGGGGTGTTAAAAGCTGTCTTCCACTCATCCCCTTCCCTGATACGAATCAGATTGTAGGCCCCCCTAAGATCAAGTTTGGAGAACCACTTAGCACCCGCAATCTGATTAAAAAGGTCAGGAATGAGAGGAAGAGGGTATGGGTCACGGATGGTTATCTGGTTTAACTCACGGAAATCTAAGCAAGGACGCAGGCCCCCATCTTTCTTTTTAACAAAGAAAAACCCTGCAGCCACGGGTGAAGAAGAGGGTCTGATGTGTCCCTTAGCCAGACTCTCGGAGATATAATCTTTCATGGCTCGGGACCCGAAAGATTATACAACCTGGACTTGGGTAATTTTGCCCCGGGAATCAGGTTAACCGGGCAATCATAAGGACGATGAGGTGGTAGTTTCTGACAACCCTTTTCAGAAAAAACGTCCTCAAAGTCCGAAATAAATGTAGGTAGGGAAGCTATGGAGGCAATTAAGCAATTGTTATTTAAGCAATTCTCTCTGCAATGCTCACTCCACTCCAATATCTCCCTGGCCTGCCAATCCACCACTGGATTGTGCGCTACCAACCAGGGAAGACCCAATACCACCGGAGAGGGAAGGCCCTCCAGAACGTAACATGAAAGACACTCATTATGGTGGTCCCCTACCCGAAGGTGTAAATTACGAACAATGTGGGTGAGGTTTCTCTGAGACAGAGGAGCAGAATCTATAGCGAATACGGGAATAGGTCTCTGCAGCGTACAGAGAGACAAACCCATAGTGCGGGCAAAATGGGCATCAATCAAGTTTACCCCTGCTCCACTGTCTAGAAAAACAGAAATAGACTCCGTCTTAACACCAAAAACAATGACCGCTGGTAACACAAATTGAGATGTTCGTATGGAGGAAACGTATACCCCCCGGCTGACATCCTCCGCACAGCCCGGGGTTAGTAGTTTTCCGACGGTCTTTTGTTTTTGAGAAAGGAGGGACAGACATTAATGAAATGACCCCTCCCCCCACAGAAAAAACAAGCCCCCCCCCCCTACGGCGAACCTCGGGAGGACGGACCTGACGAGAAGTTCCGCCTAGCTGCATAGGCTCATCTAAGTCAGTACAGGCTGACTGTTGCTTGGGAGAGGTAACCAATTGCTCCGGAATTTTCGATCTCTCCCTAAGACGTCTATCTATTCTGATAGAGAGGGACATAACAGCATCAAGGGAAAGGGGGGTCTCATACAGCGCCAGTGCATCCTTAACCCTTTCAGATAACCCAGAGCAGAACTGACTCCTGAGAGCCGGGTCGTTCCACTGAGTATCCGTAGCCCACCTACGGAACTCTGAGCAATATTCCTCTGCTGACCGATCTCCCTGTAGGAGTCTCCGTAACTTCGACTCAGCCAGGGCAACTCGGTCAGGGTCATCATATATGAGACCCAAAGCCCCAAAAAATCCCTCCACTGACCGAAGAGCCTGAGAACCAGGGGGTAACGAGAACGCCCAGGATTGCGGATCCCCCTGAAGCAGGGAAATGACAATCCCTACCCGCTGTTCTTCATGACCTGAGGAGTAAGGGCGCAACTTAAAATATAATTTGCAGGCCTCACGGAACGTCGCAAATTTGTCCCTTCCCCCAGAAAATCTGTCGGGAAGAGCAACCTTGGGTTCAGTGACAACCTGGTTACCCATAGCAACCGCTGGGGGTGCGGTCTGCTGCATTTGCTGCTGTTGTTGGAGAACAGACGCCTTCAATCCTGCCACCTCCAAAGACAGGCTTTGAAGCTGTTCTGCCAAAGCATCAATAGGATCCATATTGGATTCTAAGTAGAGAGAGAAAAAAAAAAAAAAAAAAAAAAAAATTATAAAATATTTTATTTTATTTTTTCTCAAAAAGTAAGGGCCAGTTATTATATCACGGTCGGCGTGGCTATCACATACGTGACACAGAGGGAGGGAACGAGGAAGGCCCTGCCCAAGTGAGAGGGAAGATGGTGACCCCTGACTCACCTGGCGGCTGGCACCTGGCTGCCCTGACGTCCCTAGACGGGTTCCTCACCCGTACGCCGATCACGTGCCTAAAGCCCTGGCTTTCCCTGAGCTGAGCCCTAGGTAGTGAACAGGGCGATGGGAACACTAGTCCGCACCACTAACTCTAAGGGAAAACACCAAGGGGAGGACAGACAACACAGACTCAACATATATTCCCAGGTGGGCGACAACAGGAGACAACAATAAGCCCAACAGGGATCCGGAGGGTAGCACCATGGGTGTAGGAACCCCAATTAATCTGGGGGGGACAGCATTTTTGCTCGCCGGGTATATTCTTATTCAGTAAACTGCGGGTTGTTTATATCGTTAAATTTTAAGTGTGTGTGTGTGAAGATACAAGCGGCACTTCTGCTCTCAGTGATGCGGTGCGCGTGTCCCGGAGAAGATCCACAGATAGTTGTATAGTAAGTGTCATGGTCTTACCTGCTTGCTGCTCTCCTTCGTTTGACATGTGCTGGCGGCCATCTTGGGTTCTGGGTTTCTTGTAGCCTTCCACCCTGCGGCTCCTCCTTCCCCTGGGAGGAGCTGGATGCCTAGCTCATATATATAGGAGGTCTGTGGCTTCAGTTCCTTGCTTGGTCCTCCTGTGTTCACATGCTTCTAGACTGCTGCTGCTTCTGGTTCCTGATCCTGGCTTCGTCTGACTACCCTGCTGGTTCCTGATCCTGGCTTCGTCTGACTACCCTGCTGGTTCCTGATCCTGGCTTCGTCTGACTACCCTGCTGGTTCCTGATCCTGGCTTCGTCTGACTACCCTTCTGGTTCCTGACCTCTGGATTCGCAAAGACTCTGCTCGGTTTCACCATCCGTTTGGACTTTTGCTTTACAGCTTTATTTTCAATAAAGCCTTCTTATTTTCACTTATCTCTTGTTGTACGTCTGGTTCATGGTTCCGTGACATTAGGACCAAGCCATGAATTCTGACGGTACAGGGCCATCCTCGCTACCCACGCTGGTTGCCAGACTTGATCAGCAGGATCACCTGTTGGGTCGGTTCGCTGTGGCGTTGCAAACCCTGCTTGAACGCACGGCTCATTTCGCTCCCGTTGCCGATGGGTCGGTTGTCGCTCCTGGGCTCGCTCCTACTGCCGCTCTGGTTGTTGCGCCAGAGTCTACCCCGACACCTGTTGTTGCGCCTGCGGTGTTTCGGGGTATGACCGGTTCTGCCCCTCTTCCACAGCGCTTTGGGGGAGAGCCAACTCAGTGCCGAGGTTTCCTTAACCAGGTGGGCATTTATTTCGAGTTGCTGCCACATGCCTTTCCTACTGAGAGATCAAAGGTGGGCTTCTTGATCTCGCTGCTCTCGGACAAGGCCTTGGCCTGGGCCAGCCCTTTATGGGAGAACAACAATCCGGTGGTTGTCGAGTTTTCCGGTTTTGTTGCTTCTCTTCGGAAGGTATTCGATGTGCCGGCTCGTGCTGCCTCTGCTGCGAAGCTCCTTATGTCCATCAGACAGGGTTCACGATCCGTAGCTGAATACGCCATTGAGTTTCGTACCCTGGCAGCAGAGGTGGGCTGGAATAATGAGGCTCTGGTCGCTGCTTTCTCTCATGGTCTCTCGGATGCCTTGAAGGATGAGGTTGCAGCTAAGGACCTACCAGTTGAGCTCGAGTCTCTTATTTCTTTCCTGATTTTGATTGACACCAGACTCAGGGAGAGACCTTCCTTTAAGGAGAACCTGCGGAGGTCTTCTAACAGATTGGTGCCTACGTTTGCTGTCCCACCCGTGCCTCCCTCTCCTCCCACGCCTCCTGGGGATGACTTGTCTGGGGGTGAACCCATGCAGCTGGGGTTTGCTCGCCTGTCCGAGGGGGAGAGGGCACTCCGGAGACGCGAGGGCCGATGCATGTACTGTGGTCTCGGTGGGCATTTTCGGTTGGCATGTCCGAACCGTCCGGGAAACGCTCGTACCCTGAGATCCTGTCGGGGGCAGATCTTGGGTGGAGTCTCCTCGTCCCCGGTTTCCCGTGTTGACAAACCACTGATCACTGTTGTCCTCTCCTGGGTCGGGGGCTCGGTGACGACCCAGGCGTTGGTGGACTCTGGTGCTGGTGGTTTGTTCATTGATAGTGTGTTCGCTGCCGCCAATTCCATTCCTCTGCAGGCTCGAGGTTCCCCACTGGCTCTTGAGGCGATAGACGGCAGACCCCTTCTGCCGCCACACGTGACTCATGAGACCCTTCCAGTGGGGATAGCCATTGGTGCCGTTCACAGAGAGTCGGTCTGCCTCCAGGTTATTTCGTCTCCACACTACTCGGTGGTCTTGGGGTACCCCTGGCTCCAGAAGCATAATCCGACTTTCGATTGGAGATCGGTCGAGATCCTCTCGTGGTCACCGCAGTGTGGGGCTAGTTGCATCCATGGGTCTGTCAAGTTGCTGTGTACTTCCTCGGACTCTCTGTTGCCTCCTGAATACGAGGAGTACCGGGATGTATTCGATAAGGTGCGCGCGGTTGCCCTACCTCCGCACCGCCCATACGATTGTGCCATAGAGTTACAATCTGGTGCCGTTCCTCCTCGTGGCAAAGTCTATCCACTGTCGGTAGCGGAGAATGAGGCCATGGAGGACTACGTGAGGGAGGCGCTTTCACGCGGACACATTCGCAAATCTTCGTCCCCGGCAGGGGCTGGATTTTTCTTTGTGAAAAAGAAGGGCGGTGAGTTGAGGCCTTGCATCGATTACAGGGGTCTCAATCGCATCACGATCAAGAACGCTTACCCGATACCCTTGATTTCCGAGCTGTTCGATCGCCTTAAAGGGGCCACGGTCTTTACCAAACTCGACCTGAGGGCGGCATATAACCTGGTAAGGATCAAGGCGGGCGATGAGTGGAAGACCGCGTTTAACACCAGGACCGGTCATTACGAATCCTTGGTTATGCCCTTTGGGTTGTGCAATGCACCCGCAGTCTTTCAGGAATTCATCAACGATGTTTTCCGTGACCTGTTGCAGCAGTGTGTGGTAGTCTATTTGGATGACATCTTGGTATATTCTGAATCCATGGAGGCCCACATTCTGGATGTCAGACGAGTGTTGCAACGGTTACGAGAGAACAAGCTGTTCGGTAAGCTTGAGAAATGCGAATTTCACCGATCCCAGGTAACCTTCTTAGGTTACATCATTTCCGCTGAGGGGTTCTCCATGGATCCTGAGAAGGTTTCGGCTGTCTTACAGTGGCCCCAGCCCAGTGGTCTTCGTTCCCTGCAGCGCTTTTTGGGCTTCGCCAATTATTATCGGAAGTTCATCAGGGACTTTTCCATGCTGGCCAAGCCTCTCACGGATCTGACCAGGAAGGGCAGTAATTCCCAGGTCTGGCCGCTCGAGGCCATCCGAGCTTTTGAGGCCCTAAAGTCCGCCTTTGTGTCGGCTCCGATTCTGTCGCATCCCAACCCTGGGTTGCCCTTTGTCCTCGAGGTGGACGCGTCTGAGACGGGAGTAGGCGCCCTTCTGTCTCAGCGTAGAACACCAGAGGGTCCTCTGCTTCCTTGTGGGTTTTACTCCCGGAAACTGTCTTCCGCGGAGTGCAACTATCAGATTGGTGACAGGGAGTTATTGGCCATCGTGCAGGCCCTTAAAGAATGGAGGCACTTGCTCGAGGGTTCGGTGGTTCCGGTTCTCATCCTGACGGACCACAAGAATCTGACCTACCTTTCTGAGGCCAAGAGATTGACACCACGTCAGGCCAGATGGGCTCTGTTCTTGTCACGTTTTAATTACGTGGTCTCCTACCTACCCGGTTCCAAGAACATCAGGGCGGATGCCTTATCACGGCAGTACTCCGAGCTGTCCAGGGAGGAGTCGATTCCGACTTCGGTCATACCTCCGAATCAGATCCTGGCCGCCATTCGCACCAGCCTGACCTCTCCCCTGGGTGAGCAGATTTTGGTGGCTCAATCTGGTGCTCCCTCTGGGAGACCCAACGGCAGATGTTTTGTGCCTGAGGAGTTGCGCACTCGGTTGTTGCAAACCTACCATAACTCCAAGACCGCGGGGCATCCTGGAAAGAATCAGCTGTCCTGGGCTGTTTCACGTCTGTTCTGGTGGCCTTCCCTACGTTCCGACATCGCCGCATATGTAGCGGCATGCTCCGTTTGTGCCCAGAGTAAGTCCCCTCGGCACCTTCCGTTGGGCCTTCTGCAACCCATAGCCACCGGGGAGCGCCCATGGTCACACCTGGGGATGGATTTCATTGTGGACCTCCCTGCATCCCGAGGCCATACGGTCATTCTCATGATTGTGGATCGGTTTTCCAAAATGTGCCACTGTGTTCCTCTCAAGAAGTTACCCTCTGCACAAGAGTTGGCCACGATTTTTGCCAGGGAGGTCTTCCGGTTGCACGTTTTGCCTAAGGAGATTGTGTCGGATCGGGGGAGTCAGTTTGTGTCCAGGTTCTGGCGCGCCTTTTGCTCCCAGTTGGGGATTCATCTCTCCTTCTCCTCGGCCTACCACCCTCAGTCCAATGGGGCCGCAGAACGATCCAATCAGGCCTTGGAGCAATTCCTTCGTTGCTATGTCTCCGATCACCAAGACAATTGGGTTGACCTCCTGCCTTGGGCTGAGTTTGCCAGGAACACGGCGGTGAACTCTTCCTCTGGGACGTCTCCCTTCATGGCCAATTATGGGTTCCAACCTGCCGTGTTACCGGAGGTATTCTCTCCCCAGGATATTCCGGCTGTGGAGGATCACCTTTCCGTCCTACGTGCTTCTTGGGTACAGATCCAGAAGTCCCTTGAGGTCTCTGCGCAGCGCCAGAGACTCCAGGCTGATCGCAGACGAGCGCCTGCTCCTTCCTACCAGGTCGGAGACCGTGTATGGTTGTCCACCCGCAACCTCAACCTTCGAGTGCCCACTCCCAAGCTGGCGCCTCGCTTTGTTGGTCCCTTCCGAGTGCTTCGCAGGGTAAACCCGGTAGCCTATGCCCTTGCGCTTCCTCCTGGCATGCGGATCTCCAACGTGTTTCATGTCTCCCTGTTGAAGCCACTGGTGTGTAATCGTTTCACTTCCTCGGTTCCTCGGCCTCGTCCGGTCCAAGTGGGCAATCGTGAGGAATATGAGGTGAGCAATATCCTGGACTCACGCCTGGTCCGCGGTCGGTTGCAGTTTTTGGTCCATTGGCGTGGTTATGGTCCAGAGGAGCGTTCCTGGGTTCCCTCCGCAGATGTCCATGCTCCTGCCTTGCTCCGAGCCTTCCACGCACGCTTCCCTCAGAAACCGTTTTGTGCTCCGCGGAGGAGGGGCCCTTGAGGGGGAGGTACTGTCATGGTCTTACCTGCTTGCTGCTCTCCTTCGTTTGACATGTGCTGGCGGCCATCTTGGGTTCTGGGTTTCTTGTAGCCTTCCACCCTACGGCTCCTCCTTCCCCTGGGAGGAGCTGGATGCCTAGCTCATATATATAGGAGGTCTGTGGCTTCAGTTCCTTGCTTGGTCCTCCTGTGTTCACATGCTTCTAGACTGCTGCTGCTTCTGGTTCCTGATCCTGGCTTCGTCTGACTACCCTGCTGGTTCCTGATCCTGGCTTCGTCTGACTACCCTGCTGGTTCCTGATCCTGGCTTCGTCTGACTACCCTGCTGGTTCCTGATCCTGGCTTCGTCTGACTACCCTGCTGGTTCCTGATCCTGGCTTCGTCTGACTACCCTTCTGGTTCCTGACCTCTGAATTCGCAAAGACTCTGCTCGGTTTCACCATCCGTTTGGACTTTTGCTTTACAGCTTTATTTTCAATAAAGCCTTCTTATTTTCACTTATCTCTTGTTGTACGTCTGGTTCATGGTTCCGTGACAGTAAGGACCAGCACTCGCTCTAATAGTAATTTCAAGTAGATTTATTGGTCACATACAAGTGATAAGTGACGCGTTTCGGCTACTGTGAGCCTTTGTCAAACGTAATGGATACAAGTTGCAAACAATTTAAATAGCCCTCGGTGGAGCCGGAAATGACATCAGGTTACCATGACAACGTTGTAAACAGAGGACACAACAATGCAGAGATAATGATTAAACAAGCGGATGAACAGATAACTATCATTGCTTAACAGGGCACCATGCTTTGCAGTGCTACATTCTATTGATCATCATAATATTATTATAGTATAATGTTCCATACTGGATGCTAGAAACTGTACCAAACTTATACAGAAGAAAAAAGGAAAAAAAGAACATAATTCATTCTCAGTGCACCATGCATTACAGTGCCACATTTTGCTAAACCTTATATAATGATGTAAAATACTGAATGCAGAGGTGCTACAATTTTGTGTGGTAAACTTACGCCCTGATCAAGCACTAAATGACACGGATTGGAGTCAAGTTCTCTGTGAAAGAAAGAAAGAGGGAACATGTTGAAAGGGTCACTGCACACTGTAGCTTACAGAAAACTATTTAAATCATAATCACGATTTAACCCCTTAGGTTCTAGGGTTTGGAGGCGATGAATCCAAAAGGCTTCTCTTTTTTTGAGCATTTTACACCTGTCTCCTCCTCTCTGGGCAGTGATACACGCTCTATTATCTGGAGGCGCAGCCGGGAGATGGCATGTCGGTGTTTCTCAAAATGATATGGGATGGGGAGTAGTAGATTTTTCTTTCTAATGGTAGATTTATGTTTGCAGAAACGGTCTTTCATCCTCATGGAGGTCTCACCGACATACACAAGACCACAGGGACACTTCAAGAGATAGACCACGAAATTGCTATTACAGGTAAAGAAGCCATTTATTTTACATGTTTCCCCTGTGTACGGGTGGGTGAAGTGTTCTCCTTTAATGGCACTAGAGCAGTGTATGCATTGAAGGCATGGGTACGTCCCATTCTTGGGTGTTGAGAGGGTGGCCTGGCGCAGGGTATGTCTGTCGCTACCTACATCAGCCCTGACTAAGATGTCTCGAATATTTTTACACCTTTGGTAGCATATCATAGGTGGGGATTGAGATTCCGTGACATTGGGGTAAGCTCTGCTGAGAATACTCCAATGTTTATTGAGGATAGTCCTGCATTTATTGACCCAAGGGTCGGTATTTCACCACAAAGGGGACCCGTGGCTGTTTATCACTAGTAGTGGAGCTGTCTTTAGGTGGTTTCGCCTGTTGTGTATTTAATAGGTCTTGCGGATAACCTCTGTTACAAAATTTATCTATCATTTCTTCCTGACGTGCTGTTCTCATATTAGTGTCAGACACTATCCTGTTCACTCTCTGTAGTTGTGAATGGGGCAGTGATTTGTTGACTGCAGGAGGACGGTTACTGGTGAAGTGCAGCAGACTGGTGCGGTCAGTATTCTTGGTGTACAGGTCTGTGTGTATCTGCCCCTTCTCATCCTTTATAACCCATGTGTCGAGGAAATTAATTTTAGACATATCTGAATGCACGGCGAACTGCAGTTCCTTCCACACAGAGTTGATGTACTGCCTGAATTGTTTGAGGGTTCGAATGTTGCCCCGCCACACGCAAATAGGATAGTGTCTGACACCAATATGAAAACAGCACGTCAGGAAGAAATGCTAGATAAATTTTGTAACAGAGGTTATCCGCAAGACCTATTAAATACACAACAGGCGAAACCGCCTAAAGACAGCTCCACTACTAGTTATAAACAGCCACGAGTTCCCTTTGTGGTGAAATACCGACCCTTGGATCAATAAATGCAGGACTGACCTCAACAAACATTGGAGTATTCTCAGCAGAGCTTACCCCAATGTTACGGAATTTCAATCCCCACCTATGATATGCTACAAAAGGTGCAAAAATATTTGAGACATCTTAGTCAGGGCTGATGTAGGTAGCGACAGACACCCTCTACGCCAGGCCACGCTCTCAACACCCAAGAATGGGACGTACCCATGCCTTCAATGTATACACTGCTCTAGTGCTATTAAAGGAGAACACTTCACCCACCCGTACACAGGGGAAAAATGTAAAATAAATGGCTTCTTTACCTGTAATAGCAATTTCGTGGTCTATCTCTTGAAGTGTCCCTGTGGTCTTGTGTATGTCGGTGAGACCTCCATGAGGATGAAAGACCGTTTCTGCAAACATAAATCTACCATTAGAAAGAAAAATCTACTACTTCCCAACCCGTATCATTTTGAGAAACACCGACATGCCATCTCCCGGCTGCGCCTCCAGATAATAGAGCGCGTATCACTGCCCGGAGAGGAGGAGACGGGTGTAAAATGCTCAAAAAAAGAGAAGCCTTTTGGATTCATCGCCTCCAAACCCTAGAACCAAAGGGATTAAATCGTGATTATGATTTAAATAGTTTTCTGTAAGTTACAGTGTGCAGTGACCCTTTCAACATGTTCCCTCTTTCTTTCTTTCTTTCTTTCACAGAGAACTTGACTCCAACCCATGTCATTTAGTGCTTGATCAGGGCGTAAGTTTACCACGCAAAATTGTAGCACCTCTGCATTCAGTATTTTACATCATTATATAAGGTTTAGCAAAATGTGGCACGGTAAAGCATGGTGCACTGAGAATTAATTATGTTCTTTTTTTCCTTTTTTCTTCTGTATAAGTTTGCTACAGTTTCTAGCTTCCAGTATGGAACATTATACTATAATAATATTATGATGATCAATAGAATGTAGCACTGCAAAGCATGGTGCCCTGTTAAGCAATGATAGTTACGGTATCTGTTCATCCACTTGTTTAATCATTATCTCTGCATTGTTGTGTCCTCTGTTTACAACGTTGTCATGGTAACCTGATGTCATTTCCGGCTCCACCGCGGGCTATTTAAATTGTTTGCAACTTGTATCCATTACTTTTGACAAAGGCTCACAGTAGCCGAAACGCGTCACTTATCACTTGTATGTGACCATTAAATCTACTTGAAATTACTATTAGAGCGAGTGCTGGTCCTTACTATACAACTGTTATGTACTGCTGACATCAGCCCATCGCTAATGTCAGTCAGCTACATAACGTAACGTTTTTTCTGATGATTGACAGATTCTGAAACCTGTTTAAATGGTTTCTACCACCAGAAATACTGTTATGTAGCGGACTGATATAGCGATGCGCCAATGTCAGCACTACTTAACAGTATGTTTCTAACATTAGTCCCTGCAGACATTTTTGCTAAAAAAACACTTGTATAATATGCTAATGAGCCTCTAGGTGCTATGTGGGCGTAAAATCAGCACCTAGAGGCTCCGTCCGCTCACCCATTATCCCGCCCAGGTCCAGTGTTGTGCCCGCCCCGCTCCTCTTGATTGATGGCACGGTCCGCCGCATCGCTGCCGAAATCCCGCGCCTGCGCCGTTCACTTCTGTCTTCGGCGCAGTGAGTGAATGATGCGCTCCTGGTGCCGGATTCCTCACTGCGCCTGCGCCGACTACGTCACAGTGAGGAAGCCGCCATCAGGAGAGCGGCCTTCACTCACTGCGCCGAAGACAGAAGTGAACGGCGCAGGCGCGGGATTTTGTCAACGCTGCGGCGGACCGTGCCATCAATCAAGAGGAGCGGGGCGGGCAGAACAGGGGACCTGGGCGGGATAATGGGTGAGTGGACGGAGCCTCTAGGTGCTGATTTTACGCCCACATAGCACCTAGAGGCTCATTAGCATATAATAAAAGTGCTTTTTTAGCAAAAACGGCTGCAGGGACTAACGTTAGAAACATACTGTTATGTAGTGCGGACATTAGCGCATCGCTATATCAGTCCGCTACATAACAGTATTTCTGGTGGTAGAAGCTCTTTAAACACTGTTACATTACACACTTCAAATGTTTTATATACCTTTTTAGAAGTGTCTAGGACAGGTGTCAGGACTGTCTTGGTCACTCTGCTGGCAGGGCACAGTGGGCACTGGGCTGGGATCAGGGCCGGACTGGGACAAAAAATAGGCCCGGGCATTTTTGACTGAGCAGCCCAATCACATGACCCCCAACAGGCCCCCTCCCCTTGCAGTCTAGGGGCGGAGCCAAAACTGGAAGCACAATTGAGAGGCAGGGCCAGCCACCAGTAAGATAGGAAGGCTTCAGCCAACACACAAGCTTCTTTGGGGGTCCCCAGGTGACATTAGGGGTCTTAGTACGATCCGGCCACTTAATCCGGCAGAAAATGCAAGGAATCGACTGGACACAAAGCACAGCATGCAGCGGTTTATGTCCCGCTGATTCTCTGCATTTTTCCCAGATTGTGTCCGGATCTCTGCCGTACCCTATTATAGTTACTGGGGCTGGTGGGCATTCTGTCTGCATCCAGCAGTGCCGGATCCAGTGAATTCTCAGCTGGAACAGCCGCCAGGATCACTAACCCAGATGTGAAAGTAGCCTAATACAGCGCCCCATACCTCTTATATCCAGTGACGTCTCCTCTGATGTAGATGTTCTCTGTCCTCATCTTCTCCATTCAGACCAGACCGCCATGATGATTTCTTTCAGCCATCTCTTCTCTCTGCAGAGTTTGACAGACATCTTAGTTTCCTACTTTTCCATCATCCTCCAATTAACATCCCATCATGCACCCCCAATACTGAGAAGTTGTGCTCCCCAAAACTGTACTGCAAAAAGAACTGTACTAAGCTGATGCTGTGCCAGGGTGCCCCCAAAGTCCCAACAATAGTAATTATTTCTTTGCCAGAGTGCATTTAGTGGTAATAGTGCTCCTACAGCACCCCCAACAGTAATTGTGTCCCACAAGTAATAATGCTCCCATAGTCCCCCAGTTGTAATAAAGCCCACCATAATGCCCCGATAGTAATAATTCTCTTTATAATGTTTGACAGTAGAACCCCCCCCCCCTTATAATGTGCACCAGTACAAAAAATGCCCCGTTGTGTGGCAGTAAAAAAAGAAATACCCCCTCTTAGTGCCCCCAGTAGAGCCAATGTCCCCAGAGTGCCCTCATGTGTTCCAATGACCCGTACTGTGTGCCACTACAAAAAACACTTAGTGCCCCCAGTTGAGCTTAGGTGCCCATAGTGACCTTATAATTTGTGCCAGTATAAAATACTCCCATATAGTCCCCCCAGAAGATGCCCCCATAGTGCTCCTTCCCCGTCTCCATAGTGCCCTCCATAATGTGGCACTATAAAATGCCCCTATAAACTGCCCCACATAGATACCCCCATAATGCTCCTTTCCTCCCTTCCCCATAGTGGCATCAACATGGGTGCCAGTATTAAATGCCCCTAGATAATGCCCTCATAGTGCTCTTGTCCCCCACTTCTCCATAGTGCCCACCTATAATGCATGCCAGTATACAGGGCCCCCAGTAGATGCCACCGTAGTGCAGTCATACACGCACTCTGCACATACATGGACGCAGTCATACACGCACTCTCCCCATACATGGACGCACTCATACACGCACTCTCCACATACATGGACGCAGTCATACACGCACTCTCCACATACATGGACGCAGTCATACACGCACTCTCCACATACATGGACGCAGTCATACACGCACTCTCCACATACATGGACGCAGTCATACACGCACTCTCCAGATACATGGACACAGTCATACACGCACTCTCCACATACATGGACGCAGTCATACACGCACTCTCCAGATACATGGACGCAGTCATACACGCACTCTCCACATACATGGACGCAGTCATACACGCACTCTCCAGATACATGGACGCAGTCATACACGCACTCTCCACATACATGGACGCAGTCATACACGCACTCTCCACATACATGGACGCAGTCATACACGCACTCTCCACATACATGGACACAGTCATACACGCACTCTCCACATACATGGACGCAGTCATACACGCACTCTCCAGATACATGGACGCAGTCATACACGCACTCTCCACATACATGGACGCAGTCATACACGCACTCTCCAGATACATGGACGCAGTCATACACGCACTCTCCACATACATGGACGCAGTCATACACGCACTCTCCACATACATGGACGCAGTCATACACGCACTCTCCACATAAATGGACGCAGTCATACACGCACTCTCCACATACTGTACATGGACGCAGTCATACATGCACTCAACATATACATAGATGAAGTCATACACGCACTCTCCAGATACATGGACGCAGTCATACACGCACTCTTCAGATACATGGATGCACACTCCACATACATGGGCGCAGTCATACACGCACTCTCCACATACATGGACGCAGTCATACACGCACTCTCCACATACATGGACGCAGTCATACACGCACTCTCCAGATACATGGACGCAGTCATACACGCACTCTCCACATGCATGGACGCAGTCATACACGCACTCTCCACATACATGGACGGAGTCATACACGCACTCTCCACATAAATGGACGCAGTCATACACGCACTCTCCACATACATGGACGCAGTCATACACACACTCTCCACATACATGAACGCAGTCTCCATATACATAGATGCATTCATACACACACTCTCCACACATACATGGACGCACTCATACACATACTCTTCACATACAGGGGCGCACTCATGCACACAGTCACCACATACATGGACGCACACATATACAATACACATATATAGACACCCAGCTTTCCTGCTATGCCTCTCCCCCGTACTCTAATGCCTCTGCACTTGTGCCATCCAGGATAGCAGGGAAGCTGGATGACATTTCATGATATAATTCACCCAGCTTTCCTACTGTACTGCAGGTCACATGTGCACAGTCTGGGAAAGCTGAATATAACCCCAGTTCCCCTGCTACTCACATCACTGGTGCAGTTGTGACAAATTCCAATCCAACTGATGTTCAGCATGGTGGGCAGGAAAGTTCAGGCTGCAGGAATCGCGGGCATAAAAGGGGGCGGTGCTATTATAGCTCCGCCCACATCGGGCCGTCCTGTTGCTGGTCACCACTGTCCGTCATAAGAACTAAGGAGGGGAGAGGCGGAGCGATGTCACTGATGTCAGGAGGTCAGTGACAGAGTGCAAGTGGTGCAGGAGAAGTCAGCTGCTCTGACAGGGGCCCGGGGTGATGAAGTACAGTGCCTGCTCTCAGGCCCTGAAGCAGCTGCTTCCCTGATATTTGCCACTGGGAAGCGCTCATCTCCACTCCTGCCCAGCTGATTGTGTTCGGCCCAGTCCACCAGGCGGCCCGGCCCACCGGGCAAATGCCCGGTCTGCCCTATGGCCAGTCCGGCCCTGGCTGGGATCTACTTGGGCAGGCTGCTGGAGCTGGACTGGAGTCTACTCTGGAGAAGAATGATTTAAATTCTCCCTCCCTGCCTCTGTCTCTGATGTCACTTCCTGTGTGGAGTCTGGACCTGACTTCCTTATCAGAGAGAAGGAGGGAGGGACTGGGAGGCAGAGGAGGAGCGAGCAGTCCGGAGACTGAACAGTGAGTTAAGTTAGTTAACCACTGCACTGCCTGGCTCTGGCAGCCGCATCACTGACTGTGAGGAGGAGGGAGGAGGGAGGAGGGAGGAGGGGGAGGCTCGGGAGCGCAGCTCAGCTGATCACCCGGCCACCGCAGAAGTGAGTGACTGACAGCTTTAAATATGCGATCGGAGTCTCGGACGGGTGGCAACCCTGGAGCCTGGGGGGGATTTAACCAAATCTGTCCCCCCCGCATTATTTCCTGGGGGGGATTCGTCCCCCCCGTCCACCCCGCTTCCTACGCCCATGGGTAGCACTCAGGAACGACAACCAGGATTAACCACTCCAGTGGGTCAGTATAGATGTCCAGGCAGGAAGCTCTATAACTGGCAACTAGAGAAGTGTGAGGGGAGAATATAAGGAGGTAGGGAGTGGCAGACAAGAAACAGCTGAGGAGGAGAAGCTACGGATCCCTGAGAAAGACAAAAAGGATAGCAAGGCAAACACAGAAAACAATCACTAAGAAACAACGTGATCTTTAGATATAGAGCGCGCAGCCACCCGCTGCGACTTCCTGACCCCGGGTATAACGGAGTCAGACGTGGCTCTTGATACCCTCGTGACAACGGCTGGGTCAATTAAAAAAGGTTCTCAGTATTTTGCTAATGAGATCTGTCACTAGTTTATATTGCCCTTAGTTAAGATTCTATAAAGCTGGTGAATAATTCCATTTACACTTCCTTCCTTCTGGAAAGAATTTGGATTATATTTTAATTCAGTTTACAGCCTATTAGTGAGTGATGGACGAACATCGGCCGTGACGGTTCGCAAATGCAATCAAATGTTTGAACCGCAAGTTCGCGGTGGGCCGTATTCACTTTAACTCCTTAAGGACCGGCCTCATTTTCACCTTAAGGACCAGGCCATTTTTTGCAAATCTGACCAGTGTCACTTTATGTGGTGATAACTTTAAAACGCTTTGACTTATCCAGGCCATTCTGAGATTGTTTTTTCGTCACATATTGTACTTCATGATACTGGTAAAATGGAGTCCAAAAAAATTGATTTTTATTTATAAAAAAAATACCAAATTTACCAAAAATTTGGAAAAATTTGCAATTTTTCAAGTTTCAATTTCTCTACTTCTATAATACATAGTAATACCTCCAAAAATTGTTATTATTTTACATTCCCCATATGTCTACTTCATGTTTGGATCATTTTGGGAATTACATTTTATTTTTTGGGGATGTTACAAGGCTTAGAAGTTTAGAAGCAAATCTTGAAATTTTTCATAAATTTTTAAAAACCCACTTTTTAAGGACCAGTTCAGGTCTGAAGTCACTTTGTGAGGCTTACATAATAGAAACCACCCAAAAATGACCCCATTCTAGAAACTACACCCCTCAAGGTATTCAAAACAGATTTTACAAACGTCGTTAACCCAAGAGTTATTGGCAAATGAAGATTAAATTTAAGAATAAAAATTTGGCGAATTTTCCTTTGGAATCCATTTTTTCCAGTAACAAAGCAAGGGTTAACAGCCAAACAAAACACTATATTTATTGCCCCGATTCTGTAGTTTGCAGAAACACCCCATATGTGGCCGTAAACTACTGTACAGGCACACGGTAGGGCGTAGAGGGAAAGGTTCGCCGTGTGGTTTTTGGAAGGCAGATTTTGCTGGACTGGTTTATTTACACCATGTCCCATTTGAAGCCCCCCTAATGCACCCCTAGAGTAGAAACTCCATAAAAGTGACCCCATTTTGGAAACTACGGGATAAGGTGGCAGTTTTGTTGGGAATAGTTTTAAGGTACATATAATTTTTGGTTGCTCTATATTACATTTTTGTGAGGCAAAGTTACCAAAAATAGAAATTCTGAAACTTCATCTCCATTTGCCATAAACTGTTGAGGAACACCTAAAGGGTTAATAAAGTTTCTAAAATCAGTTTTAAATACCTTGAGGGGTGTAGTTTCTTATATGGGGTCACTATTATGGAGTTTCTACTCTAGGGGTGCATCAGGGGTTCTTCAAATGGGACATGGTGCCAAAAAAAAAGGCCATCAAAATCTGCCTTCCAGAAACCATACAGCGTTCCTTTCCTTCTGCGCCCTGCCGTTTGGTCATACAGCAGTTTATGACCACATACACTGCGTGCAGAATTATTAAGCAAATGAGTATTTTGACCACATCATCCTCTTTATGCATGTTGTCTTACTCCAAGCTGTATAGGCTCGAAAGCCTACTACCAATTAAGCATATTAGGTGATGTGCATCTCTGTAATGAGAAGGGGTGTGGTCTAATGACATCAACAGCCTATATTAGGTGTGCATAATTATTAGGCAACTTCCTTTCCTTTGGCAAAATGGGTCAAAAGAAGGACTTGACAGGCTCAGAAAAGTCTAAAATAGTGAGATATCTTGCAGAGGGATGCAGCACTCTTAAAATTGCAAAGCTTCTGAAGCGTGATCATCGAACAATCAAGCGTTTCATTCAAAATAGTCAACAGGGTCGCAAGAAGCGTGTGGAAAAACCAAGGCGCAAAATAACTGCCCATGAACTGAGAAAAGTCAAGCGTGCAGCTGCCAAGATGCCACTTGCCACCAGTTTGGCCATATTTCAGAGCTGCAACATCACTGGAGTGCCCAAAAGCACAAGGTGTGCAATACTTAGAGACATGGCCAAGGTAAGAAAGGCTGAAAGACGACCACCACTGAACAAGACACACAAGCTGAAACGTCAAGACTGGGCCAAGAAATATCTCAAGACTGATTTTTCTAAGGTTTTATGGACTGATGAAAGGAGAGTGAGTCTTGATGGGCCAGAAGGATAGGCCCGTGGCTGGATTGGTAAAGGGCAGAGAGCTCCAGTCCGACTCAGACGCCAGCAAGGTGGAGGTGGAGTACTGGTTTGGGCTGGTATCATCAAAGATGAGCTTGTGGGGCCTTTTCGGGTTGAGGATGGAGTCAAGCTCAACTCCCAGTCCTACTGCCAGTTTCTGGAAGACACCTTCTTCAAGCAGTGGTACAGGAAGAAGTCTGCATCCTTCAAGAAAAACATGATTTTCATGCAGGACAATGCTCTATCACACGCGTCCAAGTACTCCACAGCGTGGCTGGCAAGAAAGGGTATAAAAGAAGAAAATCTAATGACATGGCCTCCTTGTTCACCTGATCTGAACCCCATTGAGAACCTGTGGTCCATCATCAAATGTGAGATTTACAAGGAGGGAAAACAGTACACCTCTCTGAACAGTGTCTGGGAGGCTGTGGTTGCTGCTGCACGCAATGTTGATGGTGAACAGATCAAAACACTGACAGAATCCATGGATGGCAGGCTTTTGAGTGTCCTTGCAAAGAAAGGTGGCTATATTGGTCACCGATTTGTTTTTGTTTTGTTTTTGAATGTCAGAAATGTATATTTGTGAATGTTGAGATGTTATATTGGTTTCACTGGTAAAAATAAATAATTGAAATGGGTATATATTTGTTTTTTGTTAAGTTGCCTAATAATTATGCACAGTAATAGTCACCTGCACACACAGATATCCCCCTAAAATAGCTAAAACTAAAAACAAACTAAAAACTACTTCCAAAAATATTCAGCTTTGATATTAATGAGTTTTTTGGGTTCATTGAGAACATGGTTGTTGTTCAATAATAAAATTAATCCTCAAAAATACAACTTGCCTAATAATTCTGCACTCCCTGTATGTAAACTGCATAATTAGGGTAATAAATAGTAAGTTTTGTTTGGCTGTTAACCCTTGCTTTGTTACTGGAAAAAACGGGTTAAAATGGAAAATTTGTCAAAAAATAGCTGTTTTGGCACAGTTTTTGATTTTATTTTTTTGACCGTGTTCATCTGAGGGGTTAGGTCATTAAGGTATTTTTGTAGAGCAGATTTGTACAGACCCGGCAATACCTAATATGTCTACTTTTTTAAAATTTATTTAGGTTTTACACTATATTATCATTTTATAAACAAAACATTTTAGTATCTCCATAGTCTAGGAGTCCGTTTGTTTTTTGTTTTGGTGGGCATATGACTTTTTGATCGCTTGCTATTACACTATTTGTGATGTAAGGTGACAAAAAAAAAACTTTTTTGCACTTTTTTTTTTTTTACCGTGTTCATCAGAGGGGTTAGGTCATGCGGTATTTTTATAGAGAAGATTCTTACGGACGTGGTTATACCTAATATGTCAACTTTTTTTATTTATATTAGTTTTAGAAAATAATATTTTTGAAAAAGAAATTGTTTTGTTTTAGTGTCTCAAGTCTGAGAACCATAGTTTTTTTTTTTCGATTGTCAGTGGCTAAATTGGGGAAGGGGAATATAAATGTAATACTCCATGGAAGTGTGGTACTCCCTGAAGCAACCAATAATGCAGAGGAGTAGTAGTGACCTTCAGTATCCCCCTCCTGTGACACACTCTGTACCTTTTTTGGGTCCGTCCCTTCTTTGTAGTATGGGGGACCACATCTTGAAAGTGTTGGCCAGGGACGATCCGGGCGCCTCCAGTTCCCGAGGTACTCCGGCCTGCTCTTTCCTGGTCAGAAAAGATCAGGTCTTTGAGGACTGCCTCATAGAACTGAAGGAATTTCCCTGTGTTGCCAGAGCACCGGGACAGCACAAAAGAGTTGTACAAGGCAACCTGCACCAAGTAGACTGCAACTTCTTTGTACCATGCCCGGGTTTTGCGCATGGCATTATATGGCTTGAGGACTTGATCAGAGAGATCAACTCCTCCCATATACCGATTGTAGTCGATGATACAATCGGGCTTGAGGACCGTTGCCGCGGTACCTCACACAGGGACAGGGGTGATGCCGTTACCATGAATTGTGGACAGTACAAGGACATCCCTCTTGTCCTTATATCGGACCAGCAACAGGTTTCCACTGGTAAGGGCACGGATCTCACCCCTGGGGATAGGTACCTGTAGGGGGTGTGTAGGAAGGCCGAGTTGATTTTTCCGCACTGTCCAACAAGCGGACGTGGATCTGGCGGCGAGGGACTGGAACAATTGGATACTAGTATAAAAGTTATCCACGTACAGGTGGTAACCTTTATCTAGCAGTGGGTGCATAAGGTCCCATACAAGTTTCCCGCTAACACCCAGAGTGGGGGGACATTCTGGGGGTTGAATACGGGAATCTCGCCCCTCGTACACATTAAACTTGTAAGTGTACCCTGAGTTACTCCAAAAAGTTTGTACAGCTTCACGCCATAACTTGCCTGCTTAGAGGGAACATACTGGCGGAAAAGGAGTCTCCCCTTGAAAGCAATGAGAGACTCATCAACCGCGACCTCCCTTCCAGGTACATAGGCCTGCACAAATTTGGCCCCAAAGTGATCGATGACCGGCCTGATTTTGTACAGGCGGTCATAGGTAGGATCACCTTGGGGGGGACATGCTGCATTATCTGAATAATGCAGGCATTTTTTCGGATGACCTTAAACCGGGAACGTGTCATGGCCGTACTGTAAAGTGGGGTCTGGTAGAGGATGTCCCCACTCCAGTAATGCCTGACACTAGGTTTTTTGACTAGGCCCATGTGCAGCACGAGGCCCCAAAACGTCCTCATCTCGGCTGCACTGACCAGAGTCCAGCCACCGGCCCTAGCCAAAAAGGAGTCCGGGTGTTGAGCAACGAACTGTTGGGCGTACAGGTTCGTTTGCTCCACCATCAGATTTACAAAGTAGTCACTGAAAAAAAGACTAAAGTAGTCATATTCAGTAAAGCCCACTGTGGAAATCTGGATTCCTGGTTGGCCTATAAAATCAGGAATCGCGGGCTCAAAATGCTCTGGGGTACACCAGACAAGTTCACCGACAGGGGGCTCAGTTGGACTGATCTGGTGGGCCGGAAAACTAGAACGAGCCCCAGAGCTGCTCATACTAGTGTGGGCCACAGGGTCCCTAGCATGGCGGTCCCCTTGCTCCGCTGCCTTCGGGGCTTATCATCATTGCTAGATGCGGATGACAAAAGGAAAGTGGGGTTATCCTCGTCCTCACTGGGGCTCTCGGACTCGGAGGCAAGCTGGGCGTATGCCTCCTCGGCCGAGAACATTCGGCAGGCCATAGGGGAGTATGTGTGTGCGTGCGTGTTAAACTTTATTTGGTGTGCGTGTGTGTGGGGGCACGGGTGTTCACGGACTTACCCTAAACCTAATAGACACAAAAAAAAACTAAATAAAAAAAAGGCCAAAAAAGGTGAAAAAAATGTAAAAAAAAAATTTAAACTCGCTGATCAACTGTCCGAAGTTGATCAGCGGTGGGGTGTGCGATGCGTTAACAGTGGCCGGACGCTAAGAGTGCGGGCCACAGTCAGCGTACGCAGAAAAAAAAAAAAAACTGCTTGCGCTCCAAAAAAAGTTGGTAAAGGTGAAGGGGAGGCATACGCCCAGCTTGCCTCCGAGTCCGAGAGCCCCAGTGAGGACGAGGATAACCCCACTTTCCTTTTGTCATCCGCATCTAGCAATGATGATAAGCCCCCAAGGCAGCGGAGCAAGGGGACCGATGGGGGTGCTGGGGTGCTGGCTCTGATGATCCGTGCAGCACTCCTCTCCCCTCGGCTCCCAGACACAAAAGGAGGAGGAGAGGAGCGCTACAGTAATTTGAATGTCCCGCCCACCCCTGCAACCAATCAGAGCCGATCCTGAGAGGTGATGTCACCATCACCTCTCAGGATCACAGGATAGTGATTGGTGGTGTATTATCACACCACCGATCACCATCCAGTTCCGGGTCCCCAGAGACCCGAATATCCCAGAAACGCAGCAAACCGTAGGTCTGAATTGACCTGCGGTTTGTTGCGATCGCGACACGGGGGGGTCACAGGACCCCCCGGCGCATTGTCCCAGGGTGCCTGCTCAATGATTTGAGCAGGCACCGAGTTCCAATCACCGCCCACCGCGCGGCGGCGATCGGAACTACACATGACGTACCGGTACGTCATGTGTCCTTGAACAGGTTAATGGGGCAGGCGAACCTGGAAAGCCTTCAGGTCATATTTGCAGCCTCCAAATACGTACTAGAAGTGCGCAAATAGTCCCACAACATCGACAGTGACATACTAGAGGGGGATCAATGGCAAAAATTCCCACAAAAAAGATGTATTTTAATCAGGGGCCATTTTTATGCGTCTTAAGGCCCCTTTCACATGGGCAAGTATTCCGCGCAGGTGCAATGCATGGTTGCTAGGTGACGATCGGGCTGGGGACCCGATCTGTATTATTTTCCCTTATAACATGGTTATAAGGGAAAATAATAGCATTCTGAATACAGAATGCAAAGTAAAATAGTGATGGAGAGGTTAAAAATAAAAAAAAATTAACTCACCGAGTCCACTTGATCGTGTAGTTGTCTTCTTCTGTAATGTTGAGCTGCCGGCTAAGGACCTGTGGTGACGTCACATCACATGATCCAATCACATGGTCCCTCATCATGGTGATTGGACCATGTGATAAGCACAGTGATGTCATCAAAGGTCCTATTCCTGTGCACAGCAAAGAAGAAGACAGAAGAGATGCCAGCTGCGCGATCAAGTGGATTAAGGTGAGTTAAATTATTATTATTATTTTTTTAACCCTTCCAGCCCTATTGTACTATGCATTCTGTATTAAGAATGCTATTATTTTCCCTTATAACCATGTTATAAGGAAAAATAATACAATCTACAGAATACCTAACCCAAACCCGAACTTCTGTAAAGAAGTTCGGGTTTGGGTACCAAACATGCAGATTTTTCTCACGCGCGTGCAAAACGCATTACAATGTTTTGCACTCGTGCCGAAAAATCGCGTATGTTCCCGCAACGCACCCGCACCTATTCCCGCAACGCCCGTGTGAAACCAGCCTAAAGGGAAATTCTCAAAAATGTGCCCTGCTGGAGCCTAGAAACATTTTATTTCACACCACCAGAGTACAGGCCTTAAAAATTAGGCATTCACCTGACATAAAAGAACAAGTGATTATTTGGCTCGAGGTACATTATGCGGTCAATGGATAAAAATTTTACTGTAGCCGACTGGAGTACAGGCCCCAAACATTAGGCATTCACCATACAGAAAAGATCAAGTGATTATGTGGCTGGAGGTATATTAGACGGTCATTGGATATCAATTTTACTGCAGGCCAATGGAGTACAGGCCCCAAACATTAGGCATTCACCGTACAGAAAAGATCAAGTGATTATGTGGCTGGAGGTATATTAGACGGTCATTGGATATCAATTTTACTGCAGGCCAGTGGAGTACAGGCCCCAAACATTAGCCATTCACCGGACAGAAAAAGCCTTTTATGCTGCTGTATTTACATAAGACAGGGACAATTCTTTGTTCTGGGCGGTGGCTAATATGTGTGGTCTGGCATGATGAAATTCAATTAAACATGGTCGTCACAGGTGTTGAATTCCTCTGAGATCCATGCCTCATTCATTTTTAGAAATGTGAGGTAGTCCACACTGTCGTGAGCTAGGCGAATGCACTTATCGGTCACGATCCCCCCTTCTGCACTGAACGTCCTTTCGGACAGGACACTCGACAAGGGGCAAGCCAAGAGTTCCATGGCAAATTGTGCCACACCCAGTAGTCCAGGGGTTCCTCGCTTCTCAAAGCATCCACATCGGCCATTAACCCGATGTAGTCGGACACCTGTCGGTCTAGGCGTTCCCCGAGGCTGGATCTGGAGGGTGGCTGTCGATGGGTTGATTGGAAGAATGATCCCATATCTGAAGCGACCAAAACATCTCCAAACTGCCCTCTTCTTGCATGCGCGGTAGGATTAGTACCCGCACCTGTTTCTCTGTGGGTGGAAATTCGTCTGCCAGCGCCCGCAACAGCAGAATGCAGCATCTCTCGCAGCAAGGCAATTGTACCGGGGGTCTAAGTACATTGCCACCCAGTACTGATCCCTGCCCTTTATGCTTTTTATACTGGGGTCCCTCTTCAAACATTGGAGCATGAAGGCCCCCATTTGCATTAAATTGGAAGCGGTGGAACGCCCTTGCTCCTGCTCATCGCCCAGGAGAATGTCATCCTCGGTCTCCTCCCCCCAGCCACGGACAACACCAGGGATCCCTGAAAAGTTTGAACTTTGCTCTTCTTGCTCCTTCTCCTCCTCCTTCCCCCAGCCACCATCCTCCTCTGACTCCTCTTCACACTCCTGCTGACTTGTCTCAGATAGAGTAGCTCCCCCCTGGGAATTCATTCAGCATTGCGACATCCTCATCTTTCATCTCCTGCTCCTCAACGGCTTGATCAATGACACAACGCAATGCACGCTCCAGAAAGAAGGCGTAAGGTACGATGTCACTGACTGACACTGACTGACCAGTTTGGTGATCTTATCAAATGGCCGCAGAAGTCTGCATGCGTCGCGCATGAGCAGCCACTGGTGCGGTAAGAAGAAACCAAGCTACCCAGAAACTGTCCTGCTGCAGAGTTCGTACAGATAGTAGTTAACGGCACGTTAGCAGACTATCAAGCATATACAAAGTGGAGACCCAGCGCGTCGGGCTGTCGCAAATCGAACGTCTGACGGGCAGGTGGTGTCACCGCTGAACGTCAGCAAGGCGAGCCATGGCCATGTAAGCTCTTCTAAAATGGCCAGAGATTTTCATGGCCTGCCGCAAGATGTCCTGGACCCCGGGGTATTTGGCAACGAATCACTGCATGACTAAGTTCAGGACGTGTGCCATGCACGACACGTGTGTCATTTTGCCCTGTTTCAGCGCGCTCAGCAGATTGGCACCGATGTCGCACACCACTTTACCAACTTTCAAATTGAGCAGGGTTAGCCACTGATCGGCCTGTGACCGCAGAGCTAAAAGCAGTGCAGGACCGGTGTGGCTCTTGGCTTCCAGGCACAACAGCCACAGCACAGCATGGCAACATCTCACCTGGCATGTTGAATAGGTTCTGGGGAGCTTTGGGGGTGCAGCGGAAGAGGCGGTAGCAGTGAAAAAGGAGGAGTCAGCTGAGGAGGAGACGGAGGATGGAGTAGGAGGAGAAGAAGAGGCAGTCCTGCATGCAATCCGTGGCGGTAACACCAAATCCACACGGATGCCACTGATTGCATGCTTGCCGCTGAACATGGCCATATCACTCTGATGCCCTTCTGGGAGAAATATTTCCTTCCGGGGACCTTCCGTTGCAGTGTGCCAATGGCAACTAATTTTCTAAAGGCCTCCGATTCCACCAGTTTATATGGAAGTAGTTGGCGGGCTAGCAGTTCAGACAAGCCAGCAGTTAGAGGGTTATCTGGCGGCATCACCTTTTTACGTTCGAACATTTGGGCCACAGAAGCCTGCCTTTTGCCAGATGAACGCGACGACAGCAAGGTGGAAGGTGGAGTAGAGGACAAATGGGAGGAGAGAGTAGAAGGAGAAGAGGCAGGATGTGGAGCGCCGGGAGTGTGGCTTTGTGGTTCTGAAGGTGTTGCTCCCACTGGGCTTGGTGATGGGAGGCCAGGTGCCTTCTTAAGGTGGTCGTCCCTAGGTGAGTGTTGGGCTTACCGCGAATTATGCGTTGACAGCACAGGCTGCATATGGCAACACTATTGTCAGCAGCTGAAACGTTAAAAAAAGCCCACGCTGCGAAGCTATGTGCCGGCATCCTGGGAGCGCAAGATGTGACCATGCATGGTGGATGGCTCACTCCAGATACATTTGCTGTCTGCTTTTTGCCCCCTATGCACTGCAAGTTCTACCACCTATTTGCTGCTCTGTTTCTCTCTCTGAACTCTCCTCCTCTTCTTATCTTGTGGGCACCCACATGACATCCATCGACATGTCATCATCGCGACCTTCGCCACCACTGACATTACAGATCTCGGAGTAGGCAGCAACAGTGGGGACCTCCGTCCTTGGGTTGTCAGGCCACTGGTTGGCGGCCGTTGCTGCCTCCTCTTCCTGATCCGATGCCAAGAATGGCTGCGTATTGGTAAGGTCTGGGAATGAATGGGAAAATAATTCCTCTGACTCGAGTGGAGGGGCTATGTTGGTGGTGGTGATGTCTTTGGGGGTGCACACAGCAGAGTGTGAGGAGGGTACAGACTCAGAGGATGAGGAGGGTGCAGAAGCGGGAGGCTGAGTGAGCCACTTAACAAACTCTGGTGCTTCCTTTGACGTAATCGCACCTTCTCCAACTTCCCACTTAGGCTCCAGCTTGGTGCACCTGCCCAACCCCTACCACCCCTGCGGAATGGCCTTCCTCTTCCTCTGCCTGTCATTTTCAAAATGACCCTGTGACAAAGTCCCTAGAGAAGAGCAGTATTTCTGGAAGCTGGTATATTGCAGGCCTCAATCAATATTTGCTGGAAGCTGGTATATGAAACCCCTTAATCAATATTTTGTAGAAGCTGGTGTATTGCTGTCCTCAATCAATATTTTGTGGAAGCCGGTGTATCACACCCCTCAATCAATATTTTGTGGAAGCAGGTATATTTCACCCCTTAATCATTTTTTTGGGGGGCAACAGGTATATCACACCAGTTGCAATTAGTTATTCCAATAGCGTTTGTCCCTCTATCTAGCTGCGGTATCTCAGCAGAACCACACATAACTGCTGCACAATACAAATGCACTATAATATACACTGCTCAAAAAAATAAAGGGAACACTTAAACAACACAATGTAACTCCAAGTCAATCACACTTCTGTGAAATCAAACTGTCCACTTAGGAAGCAACACTGAGTGACAATCAATTTCACATGCCGTTGTGCAAATGGGATAGACAACAGGTGGAAATTATAGGCAACTAGCAAGACACCCCCAATAAAGGAGTGGTTCTGCAGGTGGTGACCACAGACCATTTCTCAGTTCCTATGCTTCCTGGCTGATGTTTTGGTCACTTTTGAATGCTGGCGGTGCTTTCACTCTAGTGGTAGCATGAGACAGAGTCTACAACCCACACAAGTAGCTCAGGTAGTGCAGCTTATCCAGGATGGCACATCAATGCGAGCTGTGGCAAGAAGGTTTGCTGTGTCTGTCAGCGTAGTGTCCAGAGCATGGAGGCGCTACCAGGAGACAGGCCAGTACATCAGGAGACATGGAGGAGGCCATAGGAGGGCAACAACCCAGCAGCAGGACTGCTACCTCCGCCTTTGTGCAAGGAGGAACAGGAGGAGCACTGCCAGAGCCCTGCAAAATGACCTCCAGCAGGCCACAATTGTGCATGTGTCTGCTCAAACGGTCAGAAACAGACTCCATGAGGGTGATATGAGGGCCCGACGTCCACATGTGGGAGTGGGGCTTACAGCCCAACACCGTGCAGGACGTTTGGCATTTGCCAGAGAACACCAAGATTGGCAAATTCGCCACTGGCGCCCTGTGCTCTTCACAGATGAAAGCAGGTTCACACTGAGCACATGTGACAGACGTGACAGAGTCTTGAGACGCCGTGGAGAACGTTCTGCTGCCTGCAACATCCTCCAGCATGACCGGTTTGGCATTGGGTCAGTAATGGTGTGGGGTGGCATTTCTTTGGAGGGCCGCACAGCCCTCCATGTGCTTGCCAGAGGTAGCCTGACTGCCATTAGGTACCGAGATGAGATCCTCAGACCCCTTGTGAGAGCATATGCTGGTGCGGTTGGCCCTGGGTTCCTACTAATGAAAGACAATGCTAGACCTCATGTGGCTGGAGTGTGTCAGCAGTTCCTGCAAGACGAAGGCATTGATGCTATGGACTGGCCCGCCCGTTCCCCAGACCTGAATCCAATTGAGCACATCTGGGACATCATGTCTCACTCTATCCACCAACGTCACGTTGCACCACAGACTGTCCTGGAGTTGGCAGATGCTTTAGTCCAGGTCTGGGAGGAGATCCCTCAGGAGACCGTCCGCCACCTCATCAGGAGCATGCACAGGCATTGTAGGGAGGTCATACAGGCACGTGGAGGCCACACACACTACTGAGCCTCGTTTTGACTTGTTTTAAGGACATTACAGCAAAGTTGGATCAGCCTGTAGTGTGTTTTTCCACTTAAATTTTGAGTGTGACGAAATGCCAGCAGAATGCTTGGATGTATAGGGAGAGGTATAAGCAGTAGAAAGAGTGAAGTGCTTATGCCGCTGTACAGAACACTGGTGAGACCTCACTTGGAGTATTGTGCGCAGTACTGGAGGCCATATCTCCAGAAGGATATAGATACTCTAGAGAGAGTTCAGAGAAGAGCTACTAAACTAGTACATGGATTGAAGATAAAACTTACCAGGAAAGGTTAAAGGACCTTAATATGTATAGCTTGGAAGAAAGAAGAGACAGAGGGGATATGATAGAAACTTTTAAATACATAAAGGGAATCAACTCGGTAAAGGAAGAGAGCATATTTAAAAGAAGAAAAACTACCACAAGAGGACACAGTTTTAAATTAGAGGGGCAAAGGTTTAAAAGTAATATAAGGAAGTATTACTTTACTGAGAGAGTAGTGGATGCATGGAATAGCCTTCCTGCAGAAGTGGTAGCTGCAAATACAGTGAAGGGGTTTAAGCATGCATGGGATAGGCATAAGGCCATCCTTCATATAAGATAGGGCCGGGGGCTATCCATAGTATTCAGTATATTGGGCAGACTAGATCTGCCGACACATTCTATGTTTCTATGTTTCTATGTTTCTAAATCCGGACCTCCATGGGTTGAAAAATTTGATTTCCATTTTTTATTTTTGTGTGATTTTGTTGTCAGCACGTTCAACTATGTAAAGAACAAAGTATTTCAGAAGAATATTTAATTAACTCAGATCTAGGATGTGTTATTTTTGTGTTCCCTTTATTTTTTTGAGCAGTGTACTTTCTATGTTAGAAGGTATATTATAGATATATCACACCCCTCAATCAGTTTTTTTGGGGGGGCAACAGGTATATCACACCAGTTGCAATTAGTTATTCCAATAGCATTTGTCTCTCTATCTAGAAAATTCGCTTGTACCTCACAGCGGGTATTTGCCTTACTCTGGATCAACTTGCAGGATAACAGGCCGAACTGAATGGACAAATTGTATTTTTTCGGCCTTATATACTATGTTACTATGTTACATCTCTCATTATGTCACACATATCGATAGCAAACCTATACCAGTCCTTAGAAGGACTTTTGCGACCCTATTAGCTAGCGTTTGGTGTCCCTAACAGCCTGTCCCTGCTCCACACAGCATCCTCTCCCTACACTGGCAAAAAAACAGAATGGGTTTATTTATAGGGTAGGTGGTGTGTCCATGTGCTGGAACGTCTCAATTGGTTGTCCTGTCCCAACTGATGGATGTGTCATGGGTCAAGGTTCGGCACAATGCAAAAGAATATGGTGTAGGCAGACATCGCCATATGTTTGCATGTTCGGCGAACCACGAAAGAGCAAAGTTCGCTGCGGAACGACCACCGGGCGAACCGCGAGGCCATCTCTATAGATAGTATAAAACAGTGCAAACAGAAAACAGAACAACACCTAAAGATATGTCACATTATATAACTTTTAGGATATTCCCGTTTTAATGACTAGCAGTAGCCTAGTGGATCACTGCATGGAACCACGGTTATCTGTGCACCACCATAAAGGCTTTGCACAGCGCTCTGCCATATGCCTGAACATTCCTATTCTCTAACATCTTCCATGTGTAAAATGCAGTAGAACAATATGAAAATTACAGGCACATTTGTGATTACATACTCTTATTACTATTATTTTTAATTTAATGGCTACAAAATGATTGCTAATGCTAATAGAAGGCACAAAGTAAATAGAGCATAATAAACAACTGGTTCTTACAGTATAATGTGTGAATCAAGAAGTTCAGGAACTGAGTCATGATTTTCTGCAATGAACTAATGGCGTATTTTATAGCATCACCACGGCCAATCTGAATGATTATGTGAATTACCCAAATATATGCTAATGATACAGTTAATTGAACGTTTCAGTTCGTATAGTGTAATGTACTTTGGAAAATGAAAACATTGCTGCAAACTAGAAAAGTTTATGAAGCAAATATATGATACAGTCTGATGCCCTAAATGGCGGATTTTATATTCTTTACTCCCATCCAATTGAATTCCTATTAATCGGTCATAGTCAAGAGAAAAGTAGCAAAAAAGATGAGAACTTAACCCTGACGATTAGGGCTCATAAACATGACCGTATGAATTCATACGGATGACGTCTGTGTGCATTCTGTATTTTGCAGAACAGAACAGCTGGCCCGTAATAGAACAGTCCTATCCTTGTCTATTATGGGGACAATAATAGGACGTTAAATTTCTTTCTGGAACAGACATGTGGACATACAGAAATCGAATACACACGGAGTAACTTTCTTTTTTTTTTTGCGGACCCATTGAAATGAATGGTTCCGCATATGGTCCGCAAAAAAACGGAACAGACACGGAAAGTTGGTAGAGTCCTGACCAAGTTTTCACACCCAGTAGAAGAGGAGATGATCCCAACTGAGCCCCACTTGCCCTGGGCCCCATAGCAGTCGCATGGTCTGCCACTATGGTAGTTACGCCCTTGGTATCAGCGCTTCTGCCTTCTCCTCACACAGGTGAGCGGCACGCTGTGCAGTTTAGTCCAGGCGATCCATGTGATCGCCAGGGGCAGAGGACTTCAGAGCCTCACCAGCTCTGCCTTGTACAAAGCATCGCCACTCGCCAGGAGGCTGGTTCTCCCTGTAACTGAGGCTCCTTTGGATGCTCCAGTTACAGTGGAAATAGTGCACAAAAAAAAGTCTGTGTCCCCAAAGGTCTTTTATGGACCTTTTGGGGACAAATTATGTGGTAAATATATATATTAAAAGTTTTAGTAAAAGGATGTAAAATAAATAAATAAAATACATGTAAAAGAAAACTATAAAAAGGAAAAAGTGCAAAATAAAATTGTTCACTCTCATATTATGTGGCAAAAATATATTTTAAAAATAAATAATAAAGTGATGATAATTAAAAAAAAATATATATAAAATAAATAAAAGGAAAACAAAAAGAAAATGTGCATTAAAAAAGTCAGTGTCCCCCAAAGGTCTTTTTGTAGCAGAAATATACAAAAAAAATAAGTTAAAAAAAATTGTAAAATACATAAAAGAAAAAAACACCAACACCAACCAAAACCATTACAATTATCATCCCATTCATGTGAAACTATACATATTGTATAATAAAGTGATCCAACACATATAGGGAACTAATTATGATAATTTTCATATTTAAATAATGAGCTATAGTTTGAATAAAAATGACCAAAAAAAAAATTGAACAGTTTTCCCTAATAAAACAAAAAATATATATATTAAAAAGCCCTGTGCTACTGTATGTAATAAAAAGCTGCAAAAGTTATTTTGGTAGTCCAAAAAAAAATACAGTTGCAAGAAAAAGTATGTGAACCCTTTGGAATGATATGGATTTCTGCACAAATTGGTCATAAAATGTGATCTGATCTTTATCTAAGTCACAACAATAGACAATCACAGTCTGCTTAAAGAAATAACACACAAAGAATTAAATGTTACCATGTTTTTATTGAACACACCATGTAAACATTCACAGTGCAGGTGGAAAAAGTATGTGAACTCCTAAACTAATGTCATCTCCAAGAGCTAATTGAAGGAGGTGTCGGCCAACTGGAGTCCAATCAATGAGATGAGATTGGAGGTGTTTGTTACAGCTGCCCTGCCCTATAAAAAACACACACCAGTTCTGGGTTTGCTTTTCACAAGAAACATTGCCAAATGTGAATAATGCCTCGCACAAAAGAGCTCTCCGAAGACCAACGATTAAGAATTGTTGACTTGCATAAAGCTGGAAAGGGTTATAAAAGTATCTCCAAAAGCCGTGCTGTTCATCAGTCCACGGTAAGACAAATTGTCTATAAATGGAGAAAGTTCAGCACTGCTGCTACTCTCCCTAGGAGTGGCCGTTCTGTAAAGATGACTGCAAGAGCACAGCGCAGACTGCTCAATGAGGTAAAGAAGAATCCTAGAGTGTCAGCTAAAGACTTACAAAAGTCTCTGGCATATGCAAACATCCCTGTTAGCGAATCTACGACATGTAAAACACTAAACAAGAATGAATTTCATGGGAGGATACCACAGAGGAAGCCACTGCTGTCTAAAAAAAAACATTACTGCATGTTTACAGTTTGCACAAGAGCACCTGGATGTTCCACAGCAGTATTGGCAAAATATTCTGTGGACAGATGAAACCAAAGTTGAGTTGTTTGGAAGAAACACACAACACTATGTGTGGAGAAAAAGAGGCACAGCACACCAACATCAAAACCTCATCCCAACTGTGAAGTATGGTGGTGGGGTATCATGGTTTGGAGCTGCTTTGCTGCATCAGGGTCTGGACAAATTGCTATCATCAAAGGAAAAATGAATTCCCAAGTTTATCAAGACATTTTGCAGGATAACTTAGGGCCATCTGTCCACCAGCTGAAGCTCAACAGAAGATGGGTGTAACAACAGGACAACGACCCAAAGCATAGACGTAAATCAACAACAGAATGGCTTAGACAGAAGAAAATACGCCTTCTGGAGTGGCCCAGTCAGAGTCCTGACCTCAACCCGATTGAGATGCTGTGGCATGACCTCAAGAAAGCGATTCACACCAGACATCCAAAGAATATTGCTGAACTGAAACAGTTCTGTAAAGAGGAATGGTCAAGAATTACTCCTGACCGTTGTGCACGTCTGATCTGCAACTACAGGAAACGTTATTGCTGCCAAAGGAGGTTCAACCAGTTATTAAATCCAAGGGTTCACATACTTTTTCCACCTGCACTGTGAATGTTTACATGGTGTGTTCAATAAAAACATGGTAACATTTAATTATTTGTGTGTTAATAGTTTAAGCAGACTGTGATTGTCTATTGTTGTGACTTAGATGAAGATCAGATCACATTTTATGACCAATTTGTGCAGAAATCCATATCATTCCAAAGGGTTCACATACTTTTTCTTGCAACTGTATGTGTTTGAACCACGTGTGCTAAATCACAAGGCCTGGTCATTAAAGGGTTAACCAATAAACGCTTTCCCAGCTAGTAAGGCCTCATACACACGACCGTACCTTTTCTTTTGGTCCGCAGGACACGGAGAATGCGGACAGCACATGGAGTGAAGCACATGGCCCCAGTAAAGCCACATAAAAAAATGCGGCTCAGATGCGGACTAAAACAATGGCTGTGTGCGTGAGCCCTCAGGTAAAATGCTTACTGGTTATTGCAGTGCACCTATAGTAATCTGGGGATGCAGAAGGTGGTAATAACCAGTGAGCGCCGTCCTCTGCAGTGAAGTAAAGCTCTCATTTGTGAATAGGAGGCAGAAAGGAAACGTCGCCACTTAAAGGAGTTTCCTAGTTAAAATGATTTTTAACCAGTTCCTGCAGCATGGTCCCTGATACAGAAGATTTCTCTTTTCCTGCTCCATTCTGCTCTCACTGTCTCCATCATCCTGTCCTGGAGCACTGCTCCAGCAAATGACTGGCTTTAGCTGTGAAACGCTGCTTGTGGCCACATGACCACTGAAGCCAGTCATTTGCTTGAGAGGTACAAGTGACTATACCCAGTGCTTGAAGTGGGCCGGAACGCGGCGGTACTCAGTACCGCCACTTCCAAAAATTGCCCTGGAGAGTACCAGCACCTCTCCGTGCGCCCAGTACGTGGGTTTCCGGTACCGGAGCGCAGCGGAGAGCTGGCAGTATCTCCTCCCTAATGTCGTTGGCTGGGCAGCTAGTGGAGGGGGGCGGGTCGTTGCAGAGTACGGCTCAGGCTGGCGCAGGCAGGGAGTTGACCTCACGTTAGGTGACGTCAACTCCTTCCCGCGCGCCTGTGTGGAGCGATCAGTGCGGCGACCAGTGACTGGTCCTCCTTGGAGTCAGGAGTCGGACGGTGCAGCAAAGAACATCGACTTTGCTTTGGAATCCAACTTCTGAAGAGTACTGGTGAGTGACAGGCACCCCCCCTCCCCCCACACACATTAGTTCCTCTCTGTACCAGTACCCCCCCCCCCCTGGCAGGGGGGTACTGGTACAGAGAGGAATTAATGTGTGTGATGAGGGGGGGGGGGGGGGGGGGTCTGATGTGCAGGGGGGTACTGGTACAGAGAGGAACGAATGCGCGGGGGGGGGGGTACTGGTACATAGAGGAACTAATATATATGTGTCTGATGGGTGGGTCTGATGTGTAGGGGGCCCCTGCACATCAGACCCCCCCATCACACACATATATATTAGTTCCTCTATGTACCAGGACCCCCCCCCCACCACCGCACATTCGTTCCTCTCTGTACCAGTACCCCCCTGCACATCAGACCCCCCCCCCCTCATCACACACATTAGTTCCTCTCTTTACCAGTAACCCCCCCCCCACCACCACCACACATTAGTGCCTCTCTGTACCAGTACCCCTCTGCACATCAGACCCCCCATCACACACATATATATTAGTTCCTCTATGTACCAGTACCCCCCACCACCACCACCACCGCACATTCGTTCCTCTCTGAACCAGTACCCCCCTGCACATCAGACCCCCCCCTCATCACACACACACACACATTAATTCCTCTCTGTACCAGTACCCCCCTGGCAGGGGGGTACTGGTACAGAGAGGAATTAATGTGTGTGTGTGTGATGAGTGGGGGGGGGGGGTCTGATGTGCAGGGGGGTACTGGTACAGAGAGGAACGAATGTGCGGTGGTGGGGGGGGTACTGTACTGGTACATAGAGGAACTAATATATATGTGTGTGATGAGGGGGGGGTCTGATGTGCAGGGGGGTACTGGTTCAGAGAGGAACGAATGTGCGGTGGTGGGGGGGGGGGACCTGGTACATAGAGGAACTAATATATATGTGTGTGATGGGGGGGTCTGATGTGCAGGGGCCCCCTGCACATCAGACCCCCCCATCACACACATATATATATTAGTTCCTCTATGTACCAGTACAGTACCCCCCCCACCACCGCACATTCGTTCCTCTCTGTACCAGTACCCCCCTGCACATCAGACCCCCCCCCCCCCCACTCATCACACACACACACATTAATTCCTCTCTGTACCAGTACCCCCCTGCCAGGGGGGTACTGGTACAGAGAGGAATTAATGTGTGTGTGATGAGGGGGGGGTCTGATGTGCAGGGGGGTACTGGTTCAGAGAGGAACGAATGTGCGGTGGTGGGGGGGGGGGGTCCTGGTACATAGAGGAACTAATATATATGTGTGTGATGGGGGGGTCTGATGTGCAGGGGCCCCCTGCACATCAGCCCCCCCCATCACACACATATATATATTAGTTCCTCTATGTACCAGGACCCCCCCCCCCCCCACCACCGCACATTCGTTCCTCTCTGAACCAGTACCCCCCTGCACATCAGACCCCCCCCTCATCACACACACACACACATTAATTCAGTATTGGGGGGGGGAGCACCGGCGCCTAATAGAGTACCGGCACCTCTTTTGGCCCACTTAAAGCACTGACTATACCCATATCCAACCGGATGAAAACAGCGCCGGGACAGTGGGAGCGGCAGGGAGCAGAAAAGTATGAATCTTCTATTTCAGGCCTGCAGGACAGGGGCGGACACACACAGCAGAGGGCCCCTGCCCCCCCCCCCCCCCAACATAACCTATTCCGTCCTAGCATTACTTATAGCAATACAAAACATACAGGGTAAGGCTACTTTCACACCTGCAGCACTACGCTCCGGCCACCTGATCCGGCAGAGAATGCATGGAATTGGCCGGACACAAACTCAGGCATGCAGCAGTTTGTGTCCCGCAGATTCTCAGCATTTTTGCCAGATTGTGGCCGATCTCTGCCAGACCCGATTATAGATAATGTGGCCGGCGGACATTCTGTCTGCATTCAGCAGTGCTGGAGCATTCCGGCAGGCTGTTCTCTGCTGGAAGAGCCTGCCAGAATCACTATCTCAGATGTGACTGTAGCCTAATACAGGTCCACATACCTCTTACATCCAGGGACGTCTTCTTTGATGTAGAAGTTCTCTGTCCTCATCTTCTCCTTTAAGACCACACCGCCATGATGATTTCTTTCAGTCATCTCTTCTCTCTGCAGGGTTTGACAGACATCTTAGTTTCCTAGCTTTCCATCACCCTCCCACCTAATCAACACCCCTCTAATACTGTGCCTGCTGTGATCCCTATACAAGTTACACACAGATAGTTCCCCTCCAATAATTATTGGCACACCGTGTCCTAAAAAATAACCTTGCCCAGGAAACAGTGTCCCTGACACTAATAGTGTAAACATAATGTTCCCCAAAAATAATTGTGCTAAGCTGATACTGTGCCAGGGTGCCCCCCACAGTAACAGTGCTCCCCAAAATTCCACCAATAGAAATAATTATCTACTAGACAACACGTAGTAGTAATAGTGCCCCTACAGTAATAATGACCCCACTGTGTCCCAGAAGTAATAATGTTCCCATAGTGCTCATACTAGTATTCAAGTTCCTCATAGTCCCTCAACTGTAATAAAGCCCACCATAATGCCCCCAGTAGTAATAATTATCTTTATAATGTGCCCATAGTACCCTCATAATGTGTGCCAATGCCCCCTACTGTGTGCCCAAAAAACCCTCTTAGTGCCCCCAGTTGAGCCAAGGTCCGCATAGTGCCCTATAATTTGCGTCAGTATAAAATACTCCTATATCGTGCGCCTCCCCTTGTCCCCATGGTGCCTGACAATATGCCAGTATAAAATGTCCCCATAATGTGTGCCAGTATATAAGATAGGGTCACCAGTAGATGCCCCCATAGTGCTACTCCCCCCTTCTCCATAGTTCCCCCCATGTGTGCTAGCATATATACGATAGGGCCCCCATAGTGCTACTCCCCCTCCATGGTGCCCCCCATGTTTGCTAATATATAAGATAGAGCCCCAGAAGATGCCCTTTAGTGCTCCTCTCCCCCTTCTCCATAGTGCCCCCCATGTGTGCAAGTATATAAGATTAGGTCCCAAAAAGTGCTCCTCCCCGTCCAATAAGATAATGGGTTGCATCAGAAGGGGCATAGATGCCCGTGATAAGAACATAGTCCTACTACTTTACAAATCACTAGTCAGACCACACATGGAGTACTGTGTACAGTTCTGGGCTCCTGTAAACAAGGCAGACATAGCAAAGCTGGAGAAGGTCCAGAGGAGGGCAACTAAAATAATAACTGGAATGGGGCAACTACAGTACCCTGAAAGATTATCAAAATTAGGGTTATTCACTTTAGAAAAAAGACGACTGAGGGGAGATCTAATTAATATGTATAAATATATCAGGGGTCAGTACAGAGATCTATCCCATCATCTATTTATCCCCAGGACTGTGACTGTGACGAGGGGACATCCTCTGCGTCTGGAGGAAAGAAAGTTTGTACACAAACATAGAAGAGAATTATTTACGGTAAGAGCAGTGAGACTATGGAACTCTCTGCCTGAGGAGGTGGTGATGGGGAGTTCACTACAAGAGTTCAAGAGGGGCCTGGATGTATTTCTGGAGTGTAATAATATTACAGGCTATAGCTACGAGAGAGGGGTCGTTGATCCAGGGAGTTATTCTGATTGCCTGATTGGAGTCGGGAAGGCATTTTCTATTCCCCTAAAGTGAGGAAAATTGGCTTCTACCTCACAGTTTTTTTTTTTTGCCTTCCTCTAGATCAACTTGTAGGATAACAGGCCGAACTGGATGGACAAATGTCTTTTTTCAGCCTTATGTACTATGTTACTATAATACCTCCCATGTGTGCCAGTAACTAAGATAGGGCCCCCCATAGTGCTCCTCCCCCTCCATAGTGCCTCCCATGTGTGCCAGCATATAAAATAGGGCCCCAATAGTGTTCCCCCCCTCCATAGTGCCCCCCATGTGTATCAGTATTTAAAATAGGGCCCCCATAGTGCTCCTCCCCCTCCATAGTGCCCCCCATGTGTGCTAGTATATAAAACGGCCCCAATAGTACTCCCCCCCTCCATAGTGCCCCCCATGTGTGTCAGTATTTAAAATAGGGCCCCCATAGTGCTCCTCCCCCTCCATAGTGCCCCCATATGTGGCAGTATATAAAATAGGGCCCCAATAGTACTCCCCCCTCCATAGTGCCCCCATGTGTGTCAGTATTTAACCCCTTAACCCCTTAAGGACACAGCCCTATTTCACCTTAAGGACCAGGCCATTTTTTGCAAATCTGACCAGTGTCACTTTAAGTGCTGATAACTTTAAAACTCTTTGACTTATCCAGGCCATTCTGAGATTGTTTTTTCGTCACATATTGTACTTCATGACACTGGTAAAAAGAAGTTAAAAAAAAAAACATTTTTATTTATAAAAAAATTTACCAAAAATTTGTAAAAAATAGCAAATTTCCAAGTTTCAATTTCTGTACTTCTAGAATACATAGTAATTAGGGATGAGCGAACCCGAACTGTATAGTTCGGGTTCGTACCGAATTTTTGGGTGTCCGTGACACGGACCCGAACATTTTCGTAAAAGTCCGGGTTCGGGTTAGGTGTTCGGCGCTTTCTTGGCGCTTTTTGAAAGGCTGCAAAGCAGCCAATCAACAGGCATCATACTACTTGCCCCAAGAGGCCATCACAGCCATGCCTACTATTGGCATGGCTGTGATTGGCCAGTGCAGCATGTGACCCAGCCTCTATATAAGCTTGGGTCACGTAGCGCTGCACGTCACTCTGCTGATACAAGTGTAGGGAGAGGTTGCAGCTGCGACGTTAGGGCGAGATTAGGCAGTGATTAACTCCTCCAAAAGACTTCATTCAGTGATCGATCTACAGCTGTGGATCATTGAACTGCTGCTATTCAATTGCTCACTGTTTTTAGGCTGCCCAGAGCGTTTTTCAGTCACTTTTTTCTGGGGTGATCGGCGGCCATTTTGTGCCCATCAATAGTGTGGTTCGTTTTTGGCTATATCCTACATCAGGGTCAAGCTGTCATCAAGTGCATTTAACCATCAATACTGTGGTTATTTTTTGGTTATATCCTACATCAGGGTCAAGCTGAGCCTGTCACAAAGTTATTCTCAATAACTTCACACAGTGGCGTAGGGATCGCCATAGCAACCATAGCAACCATAGCAGTGGCTATGGGGCCCGTCCGACCGCATTCAGGTTTTTTTTTTTTTTTTATTAACACACACAGACACTACACACAGGCAGCCAGGAGGTGGCGTAACTACCGGGGAAGCAGCTGCTTCGGGGCCCGACAGTTTATTTTCAAGTTAGTTAAATATCGATGTCTTAATGTTCAGGCCCCCTCGCTAATGAGATCTAATCTTACTGTATTCTAAAGTCTCCTGATGTGTCTGGGATTCGAACCCACAACCTCCAATGTATCAGTGGCAAAGCATTAACCCTCACAACCATAAAGGCTGCAATACAACTGATTGAAAAAATTTGACACTTCTACTGTTATAGCTGGCTAAGTGTACATCTATACATATGACAGCTGCCCCAACACACCCAGCACTGCTATATCTCTATATGACAGCTATCCCAGCACACTCAGCTCTGCTATATCTCTATATATGAGCAGCTGTCATGTGTATAGATGTACACTTAGCCAGCTATGACAGTAGAAGTCTCATAATTTTTCAGTCAGCAGCAAGGCAGCTTTTATGGTCTTGTGGTTAGATGCTTTGCCTCTGATACAGAAGGCTGTGGGTTCGAATCCCAGCAGAAACCTTTTCTGAAATACAAGCACTGACTCCATATATGGACATACAGGGAGGGACACAGGAAGAGGCTGACATGGAGGTAAGTAGAAGTGTTTTTTTTTTTTAATACCCGACTGTTACTGCCATGGGGGGAGCGGGGGGCACTTGATACTTGCACATGGGGGGAGGAGGGTTGGTACCTGACCTGATACTGGCACCTGGGGGGGGGGGGTTTGGCACCTGATACTGACTGGCACATGGGGAGGGGGGGAGGCACCTGATACTGTGGATGGCACTGTTTAGGGGAGGGGGATCTGTGTATGGCACTATTTAGGGGAGGGGGGGTCTGTTGATGGCACTATTTAGGGGAGGGGGATCTGTGGATGGCACTGTTTAGGGGAGGGGGATCTGTGGATGGCACTGTTTAGCGGAGAGGGATCTGTGGATGGCACTATTTAGGGGAGGGGGATCTGTGGATGGCACTATTTAGGGGAGGGGGATCTGTTGATGGCACTATTTAGGGGAGGGGGATCTGTGGACGGCACTATTTAGGGGAGGGGGATCTGTGGACGGCACTGTTTAGGGGAGGGGGATCTGTGGATGGCACTGTTTAGGCGAGAGGGATCTGTGGATGGCACTGTTTAGGGGAGGGGGATCTGTGGATGGCACTATTTACGGGAGGGGGATCTGTGGATGGCACTGTTTAGGGGAGGGGGATCTGTGGATGGCACTATTTAGGGGAGGGGGATCTGTGGATGGCACTATTTAGGGGAGGGGGATCTGTGGATGGCACTATTTAGGGGAGGGGGATCTGTTGATGTCACTATTTAGGGGAGGGGGATCTGTGGATGGCACTATTTAGGGGAGGGGGGGCCCATAATTTTTTTTTGCTATGGGGCCCATGCATTTCTAGCTATGCCCCTGACTTCACACACACGCTACAGTGCAGATCCAAGTCTAATTCTGCGATTAAACGTATACCTGTCACCCAGCGCCTAAAAAATAGGCCTCACATTTATATTCATCCAAATCTGTCATTACTGCTTTAGCTGGTCAAGTTATTTAGTGTCCGTCAAAGCACAGTTTTTGTTCTGGGTTGAAATACAATTCCCAATTTTGCAATTCTCTAAATTAGTGGTTTCTGCTGTATCAGGCCTACTTTAAATCTATCCCTAAAAGGGTATATTAGATTCAAGGTGCTGATAGGGTAATTCTCAATAACTTCACACACACGCTACAGTGCAGATCCAAGTCTAATTCTGTGATTAAACGTATACCTGTCACCCAACGCCTAAAAAATAGGCCTCACATTTATATTCATCCAAATCTGTCATCATTACTGCTTTAGCTGGTCAAGTTATTTAGTGTCCGTCAAAGCACAGTTTTTGTTCTGGGTTAAAATACAATTCCCAATTTTGCAATTCTCTAAATTTGTGGTTTCTGCTGTATCAGGCCTACTTTAAATCTATCCCTAAAAGGGTATATTAGATTCAAGGTGCTGATAGGGTAATTCTCAATAACTTCACACACACGCTACAGTGCAGATCCAAGTCTAATTCTGTGATTAAACGTATACCTGTCACCCAGCGCCTAAAAAATAGGCCTGAGAAAAGGTGGTTGAGCGGCACTCCTTTAGATAGTTGGCGGTGCTCAGTGGTAAAGGTGCATATAATTTATATAAAAAAAACACGGCACTCTATAGCTGCTTTTAAGTTGCTTGTTTTATTTCATTATTTCATTATATATCTTTTTTCATTTTAGTATCCATCCAAAAATAAGCCACTGGCCAACGTTTCGGTCTAGTCTTAGACCTTGTTCACGGCCTTAGTCTGCATAGTAGGGAAGTCTCTGGGATGGTATGATACCATCCCAGAGACTTCCCTACTATGCAGACTAAGGCCGTGAACAAGGTCTAAGACTAGACAGAAACGTTGGCCAGTGGCTTATTTTTGGATGTATACTAAAATGAAAAAAGATATATAATGAAATAATGAAATAAAACAAGCAACTTAAAAGCAGCTATAGAGTGCCGTGGTTTTTTGATATAAAAAATAGGCCTCACATTTATATTCATCCAAATCTGTCATCATTACTGCTTTAGCTGGTCAAGTTATTTAGTGTCCGTCAAAGCACAGTTTTTGTTCTGGGTTGAAATACAATTCCCAATTTTGCAATTCTCTAAATTTGTGGTTTCTGCTGTATCAGGCCTACTTTAAATCTATCCCTAAAAGGGTATATTAGATTCAAGGTGCTGATAGGGTAGTTCTCAATAACTTCACACACACGCTACTGTGCAGATCCAAGTCTAATTCTGTGATTAAACGTATACCTGTCACCCAGCGCCTAAAAAATAGGCCTCACATTTATATTCATCCAAATCTGTCATTACTGCTTTAGCTGGTCAAGTTATTTAGTGTCCGTCAAAGCACAGTTTTTGTTCTGGGTTGACATACAATTCCCAATTTTGCAATTCTCTAAATTAGTGGTTTCTGCTGTATCAGGCCTACTTTAAATCTATCCCTAAAAGGGTATATTAGATTCAAGGTGCTGATAGGGTAGTTCTCAATAACTTCACACACACGCTACTGTGCAGATCAAAGTCTAATTCTGTCTGTAAACGTATACCTGTCACCCAGCGCCTAAATAATAGGCCTCAAATTTATATTCAGCTAAATCTGTCATTACTGGTGTGCCTGTATTAGTATAATACGGTACCTAAATAGATAGCCAGATAGTGTTAGGTGTCTGTAAAAAAAAGGCTTGAATTTGAATTCAATACATTGGCCCGAATAAAATTTTTCTTATTGTGGTGAACGGTAACAATGAGGAAAACATCTAGTAAGGGACGCGGACATGGTCGTGGTGGTGTTAGTGGACCCTCTGGTGCTGGGAGAGGACGTGGCCGTTCTGCCACAGCCACACGTCCTAGTGAACCAACTACCTCAGGTCCCAGTAGCCAGCAGAATTTACAGCGATATTTGGTGGGGCCCAATGCCGTTCTAAGGATGGTAAGGCCTGAGCAGGTACAGGCATTAGTCAATTGGGTGGCCGACAGTGGATCCAGCACGTTCACATTATCTCCCACCCAGTCTTCTGCAGAAAGCGCACAGATGGCGCATGAAAACCAAGCCCATCAGTCTGTCACATCACCCCCATGCATATCAGGGAAACTGTCTGAGCCTCAAGTTATGCAGCAGTCTCTTATGCTGTTTGAAGACTCTGCTTGCAGGGTTTCCCAAAGGGCATCCACCTAGCCCTTCCCCAGGGGTGGAAGAGATAGAATGCACTAACGCACAACCACTTATGTTTCCTGATGATGAGGACATGGGAATACCACCTCAGCACGTCTCTGATGATGACGAAACACAGGTGCCAACTGCTGCGTCTTTCTGCAGTGTGCAGACTGAACAGGAGGTCAGGGATCAAGACTGGGTGGAAGACGATGCAGGGGACGATGAGGTCCTAGACCCCACATGGAATGAAGGTTGTGCCACTGACTTTCACAGTTCGGAGGAAGAGGCAGTGGTGAGATCGAGCCAACAGCGTAGCAAAAGAGGGAGCAGTGGGCAAAATCAGAACACCCGCCGCCAAGAGACTCCGCCTGCTACTGACCGCCGCCATCTGGGAACGAGCACCCCAAAGGCAGCTTCAAGGAGTTCCCTGGCATGGCACTTCTTCAAACAATGTGCTGACCACAAGACCCGAGTGGTTTGCACGCTGTGCCATCAGAGCCTGAAGAGAGGCATTAACGTTCTGAACCTTAGCACAACCTGCATGACCAGGCACCTGCATGCAAAGCATGAACTGCAGTGGAGTAAACACCTTAAAAACAAGGAAGTCACTCAAGCTTTCCCTGCTACGTCTTCTGCTGCTGCCGCCTCGGCATCTTCTGCTGCTGCCGCCGCCTCGGCCTCTTCCTCCGCCTCTGGAGGAACGTTGGCACCTGCCGCCCAGCAAACACGGGATGTACCACCAACACCACCACTTGCGTCACCAAGCATCTCAACCATGTCACACGGCAGCGTTCAGCTCTCCATCTCACAAACATTTGAGAGAAAGCGTAAATTCCCACCTAGCCACCCTCGATCCCTGGCCCTGAATGCCAGCATTTCTAAACTACTGGCCTATGAAATGCTGTCATTTAGGCTGGTGGACACAGACAGCTTCAAACAGCTCATGTCGCTTGCTGTCCCACAGTATGTTGTTCCCAGCCGCCACTACTTCTCCAAGAGAGCCGTGCCTTCCCTGCACAACCAAGTATCCGATAAAATCAAGTGTGCACTGCGCAACGCCATCTGTGGCAAGGTCCACCTAACCACAGATACGTGGACCAGTAAGCACGGCCAGGGACGCTATATCTCCCTAACTGCACACTGGGTAAATGTAGTGGAGGCTGGGCCCCAGGCGGAGAGCTGTTTGGCGCACGTCCTTCCGCCGCCAAGGATCACAGGGCAACATTCTTTGCCTCCTGTCTCCTCCTCCTCCTACTCAGCTTCCTCTTCTTCCACCTGTTCATCCAGTCAGCCACACACCTTCACCACCAACTTCAGCACAGCCCGGGGTAAACGTCAGCAGGCCGTTCTGAAACTCATATGTTTGGGGGACAGGCCCCACACCGCACAGGAGTTGTGGCGGGGTATAGAACAACAGACCGACGAGTGGTTGCTGCCGGTGAGCCTCAAGCCCGGCCTGGTGGTGTGCGATAATGGGCGAAATCTCGTTGCAGCTCTGGGACTAGCCGGTTTGACGCACATCCCTTGCCTGGCGCATGTGCTGAATTTGGTGGTGCAGAAGTTCATTCGCAACTACCCCGACATGTCAGAGCTGCTGCATAAAGTGCGGCCCGTCTGTTCGCGCTTCCGGCGTTCACATCCTGCCGCTGCTCGCCTGTCTGCGCTACAGCGTAACTTCGGCCTTCCCGCTCACCGCCTCATATGCGACGTGCCCACCAGGTGGAACTCCACCTTGCACATGCTGGACAGACTGTGCGAGCAGCAGCAGGCCATAGTGGAGTTTCAGCTGCAGCACGCACAGGTCAGTCGCACTGCGGAACAGCACCACTTCACCACCAATGACTGGGCCTCCATGCGAGACCTGTGTGCCCTGTTGCGCTGTTTCGAGTACTCCACCAACATGGCCAGTGGCGATGACGCCGTTATCAGCGTTAAAATACCACTTCTATGTCTCCTTGAGAAAACACTTAGGGCGATGATGGAAGAGGAGGTGGCCCAGGAGGAGGAGGAGGAAGAGGGGTCATTTTTAGCACTTTCAGGCCAGTCTCTTCGAAGTGACTCAGAGGGAGGTTTTTTGCAACAGCAGAGGCCAGGTACAAATGTGGCCAGACAGGCCCCACTACTGGAGGACGAGGAGGACGAGGATGAGGAGGAGGTGGAGGAGGATGAGGTTGAAGCATGTTCACAGCGGGGTGGCACCCAACGCAGCTCGGGCCCATCACTGGTGCGTGGCTGGGGGGAAACGCAGGACGATGGCGATACGCCTCCCACAGAGGACAGCTTGTCCTTACCTCTGGGCAGCCTGGCACACATGAGCGACTACATGCTGCAGTGCCTGCACAACGACAGCAGAGTTGCCCACATTTTAACGTGTGCGGAGTACTGGGTTGCAACCCTGCTGGATCCCCGGTACAAAGACAATGTGCCCACCTTACTTCATGCACTGGAGCGTGATAGTAAGATGCGCGAGTACAAGCGCACGTTGGTAGACGCGCTACTGAGAGCATTCCCAAATGTCACAGGGGAACAAGTGGAAGCCCAAGGCGAAGACAGAGGAGGAGCAAGAGGTCGCCAACGCAGCTGTGTCACGGCTAGCTCCTCTGAGGGCAGGGTTAGCATGGCAGAGATGTGGAAAAGTTTTGTCACCACGCCACAGCTAACTACACCACCACCTGATACGGAACGTGTTAGCAGGAGGCAACATTTCACTAACATGGTGGAACAGTACCTGTGCACACCCCTCCACGTACTGACTGATGGTTCGGCCCCATTCAACTTCTGGGTCTCCAAATTGTCCACGTGGCCAGAGCTAGCCTTTTATGCCTTGGAGGTGCTGGCCTGCCCGGCGGCCAGCGTTTTGTCTGAACGTGTATTCAGCACGGCAGGGGGCGTCATTACAGACAAACGCAGCCGCCTATCTACAGCCAATGTGGACAAGCTGACGTTCATAAAAATGAACCAGGCACGGATCCCACAGGACCTGTCCATCCCTTGTGCAGATTAGACATTAACTACCTCCCCTTAACAATATATTATTGTACTCCAGGGCACTTCCTCATTCAATCCTATTTTTATTTTCATTTTACCATTATATTGCGGGGCAACCCAAAGTTGAATGAACCTCTCCTCTGTCTGGGTGCCGGGGCCTAAAAATATCTGACAGTGGCCTGTTCCAGTGGTGGGTGACATGAAGCCTGATTCTCTGCTATGACATGAAGACTGATTCTCTGCTGACATGAAGCCTGAATCTCTGTTATGGGACCTCTCTCCTCTGTCTGGGTGCCGGGGCCTAAAAATATCTGACAGTGGCCTGTTCCAGTGGTGGGTGACATGAAGCCTGATTCTCTGCTATGACATGAAGACTGATTCTCTGCTGACATGAAGCAGATTCTCTGCTATGGGACCTCTCTCCTCTGCCTGGGTGCCTGGGCCTAAATATGTGACAATGGACTGTTCCAGTGGTGGGTGACATGAAGCCTGATTCTCTGCTATGACATGAAGACTGATTCTCTGCTGACATGAAGCCCGAATCTCTGTTATGGGACCTCTCTCCTCTGTCTGGGTGCCGGGGCCTAAAAATATCTGACAGTGGCCTGTTCCAGTGGTGGGTGACATGAAGCCTGATTCTCTGCTATGAAATGAATAGAGTTGAGCGAACACCTGGATGTTCGGGTTCGAGAAGTTCGGCCGAACTTCCCGGAAATGTTCGGGTTCGGGATCCGAACCCGACCCGAACTTCATCCCGAACCCCATTGAAGTCAATGGGGACCCGAACTTTTCGGCACTAAAAAGGCTGTAAAACAGCCCAGGAAAGATCTAGAGGGCTGCAAAAGGCAGCAACATGTAGGTAAATCCCCTGCAAACAAATGTGGATAGGGAAATGAATTTTAAAAAAAAATTAAAATTAACTAATATCAATTGGACAGAGGTCCCATAGCAGAGAATCGGGCTTCATGTCAGCAGAGAATCAGTCTCTTCATGCCATAGCAGAGAATCGGGCTTCACGTCAGCAGAGAATCAGTCTCTTCATGCCATAGCAGAGAATCTGGCTTCATGTCAGCAGATAATCAGTCTTCATGTCATAGCAGAGAATCAGGCTTCACGTCACCCACCACTGGAACAGGCCACTGTCACATATTTAGGCCCAGGCACCCAGGCAGAGGAGAGAGGTCCCATAACAGAGATTCAGGCTTCATGTCAGCACAGAATCAGTCTTCATGTCATAGCAGAGAATCAGGCTTCACGTCACCCACCACAGGAACAGGCCACTGTCACATATTTAGGCCCGGCACCCAGACAGAGGAGAGAGGTCCCGTAACAGAGATTCAGGCTTCATGTCAGCACAGAATCAGTCTTCATGTCATAGCAGAGAATCAGGCTTCACGTCACCCACCACTGGAACAGGCCACTGTCACATATTTAGGCCCCGGCACCCAGACAGAGGAGAGAGGTCCCGTAACAGAGATTCAGGCTTCATGTCAGCACAGAATCAGTCTTCATGTCATAGCAGAGAATCAGGCTTCACGTCACCCCACCACTGGAACAGGCCACTGTCACATATTTAGGCCCCAGCACCCAGACAGAGGAGAGAGGTCCCGTAACAGAGATTCAGGCTTCATGTCAGCAGAGAATCAGGCTTCATGTCATAGCAGAGGAATCAGGCTTCACGTCACCCACCACTGGAACAGGCCACTGTCACACCATTTAGGCCCCGGCACCCAGACAGAGGAGAGGTTCATTCAACTTTTGGGTTGCCCCGCAATATAATGGTAAAATGAAAATAAAAATAGGATTGAATGAGGAAGTGCCCTGGAGTACATTAATATATTGTTAAAGGGAGGTAGTTAATGTCTAATCTGCACAAGGGATGGACAGGTCCTGTGGGATCCATTCATGGTTCATTTTTATGAACGTCAGCTTGTCCACATTGGCTGTAGACAGGCGGCTGCGTTTGTCTGTAATGACGCCCCCTGCCGTGCTGAATACACGTTCAGCCAAAACGCTGGCCGCCGGGCAGGCCAGCACCTCCAAGGCATAAAAGGCTAGCTCTGGCCACGTGGACAATTTGGAGACCCAGAAGTTGAATGGGGCCGAACCATCAGTCAGTACGTGGAGGGGTGTGCACAGGTACTGTTCCACCATGTTAGTGAAATGTTGCCTCCTGCTAACACGTTCCGTATCAGGTGGTGGTGCAGTTAGCTGTGGCATGGTGACAAAACTTTTCCACATCTCTGCCATGCTAACCCTGCCCTCAGAGGAGCTGGCCGTGACACAGCTGCATTGGCGACCTCTTGCTCCTCCTCTGCCTTGGGCTTCCACTGGTTCCCCTGTGACATTTTGGGAATGCTCTCAGTAGCGCGTCTACCAACGTGCGCTTGTACTCGCGCATCTTCCTATCACGCTCCAGTGTAGGAAGTAAGGTGGGCACATTGTCTTTGTACCGGGGATCCAGCAGGGTTGCAACCCAGTAGTCCGCACACGTTAAAATGTGGGCACTCTGCTGTCGTTGCACAGGCACTGCAGCATGTAGTCGCTCATGTGTGCCAGGCTGCCCAGAGGTAAGGACAAGCTGTCCTCTGTGGGAGGCGTATCGTCATCGTCCTGTGTTTCCCCCCCAGCCACGCTCCAGTGATGGGCCCGAGCTGCTTTGGGTGCCACCCGCTGTGAACATGCTTCATCCTCATCCTCCTCCACCTCCTCCTCATCCTCGTCCTCCTCGTCCTCCAGTAGTGGGCCATGTCTGGCCACATTTGTACCTGGCCTCTGCTGTTGCAAAAAACCTCCCTCTGAGTCACTTCGAAGAGACTGGCCTGAAAGTGCTAAAAATGACCCCTCTTCCTCCTCTCCTCCTGGGCCACCTCCTCTTCCATCATCGCCCTAAGTGTTTTCTCAAGGAGACATAGAAGTGGTATTGTAACGCTGATAACGGCGTCATCGCCACTGGCCATGTTGGTGGAGTACTCGAAACAGCGCAACAGGGCACACAGGTCTCGCATGGAGGCCCAGTCATTGGTGGTGAAGTGGTGCTGTTCCGCAGTGCGACTGACCTGTGCGTGCAGCAGCTGAAACTCCACTATGGCCTGCTGCTGCTCGCACAGTCTGTCCAGCATGTGCAAGGTGGAGTTCCACCTGGTAGGCACATCGCATATGAGGCGGTGACCGGGAAGGCCAAAGTTACGCTGTAGCGCAGACAGGCGTGCAGCAGCAGGGTGTGAACGCCGGAAGCGCGAACAGACGGCCCGCACTTTATGCAGCAGCTCTGACATGTCGGGGTAGTTCCAAATGAACTTCTGCACCACCAAACTCAGCACATGCGCCAGGCAAGGGATGTGCGTCAAACCGGCTAGTCCCAGAGCTGCAACGAGATTTCGCCCATTATCGCACACCACCAGGCCGGGCTTGAGGCTCACCGGCAGCAACCACTCGTCGGTCTGTTGTTCTATACCCCGCCACAACTCCTGTGCGGTGTGGGGCCTGTCCCCCAAACATATGAGTTTCAGAACGGCCTGTTGACGTTTACCCCGGGCTGTGCTGAAGTGGTGGTGAAGGTGTGTGGCTGACCCGATGAGCAGGTGGAAGAAGAGGAGGAGGAAGCTGAGTAGGAGGAGGAGGAGACAGGAGGCAAAGAAGGCGGAAGGACGTGCGCCAAACAGCTCTCCGCCTGGGGCCCAGCCGCCACTACATTTACCCAGTGTGCAGTTAGGGAGATATAGCGTCCCTGGCCGTGCTTACTGGTCCACGTATCTGTGGTTAGGTGGACCTTGCCACAGATGGCGTTGCGCAGTGCACACTTGATTTTATCGGACACTTGGTTGTGCAGGGAAGGCACGGCTCTCTTGGAGAAGTAGAGTGGCGGCTGGGAACAACATACTGGGGACAGCAAGCGACATGAGCTGTTTGAAGCTGTCTGTGTCCACCAGCCTAAATGACAGCATTTCATAGGCCAGTAGTTTAGAAATGCTGGCATTCAGGGCCAGGGATCGGGGTTGGCTAGGTGGGAATTTCATTTCATTACTCAGCACACTTTTTGTTATTATTTGACATTGGGATATTATATATTACAACTGATTATTTATATTGATGTTATAAATATATTGGCCTAGTCCATTTAAACTGTATTGGCTCTGTCTCTGTAGCAGATTTTCTGGGGCCTTATTTATGTGATGTATCGTTATATGTGAGCTTTAATAAACTGGATTTTTTACCATATTGTATTGTATCTCTATGGGGTTATTGGCCATTCTGTATGGGTTGTTCCTCGGTCACACTGTTTAGGATGGAAACCTGTATGCTGGCTCACTTACGCACTGACAGGCATATCATTGACATCAAGCAGTATAATGATTACTGGATAGGCATGCTTTTAGACCCTCGCTATCGAAGCATAATGGGGGATGTTTTCCTCCCGCCAAAAGAGAGTACAAATTACCAAGTGTATACTGAGCATTACTAAGCAACTGAGGACGCTTCTTCTCTAGTGCAACTTAGGATATATTGGCTACAGGGATACAACAATGTTAACCCTGTCATGGCCGAGATCACTGGAAATAATCCCTGATTTGTTGTGACAATTACTACAATATTCATCTCCTCTATTCTCACAAAGGGGTGATACTTCATAAAAAAGTAATTAAATAAAAATTGCTTATATGGAACAACTTAGATGGAAAGAACTAGGATATAGCTTCAATAGTAAGTTATATACGTCGGCATAAAAATATATAAATTTGGCTGATGCTAAGGCCATATTGTAGGCTGCTCACATTCATGTGATATGATTAGTTTGGAAAATTCCAAATGTCCAGTGAACTGAATCCTGGTTATAAGGACTCATCCATCACCACATCCACCCGGGTCGTTCCATTATCCAGGATGATCCGCCACCCCATTTACGAGGGAGAATCCCAATGGGTCGACCTACGCATTTCGCACACACAGTCCAGCAGCCTAGATTATACTCATTCATTGGTCTATCCTTATTTATGAATAAGTTATGGGTAGTCCACTTTAATAGACATTCCACTACCCGCATTTGCTAATTAGCCAAAGATAAATAAATAGTCCCAACCGATCATAAAAACCCACTAAATGAGAAGCCATAATCAGTAGTTCCAAGTGAGTTGTGTTCACAATTAGTAGATAAAGTAATATCAAACCTTCCTTGTTTGTTTTCGGTTAGTTCACCCTTCTAATCCACATGGGAGAATGTCCAGAGATCTCAAATCCGCAACAGACGTTTCATAGAGTAGACATGGGTCTGGTAATCCCTAAAAGTGAAAAAAACATAAAAGCCATTAAAACAGAAAAACACAGCATTATGCTGGGCTATTACTTGTTACATTAAAACCAACAGATTTAAGGGGATCTAGAAGAGGGAGCCCCCTTTGAATTTTCCGGTTGAGGCTCTTAGGTTCCAATGTATCCAATTCAAATATCTATTTTAATTCCAATCTCTTTAAGAAACCTTCCCGGTCCCCACCTCTGCGTAGGGGGGTACTCTATTGATTATCCTGAACCTCAATTGTGTAACATTGTGTTTACAATTTAAAAAATGTTCTGGCACCGGTAGTTCCACCTGATTCTCTTCCTTTATGTCCTGCTTTCCAGTCAATAATTTATGTATGGAATACCTATGTTGGTTAATTCTCAATTTACATGGCTCTGTAGTTTCCCCTACTTAAAGCAACCCACAAGGGCATTGCAATGTGTAAATAACAAAATCTGAGGAACAGGTGTAAAAATCCTTAATAGTATATCGTCTGCCTGTTTGGGGATGGAAAAAGGCATTGCCCTTGATGAGACTGTTGCAATTGCAACAGCCCAAACAAGGGAAACAGCCTGTTCTTAGGGTTTTCTGTTTGGTATTATTTAGTGTATCTGCCCATACTAATCTATCTCCCAAATTCCTTGCTCTTCTGTATGACATCAATGGTGGGATTTGGAATTCTTCTATTTCCAGAAAGGATTGGGAAAGTATATGCCAATTTTTCCTAAGGACCTTTGTTATGTGTCTACTAGCTGGACTAAATGTAGATACAAAGGGTATTCGTTTGGTACCTTTGTGTGGCCATGTAGTAGTCAACAATTGAGTGTGGTCTTGTTCTCTTACCCGCGCCTGGTGTCTTCTAATTTGGCTCTTTGGATATTTGCGTTCAATGAATCTGTTACCCATTGCCTCCAATCTTTCATCTACCAATCCCTCATCCGACACTATACGCCTATCCCTCAGAAACTGACTATATGGTAACAATTGTACCATATTACCCGGGTGGACGCTGTCAAAGCGAAGCATGTTAATTTTATCAGTGGGTTTGGTATACAAATCTGTCCCTAGGGTATCTCCATGTGAGTATACCAACGTATCCAAGAATTGTAGAGAAAATTGGGAATGTACCAATGTAAATTTGAGTTCAATGTATATGTCATTAATGAAAGTATGGAAATCCTGTAATTGTGTCACTGTACCTTTCCAAACAAAGAAGATATCATTAATATACCTCATCCACCCTCTCACAAACTGGAAGAGAGGGGATGGGTATATACGTGTCTCTTCAATGTGGGTCATATAAGAATTTGCATATGTCGGGGCCACATTCGACCTCATTGCGGTCCCCTATTGCTGCACATAGAATTTTTCCTCAAAAAGAAAATAATTATTTGTCAACAGTATCTCAAGCAGAGACACTATGAACAATACACTGTCCTCCAAAAATGATGAGTGGTCCATGGCCCACGTTATGGCCATTAAACCCTTTTCATGGTCAATTCATGTGTTGATACTTGTAACATCAAACGATGCTAGGATGTCACCCACATTGTATTCGATCTCACTCAGTCTAGAGAGAAAATGTGTGGTGTCTCTAACATATGAGCTTGCAAATGGTCTCAAGAGTCTATCAAGATATATTGCAGCATTAGAGAAAACAGAGTCAATACCCAACACTATTGGACGGCCTGGTGGGTTATTTAGGTCTTTGTGTATTTTAGGCAAGATGTAGAGGAGTGGTTAACTGGATATTGTATGATGAGATAATTATGTAGTTTCTTATCTATTATGTCATTTGCAAATGCATTATCCACTAATAGTTTTATTTGGCGCATAACTGAAAATTTTGGGTGTCCATTTAGGGGTTGATATACCTCCCTATCTTCTAATTGTCGTTTTATCTCTTGGGTGTATTTAGATGTATCCATTATTACTATGGTTCCCCCATTGTCTGATGCCTTTATAATTATGTCCTTTCTATGCAGGAGAGTGGACAAAGCCTCTATTTCTCTTCTCGTCAGGTTGGAGCCATGGCATAATAGTGAAGGATTTCTCCTCAACTCCATGACCCCTAGTCTGACCAGAGAAACAAAGGTGTCCACTGCCTTTGCTATTGATTAACCCTTTCACATGCCACAGTCAGTGCTGGCCGTGGCATGTTCCGGGTTTACAGAGGCTCTGCGCTAGCCGGGGGCCAATGGTTGCCATTGCAGCCCTGATGCCTTCCACAGGCATCAGAGCCTGCCAGCTACGGAAGCCCAGGAGATCCAGCCTGAGAACTGCGTCTCCTAAGACGCTGACAGTTCAATTCAGTACAATACATACAGTCAGGTCCATAAATATTGGGACATCGACACAATTTAAACATTTTTGGTTCTATACACCACCACAATGGATTTGAAATGAAACGAACAAGATGTGCTTTAACTACAGACAATCAGCTTTAATTTGAGGGTATTTACATCCAAATCAGGAGAACGGTGCAGGAATTACAACAGTTTGCATATGTGTCTCCCACTTGTTAAGGAACCAAAAGTAATGGGACAACTGGCTTCTCAGCTGTTCCATGGCCAGGTGTGTGTTATTCCCTCATTATCCCAATTACAATGAGCAGATAAAAGGTCCAGAGTTCCTTTCAAGTCTGCTATTTGCATTTGGAATCTGTTGCTGTCAACTCTCAAGATGAGATCCAAAGAGCTGTCACTATCAGTGAAGCAAGCCATCATTAGGCTGAAAAAACACAACAAACCCATCAGAGAGATAGCAAAAACATTAGGCCTGGCCAAAACAACTGTTTGGAACATTCTTAAAAAGAAGGAACGCACCGGTGAGTAGTGTTGATCACGAATATTCGAATTTCGAATTTTTAGTGCGAATATAGGTACTTCGAAAATTCGCGAAAATTTCGAATATAGTTATATATATTCGAAATTTCGAATATTCAAATTTTTCCCGATTTTTTTTTCCGATTTTTTTTTTTTTTTTTATCAGTACACATGATCCCTCACTGCTTCTAGCTTGTGGGCCAATAAGAAGGCTGCAATATACTTGACTTTAGGAGTAGTAGTGTTTGCGAATTTTGCTCTATATTCGTTTTTTTTGAATATTCGCTATATTGCTATATATTCTTGTTTTAGAATATTACGAATATTCGAAAAAACGAAGTTATAGCAATATAGAGAATATTCGAAAAAAATCGAATAGAGCAATTTAGCTAATATAGTTATATAATCTTCTTTGTCTAATAGTTGTAAGTTGAAAAATTCTCAATAAAAAATTCGAATCCGAAAATTCGAATTCTGAAAATTCGCATATTACACAATCATTACCTTTTAGATTTTTTGAGTAAAAAAAATCGTGAATTTTCTAATTTGCGAATTTTTGACGAATATTCTACAAAATATTCGCGAAATATCGCGAATTCGAATATGAACCCTGCCGCTCATCACTACCGGTGAGCTCAGCAACACCAAAAGACCCGGAAGACCACGGAAAGCAACTGTGGTGGATGACCGAAGAATTCTTTCCCTGGTGAAGAAAACACCCTTCACAACAGTTGGCCAGATCAAGAACACTCTCCAGGAGGTAGGTGTATGTGTGTCAAAGTTAACAATCAAGAGAAGACTTCACCAGAGTGAATACAGAGGGTTCACCACAAGATGTAAACCATTGGTGAGCCTCAAAAACAGGAAGGCCAGATTAGAGTTTGCCAAACGACATCTTAAAAGCCTTCACAGTTCTGGAACAACATCCTAGGATGTTGTTCCATATTAGGAATCGCCACGTCCGTATCAACCTGCTACATAAAAATATCACATGACCTAACCCCTCAGGTGAACACTGTAAAAGTGGTGTAAAAAAAAGCAATTTTTTGTCACCTTACATCACAAAAAGTGTAATAGCAAGCGATCAAAAAGTCATACGCACCCCAAAATAGTGCCAATCAAACGGTCATCTCATCCCGCAAAAATGATATCCTGCATAAGACAATCACCCAAAAAATAAAAAAATAAATGGCTCTAAGACTATGGAGACACTAAAACATTATTTTTTTTTTTTTCAAAAATGATATAATTGTGTAAAACTTAAATAAATAAAAAAAAGTATACATATTAGGTATTGCCAAATCCATAAGGACCTGCTCTATAAAAATATCACATGAACTAACACCTCAGGTGAACACCATAAAAAAAAAACTGTTAAAAAAAATTTTTTTTTTACATAATTAAAGTGCAACACCAAGCGATCAAAAAGGTGTATACCACCCAGAATAGTACCAATCTAACCATCACCTTATCCCACAAAAAATAAGCCCCTACCTAAGACAATCACCCAAAAAATAAAAATAAACTATGGCTCTCAGACTAAACACACTAAAACATGATTTATTTTTTTAAAAAAATGCTTTTATTGGGTTGAATGTAAAAAAATAAACATATAAGGTATCGCCAGGTCCGTAACAACCTGCTCTATAAAAATACCACATGACCTAACACCTCAGATGAACACTGTAAAAAAGATAAAATAAAAACTGTGTCAAAAATGCCATGTTTTGTCACCCTACATCACAAAAAGTGTAATAGCAAGCAATCAAAAAGTCATACGCACCCCAAAATAATGCCAATAAAACCATCATCTCATCCAGCAAAAATTATACCCTATATAAGACAAACAAATAAAAAATAAAAAAGCTATGGCTCTCAGACTATGGAGACACTAAAACATGATTTTTTTTGGTTTCAAAAATGATATAATTGTGTAAAACTTAAATAAATAAAAAAGTAGACATATTAGGTATTGCCAGGTCCGTAACAACCTGCTCTATAAAAATATCACATGACCTAACCCCTCAGATGAACACCGTAAAAAAAAAAAAAAAACTGTGTTTAAAAAAAAAGCAATTTTTTTGTCACCTTAAATCACAAAAAGTGTAATACCAAGCGATCAAAAAGTCATATGCACTCTAAAATAGTACCAATCAAACCGTCATCTCATACCGAAATAAATGAGCCCCTACATAAGACAGTCTCCCAAAAAAATGAACTATGGCTTTCAGAATTAGTGATGTCGCGAACATAAAATTTTCCGTTTGCGGACGGCGAACACGAATTTTCGCAAATGTTCGCGAATGGGCGAACCGCCATAGACTTCAATAGGCAGGCGAACTTTAAAACCCACAGGGACTCTTTCTGGCCACAATAGTGATGGAAAAGTTGTTTCAAGGGGACTAACACCTGGACTTTGGCATGCCGGAGGGGGATCCATGGAAAATTACATAGTTGACACAGAGTCTGGTTTTAATCCATAAAGGGCATAAATCACCTAACATTCCTAAATTGTTTGGAATAACGTGCTTTAAAACATCAGGTATGATGTTGTATCGATCAGGTAGTGTAAGGGTTACGCCCGCTTCACAGTGACAGACCAAACTCCCCGTTTAACGCACTGCAAACAACCGCAAACAGTCAATTTGCACAACCGCAAACTCCCCATTTGCACAAGGTTGGATACCAAGCTAGCCATGTTCCGTTCCTTGTCCTCACTGATGTCATTGAAGGTCTCTTCCTCCACCCAGCCACGTACAACACCAAGGGTCCCTGAAAGGTGACAACAAGCCCCCTGAGAAGCCTGCTGTGTTTGGTCTTCCACCTCCTCAAAGCCACCTTCCTCCTCTGTCTCCTCTTCTTCAGACTCCTCTCTCTGCGTTGCCTCTCTCTGCGTTATTATAAGGTGTGTTAAGTAGTACTATTCCTATCAGTTTAATCTCTGTTACGTCCCCTATCAGGGGACGTGTATATGGCATCGATTTTAGGAACCGGAAGATGGAAAAAGATGCTTGGTCGGTCCTCCTACTTCAAATTTGGGGCACTGCGCGTGCAATCTAATGTGCCACCAGATATGAGTGGTGTGTTAAGTAGTTCTATTCTTATCAGTTTAATCCCTGTTACGTCCCCTATCAGGGGACATGTATATAGCATCGATTTTAGGAACAGGGAGATGGAAAAAGATGCTTGGTCGGTCCTCCTACTTCAAATTTGGGGCACTGGGCGTGCAATCTAATGTGCCACCAGATAGTTGTGGTGTGTTATGTTGTTCTATTCTTATCAGTTTAATCCCTGGTACGTCCCCTATCAGGGGACGTGTATATGGCATCGATTTTAGGAACGGGGAGATGGAAAAAGATGCTTGGTCGGTCCTCCTACTTCAAATTTGGGGCACTGCGCGTGCAATCTAATGTGCCACCAGATATGAGTGGTGTGTTAAGTAGTTCTATTCTTATCAGTTTAATCCCTGTTACGTCCCCTATCAGGGGACGTGTATATGGCATTGATTTTAGGAATGGGGAGATGGAAAAAGATGCTTGGTCGGTCCTCCTACTTCAAATTTGGGGCACTGCGCGTGCAATCTAATGTGCCACCAGATAGTTGTGGTGTGTTATGTTGTTCTATTCTTATCAGTTTAATCCCTGTTACGTCCCCTATCAGGGGATGTGTATATGGCATCGATTTTAGGAACGGGGAGATGGAAAAAGATGCTTGGTCGGTCCTCCTACTTCAAATTTGGGGCACTGCACGTGCAATCTAATGTGCCACCACATAGTTGTGGTGTGTTATGTTGTTCTATTCTTATCAGTTTAATCCCTGTTACGTCCCCTATCAGGGGACGTGTATATGGCATCAATTTTAGGAACAGGGAGATGGAAAAAGATGCTTGGTCGGTCCTCCTACTTCAAATTTGGGGCACTGCGCTTGCAATCTAATGTGCCACCAGATAGGAGTGGTGTGTTAAGTAGTTCTATTCTTATCAGTTTAATCCCTGTTACGTCCCCTATCAGGGGACGTGTATGGATAGATTTTAGACAACCGCAAAGAGTTGTCAATAGTTGACAAAAATGACTGCTATTATTTCATAGTCCATTTTTTTTTATGTACACTACTGTTACACCAGATATGAGTTGCACTGGTGTGACACTGTGCCCTAGCAGGCCCTGAAACGCACACGTGTGAAGGAAAATGACTGCTATTATATTACAGTCAAAAAAGATTATTATTTTTTTAAATGCAAGCTATTGTGACACCAGATATGAGTGGTGGCACTGGGTAAGTCGGCACAGTATACGCTGTGAGCCTGACACACACGCTGGCAGGCAGGCAACTGCAATTAGATTACACAGGAAAAAAAGCAGACTGATTATTGCAGTCAAAAATTTATTTATTTTTTTAAATGCCAGCTATTGTGACACCAGATATGAGTGGTGGCACTGGGCAAGTGGGCACGGTATACGCTGTGAGCCTGACACACACGCTGGCAGGCAGGCAACTGCAATTAGATTACACAGGGGAAAAAAAAGCAGACTGATTGTTACAGTCAAAAAAGTTTTTTTTTTTTTTTATGCAAGCTATTGTGACACCAGATATGAGTGGTGGCACTGGGCAAGTGGGCACGGTATACGCTGTGAGCCTGACACACACGCTGGCAGGCAGGCAACTGCAATTAGATTACACAGGAAAAAAAGCAGACTGATTATTGCAGTCAAAATCTTTTTTTTTTTTTTTTAAATGCCAGCTATTGTGACACCAGATATGAGTGGTGGCACTGGGCAAGTGGGCACGGTATACGCTGTGAGCCTGACACACACGCTGGCAGGCAACTGAAATTTAGATTACACAGGGAAAAAAAAGCAGACTGATTATTACAGTCAAAAAATTATTATTATTATTTTTATGCAAGCTATTGTGACACCAGATATGAGAGGTGGCACTGGGCAAGTGGGCACGGTATACGCTGTGAGCCTGACACACACGCTGGCAGGCAGGCAACTGCAATTAGATTACACAGGGGAAAAAAAAGCAGACTGATTATTACAGTCAAAAAAGTTTTTTTTTTTTTTAATGCAAGCTATTGTGACACCAGATATGAGTGGTGGCACTGGGCAAGTGGGCACGGTATACGCTGTGAGCCTGACACACACGCTGGCAGGCAGGCAACTGCAATTAGATTACACAGGGGAAAAAAAAGCAGACTGATTATTACAGTCAAAAAAGTTTTTTTTTTTTTTTATGCAAGCTATTGTGACACCAGATATGAGTGGTGGCACTGGGCAAGTGGGCACGGTATACGCTGTGAGCCTGACACACACGCTGGCAGGCAGGCAACTGCAATTAGATTACACAGGAAAAAAAGCAGACTAATTATTGCAGTCAAAATTTTTTATTTTTTTTTTAAATGCCAGCTATTGTGACACCAGATATGAGTGGTGGCACTGGGCAAGTGGGCACGGTATACGCTGTGAGCCTGACACACACGCTGGCAGGCAGGCAACTGCAATTAGATTACACAGGGGAAAAAAAAGCAGACTGATTATTACAGTCAAAAAAGTTTTTTTTTTTTTTTATGCAAGCTATTGTGACACCAGATATGAGTGGTGGCACTGGGCAAGTGGGCACGGTATACGCTGTGAGCCTGACACACACGCTGGCAGGCAGGCAACTGCAATTAGATTACACAGGAAAAAAAGCAGACTGATTATTGCAGTCAAAATTTTTTATTTTTTTTTAAATGCCAGCTATTGTGACACCAGATATGAGTGGTGGCACTGGGCAAGTGGGCACGGTATACGCTGTGAGCCTGACACACACGCTGGCAGGCAACTGAAATTTAGATTACACAGGGAAAAAAAAAGCAGACTGATTATTACAGTCAAAAAATTATTATTATTATTTTTATGCAAGCTATTGTGACACCAGATATGAGAGGTGGCACTGGGCAAGTGGGCATGGTATACGCTGTGAGCCTGACACACACGCTGGCAGGCCGGCAACTGCAATTAGATTACACAGGAAAAAAAAAAAAGCAGACTGATTATTACAGTCAAAAAAGTTTTTTTTTTTTAAATGCAAGCTATTGTGACACCAGATATGAGAGGTGGCACTGGGCAAGTGGGCACGGTATACGCTGTGAGCCTGACACACACGCTGGCAGGCAGGCAACTGCAATTAGATTACACAAAAAAAAAAAAAAACAGACTGATGTTCTAGCCCTAAAAAGGGCTTTTTGGGGTGCTGTCCATACAGCAGAGATCAGATGAGTCCTTAAGGACTGTAGTGGACTGAATACACTAGCCTAGCTATCGATTTCCCTATTAAATCAGCAGCAGCTACACTGTCCCTCCTCTCACTAAGACTGCAGCTTCCGAATGAATCTAAAATGGATGCTGTCCAGGAGGTGGGAGGGTCTGGGAGGGAGGATCTGCTGCTGATTGTCTGGAATGTGTCTGCTGACTGTGAGGTCCAGGGTCAAAGTTTACTCAATGATGATGTATAGGGGGCGGACCGAACATCGCATATGTTCGCCCGCCGCGGCGAACGCGAACAAGCTATGTTCGCCGGGAACTATTCGACGGCGAACTATTCGAGACATCTCTATTCAGAATATGGAGACACTAAAAAAATAATTTTTTTCAAAAATGCTTTATTATGTAAAACTGAAACAAACAACCAAAAAAGTTGTCATATTTGGTATTGTCACATCCGTAACAACCTGCTCTATAAAAATACCACATGATCTAACCTGTCAAATGAACATTGTAAATAACCAAAAATGAAAACTGTGCCAAAACAGCTATTTTTTGTTACCTTGCCTCACACAAAGTGTAATATAGAGCAACCAAAAATCATATGTATCCTAGGTTACACCTTATCCCGTAGTTTCCAAAATGGGATAATTTTTTGGGAGTTTCTACTCTAGGGGTGCATCAGGGGTTCTTCAAATGTTACATGGCAACTTAAAATTATCCCAGTGAAATCTGCCTTCCAAAAACCATATGGCGTTCCTTTTCTTTTGCACCCTACCGTGTGCCCGTACAGCAGTTTATGACCACATATGGGATGTTTCTGTAAACTACAGAATCAGGGTAATAAATATTGAGTTTTGTTTGGCTGTTAACCCTTGCTTTGTTAGCGGAAAAAAATGTATTAAAATGGAAAATCTGCCAAAAAAAGTGAAATTCTGAAATTTCATCTACATTTTCCTTTAATTCCTGTGAAACACCTAAAGGGTTAACAAAGTTTGTAAAATCAGTTTTGAATACCTTGAGGGGTGTAGTTTCTCAAATGGGGTGATTTATGCAGGGCTCCATATGGCGACCAAAATGGTCGCAAATGCGACCTAGAATTGCTAAATGGCGACTTTGTAGTCTTGTCGCCATTTGCGCCTTGACCCGCCGCTGCTCTGCCGCTTTCACAAACTGACATGGCACATGCTGCTGTCAGCGATTGCCATGTTCTCAACAACTCAGGGGAGAAGGAGGCAGTCCCTCCCCCCTGCACCGCTGCTGACGCTGCCACCAATGGGCTGATAGCAGGGAGGAGGAGGGGAGGGGCTGTGGCCACTGCGCCACCAATGAATATAGTTTATGCCTGAATTCAAACGCAGGCTGCAGGTGCCGGACATATCCCATACCCGGCACCCAGCCTCTATGACTGCGCGCTTCGATCCTCCGCTATTAACCCCTCAGGTGCGGCCGTGCATGTTCGCATCTCTATAAGGTAAAAGAGGTGACAGAATCCCTTTAAGGGCTTACAGGACTACTCATGAAGATGTTTGTAAAAGCACATATTTGTATACAGCTATTTATATGCAAGTGTATATACTTGCATGGGTTAAGTTAATAAATGGACTGGTGTACCCTTCGCATGAATGCTAGGTTTTGTGTGATTAGTTAAAGGTATATTCCATTTCAAGATATTGATGTCCTGTCCTCAGGCAGGTCATCAATATCCAATCGGTATGAATACAGATGTTCATCTCATTCACTTGAATAGGTGAGAAAGCTGTAATTACCCAGCACCGCCAGTACAATGTAGATGGCATACAGGTAAACAATGAAGAGGATGCACCACTCGCACAAGTGCCGCAGCAAGTTCAAATACCTGACTGGTGAGGGAACCGGGTGTCTGATCCGCCACCGACTGGCTATTGATTACCTATCCTGATGATATCATGAGACTGGAATAACCCTTTAAGTGTTTGATTGGTGGGATAGGGATCAGCTATTAACTATACAAACATTAGTAAGGCTACTGTACTTTCAAATGTGCGCTTTGGTTTCCGGTTTTGAGATCCGGGAGAAGATCTCAAAACCGGACCAAAACGGTTCTGCTTGATTTAACACATCAGGATGCATCCTTTCCATTAAGATGCAGTAGTGTTAAATCGAAATGGAACAAACCGGATCCATAACTGAAAACAATTTAAGTCAATGGGTGACAGATCCATTTCTTTTAGGATCCAAAAAAAAAACCCGGATCAGGCACCATTCACATTGTTTTTAGTGATGGATCTAGTTTGTTCCATTTCGATGACCGGACACAAAACCCCAGCTTGCAGTGTTTTTTTGTCCAGTAACAAAATGGAATGGTGCCAGAAGAGAATGCATCCTGAACGGAGCATACCCCACTCACAATACATTAGCCCTAAACTGAACAGTTTGGGCCCGGTTTTTAGATCCTCTGCCGGATTTTAAAATGGAATGCCGCAACGTTCATGTGAAAGTAAGCTATCAGATGAACTAAATAAACTGGATGACAATGAATAACGCACTGAGATGTGAGCTCTCTGTAGTACACTAAGCTCATAATGAATCTAATGCTTCACATAATGCACCAGTCCATTACAGCTTTATTGACAGCTCACTTTAGCTCATTTGTTAAATGTCATTCACACAGATTGCTTTCAGACATATTATGCCCTTGTCATATTTCATGACTCTATTGGTTCCACAATGCTAAACACTGTATACAAAACATTCCTCTAAAGCTTGCCTGTTCCAATTCTTCTCTTAAAGCGCTGTAACCCATTGGCCAGGGGCGTAACTATAGGGGAAGCAGGGAAAGCGGCTGCTTTGGGGCCCTGACCCAGAAGGGGCCCATCCAGGAGGAGCTGGACTAAAAGATTTTGTCAGGGCCCCCTCAACAGTATTGCACAATGAAATTATATACAGTGACGTATAGACAGTGTAGAAAATGGATGGAACAGCTGCCAGCCCTGGTCTGAGAGAGTGATCTTTACTACCCATAGGAATGGGGGAGTCATTAAAGGAAGGGATTGTGAAAAAATTACTGGAGGAAGGGGGCCCCATTCAAAAATATGCTGTGGGGCCCAGTCATTTCTAGCTACGCCACTGCCGTTGGCATTATGTTACATCAATGCTATCCAAGAATGACATTTGGAAAGTTGCAGCCATGTCTCTTGCTATTTATGTATGGATATGTTCAGTGCTCCATATGACATAAGCCATTTAAATAATGCTTGGACCCATTTAAGGAATTACCACTTGTTAGAAAATGAAACAGCTATCGTGTGATATTTTGCTGTCTGGACTGACAGGGAGTGCACTAGAAAGAATGTATAGGGATCCTCTGGATAAGTCATCAGTATCTGACCAGTGGGTTCCAACACCCAAGACCCCCGCCAATCAGCGCTGTTTTTTTTTTCTCCAGAGGATAGGTCATCAGTATTTAAGTCTCCGAAAACCCTTTTAAAGGGGTTGTCACATGAAACATATTCTTTTCAAGCCAGCACCTGGATCTGAATACTTTTAAAATTGCTTGTAATTAAAAATTAAGCATAGCCATTCAGTTATTCAATAGAATGTATCTTCATAGTGCCACCTACTGTTTTTTATTTTCCTGATTTCTCAACTGCCATCAGCCCCATCTACTGTTAGAAACTGTGACAGTTACAGGGAGAGAGTGTCAGTAGAAAGAACACGTGCCCTGATAAAAGACATGACCCTAAGATGGATCCATGTGACGTACAGGACTGGTTCTATTTTTTTTTTCTAAATAGATACATTTAATAAAAAATAGATATTAATAAATAAATAGAAATTAATTAATAAATAAATAGATTAATTTAATAAAAAAATAAATGTATCTATTATTTACATTTAATAAAATGTATCTATTAAATAAAATGTATCTTTTTTTACCAAGGCCCATGAGACTTTAGCTATGGTCCTGCTGTCAAGGTATAATTTTTGTACGCTTGCTTTATCCCATAACACAATTTGTGTTTAAACACCATCTGCCCCTGATGAGGGACAATTTTTGGAAGCTTTGGAATATGAAAAAGCATACCACATGTGACGTGATGTGTTTTTAAACACGCTGTTTGTTAATGCTGTCAATTGTGCGTTAACCCATAGCTACTGTATGCATGTCAGTGTAACTCAGACATTATTTCCTATTGTTGTCATTGTGTTCAAGAGCTTGGGGAATGGGGGAGTAAAAAAGCAAAAATGTATTAAAAAAAAATAAATGAAAAGAGATAGCGTTTTCTTAAAAAACAATTCTGAGTCCTAGGAGACTATAGGGTGTTAGATATGAATTTCCAGGGTAATTGGAGCCAATCTGGTTTGGCCCAGACAGATTCAGGTCTGATTTGCCAAACCTGAACCGAACCAAACCTCAATAGGTTTGCTCATCTCTAGTAGACACATCTCAAAGATGATTAAGAGAAATGTGAGGTCCCCAGTGCTAAATTTCAAGTGTCATAGCAAGGAGTCTAAATACTTATGTCCATGCAAAATTTTAGTTTGTAATAAATTTGTTTAAAAATTTTCATTTGGGGAGTACAAAATGATGGGGAAAACATAATTTTAAAAAGTGAAAGGATCGGAAGACTTATGAAAGGCACTGTATCTTAACTCTTAATAGCTAACAAGGCCTTGATATACAAATTGGTGGAATAATATTTCCATCTCGCAATGTATCACATTTTATTTGCGCACTACCCTCCCTCCCACATTGTTTCTTAAATGGGTTGTCAGCTTTGTACAACTTTTTCCAGTTTATTGATATGGGAAATCAGTGTTGCGTACAGCGCCCATTAGTCTCATGCTGCCTGCCATTAGTCTCATGCTGTCATCAGTCTCATCCTAAGGAAGTGTGATGGGACTTTTATGCCCCTGAGGAAGGCAGCGATGAAGCGCATTGAGATGGTATTAACCACTTTGGTTGGTATTCACGGTGTTGTCTCTTTTTGATTCACTTGCTATTTTTATGGTTCCCTTGCAATATGGCAAACCCTTTTTTGAACTTTGCTATGTTAATGTTATTGCTTTTTCGACCATTGCTGCTTATTAAGCCCTTTCTTTTGTGTATGTCAGCTCCAATATTTTTAGTATCTACTTCTGTGATTTTATTATTATTATGATTTTAGTAAAGTATCCATTATTTAATTTGTTGGTATTGTGTGCCTGCCCTTTTTTGTAGGTAACATAATACATTTTCTGTAGGAAAAAGATCCACCAAATTACACTGACCACAAGTTTTCCCTCTGCTGGGATTGATTTTACTCATTTATACAGCCCTGATATATTCCACAACATTCACTTTCCCAATGGGGATCACAATCTAAGTTCCCTATTTATCCCTATCAGTATGTCTTTATGAGAATGGGGAAGATAGCAGAGTACCCCAACACAAACACGGGATGAACTTGCAAACTCCATGCAGATGTTTTCCTTGGTCAGATACGACCCTAGCGCTGCAAGACACCAGTGCTAACCACTGAGCCTCTGTGCACCGTACTGTGGGTTCCCTGGTAATAATCTGTGGAGAAATCTGGCGGCAAGTTTTGAATTCCCCTGCAGCGCCCTTCACTGTACAAAATGTACGTAATTTGAAATCAATGGGCTTTTCAAATACTGTATGTACATACTGTACTGTACTAATCCTATATATGTCATTAACATAGATAAGCTGCCTAGACCTGCACTAGATGTATCACAGGGGCTCAAGCTGGATGATAAATCTGGTGCAGGGACAGATACTTTTCTCCGACTTTATAGCAACTATTGGTTGGCTTACTTTGAGACAGAATTTATTGCCAGAATTAAGGTGCAATCTGGCGCAAAACAATGCACCTTTGCCTTTCCCACAATGTCATGTCACTATTCAGGCTAGATACAGATATTTTCTCTAAAACTAGATGTGCCAAAACGGAGTCACATTTTTGCACAATTTATACCAAAATCTAGGTGCACTCACATTAGAAAATGTGGACCACAGTGTCCTCAAGAGAGAGAGAAATGCTCTTTGTAGTCATGCTCTGGCTAAAATATGGATCTCTTCTCTGATTTAGAATTCCATTAAAGGGAATTAAAAAAATTATTTCTTTTTTTAGACCAGAAAACCCTTTTACATTTTCTTTAAATTCATTTTCTTTCTTTTATAAATTCAACAAGTAAAAATTTTGGAAATAACAGTTTCTGTAATTACCATCTTATTAATTCTTCAGCAATATGCAAAATAACTGTGGAGCCCCAGTTATGGGTCTTCAACACAGTGAAAGCCAGATATCTGTCAAAGGAAGGAAAACCGAGCAAAGGGGTGTCCCCATTACAGAGATCACCAAATCCACCATATTAAGTGGTCCCTATGTCAAGATCCCGCTCTTTTACAAGATTTAAGGATGTGACGGGGAAGACCTAAGCCAGTTATCCATCCACAGACAGCTGTTTCGGGGCATTGCCCCTCATCAGTGTGGAGTAGGATTCTGGCTAACCAGGAGCAATGCCTTGGAGACTACTCAAACAAAACAATGGCTGATCTTAGGGAGACCAGCTACAGAAAACACTGTGGAGCCTCATTTAAGAGTCTCGACACAGCAATCCAAAGTGCAAAGCTCCCTGGGAAACAGTAATATGCCAAATAATTGTGGAGCCCCAGTTATGGGTCTTCAACACAGTGAAAGCCAGATATCCCTCAAAGGAAGGAAAACCGAGCAAAGGGGTGACCCCATTACAGAGATCACCAAATCCACCATATTAAGTGGCCCCTATGTCAAGATCCCGCTCTTTTACAAGCTTTATGGATGTGACGGGGAAGACCTAAGCCAGTTATCCATCCACAGACAGCTGTTTCGGGGTGTTGCCCCTCATTGAGTAGTCTCCAAGGCATTGCTCCCGGTTAGCCAGAATCCTACTCCACACTGATGAGGGGCAACACCCTGCAACAGCTGTCTGTGGATGGATAACTGGCTTAGGTCTTCCCCGTCACATCCTTAAAGCTTGTAAAATAGCGGATCTTGACATAGGGGCCACTTAATATGTGGTGTTTCTGTAATGGGTGGATTTGGTGATCTCTTTAATGGGGACACTCCTTTGCTCGGTTTTCCTTCCTTTGAGGGATATCTGTCTTTCACTGTGTTGAAGACCCATAACTGGGGCTCCACAATTATTTTGCATATTACTGTTTCCCAGGGAGCTTTGCACTTTGGATTGCTGTGTCGAGACTCTTAAATGAGGCTCCACAGTGTTTTCTGTAGCTGGTCTCCCTAAGATCAGCCATTGTTTTGTTTGATTAATTCTTCAGCGGCACCATCAAACAGAAATTCTAAGAACACCTGTAAATGTGGATGTATATTCTTTCTCTCCGTGAATCACTTCTTGGCAGTGTAATACAGCAGCAGATATGAACATCAGTCTTGGTATATAACCTCTTCAGGACCCTGCCGTTTTTCACCTTAAGGACCAGGACATTTTTAGAAAATCTGACTCGTGTCACTTTATGATAACTTTAAAACGCTTTTACTTATCCAGGCCATTCTGAGATTGTTTTCTCGTCACATATTGTACTTCATGACAGTATTAAATTTGAGTCAAAATATTTCATTTTTATTTATAAAAAAATACCAAATTTACAAATATTTGGGAAAAATTATCAAATTTCCAAATTTCAGTTTCTCTACTTTTATAATAGAAAGTAATACCTCCAAAAATAGTTATTAATTTACATTCCCCATATGTCTACTTCATGTTTGGATCATTTTGAAAATTACATTTTTTATTTTTGGGCGTTAGAAGGCTTAGAGGTTTAGATAAAATTTCCAAAACCCAATTTTTTAAGGACCAGTTTAGTTATGTAGTCACTTTGTGGTGGTTAAAAATTAGAAACCACCCATAAATCACCCCATTTTAGAAATTACACCCCTCAAGCTATTCAAAACTTTGTTAACCCTTTAGGTGCCCCATGAGAATTAAAGGAAAATGGGAATGAAATTTCAAAATTTCACTTTTTTTTAGCAGATTTTTTAATTTTAATTGAATTTTTCTACAACACATCAAGGGTTTACAGCCAAACAAAACTCAAAATCTATTACCCTGAATCTGGAGTTTACAGAAACACCCCATATGTGCTCAAGAACTGATGTATGGGTGCACAGCAGGCTTCAGAATGGAAGAAGCACCATATGGCTTTTGGAGAGCGGATTTAGCTGGAATGGTAATTGGGAGCTATGTCGCATATGAAGACACCCTGAGGTGGCCCTACAGTGGAAACCCCCAAAAAGTGACCCCATTTTGGAAACTACACCCCTCAAGGAATCTTTCAAGGTGTATAGTGAACACTTTGACCTCAAAGGTGTTTCCTAGAATTGGGAAACACTTGGCAGTGAAAATGAAAAATTGCATTTTTTTTTACAAAAAAGTTGCTTTACACCCACATTTTTCACTTTCCCAAAGGGTAACAGGACAAAATGCACCCCACAGTACCTCTGGTAGTTAGGGACATGAATAGGGGTATGCTGGTATAATAGTAAATGAGGAACTTGTGGGTGTACACGGAGCTACTCTCACAAAGTTTGTACCGTATTTTTCGCCCTATAAGACACACTTTTTCCCCCCCAAAAGTGGGGGAAAAATATCAGTGCGTCTTATGGGGCGAATGCTGCATTTTTCCGAATTTTAAATGATACGCCGCGCTGCAATGCCGCGCCGCGGGTTTATCAGCTGAGAGGGAGAAGGGGCTGGGGGCCGGCATCTGCTTTTATAATGACAGCGGGGCCCGTGCAGTGACTGTATTCTACTACATGGGCCCCGCTCACTGTATATAATCTTATCTATAATTGTAGGCATTGTTAATATATAAAAGTTCAAGGTAATCAGCGCCTGTATACTTACAAGCGCTCGTAGCAGAGAGGAGGGAGGAGGCAGGCCGGGAGGACGGGCGCTGGCAGCGTGAGTCACTACGTCATGCGCCTGCGCCGCCCACTTTATGAATGAAGGAGGCGGCGTGGGCGCATGACGTAGTGACTCACGCTGCCACCGCCCATCCTCCCGGCCTGCCTCCTCCCTCCTCTCTGCTACGAGCGCTTGTAAGTACGGTATACAGGCGCTGAATACCCTGAACTTTTATATTTTAACAATGCCTACACGGGGCCCGTGTAGTAGAATACAGTCACTGCACGGGCCCCGTTGTCATTACAAAAAAACAGATGCGACCCCCACCCCCTGTATTGGGGGTCATTCACACCACAGGGACACTATTATGGGGGGGATCCGTGGATGACACATAGCATAAGATGCTATATATGTGTCATCCACAGATCCCCCCCATAACAGTGTCATCCACAGATCCCCATAACAGTGCCATCCAGAGACCCCAATAAGAGCCATCCAGAGATCCCCCATAACAGTGTCACCCACAGATCCCCCATAACAGTGTCACCCACAGATCCCCCATAACAGTGCCACCCACAGATCCCCCATAACAGTGCCACCCACAGATCCCCCATAACAGTGTCACCCACAGATCCCCATAACAGTGTCACCCACAGATCCCCCATAACAGTGTCACCCACAGATCCCCCATAACAGTGTCACCCACAGATCCCCCATAACAGTGTCACCCACAGATCCCCCACAACAGTGTCACCCACAGATCCCCCATAACAGTGTCACCCACAGATCCCCCATAACAGTGTCCTCAACAGATCCCCCATAATAATGTCATCCACAGACCACCATTAGTTCAAAACCCACCAAAAGCACACCTTTTGGTTAAAAATTGTATTTTTCTCATTTTCCTCCTCAAAAACCTAGGTGCATCTTATGGGCCGATGCGTCTTATAGGGCGAAAAATACGGTACGTCTTTATGCCATACCTTGCCCGTTTGCTAAGCAGGTACTCGCGGAATTTATTCCTCCTTTTAAAAAGTAATAGGGACTCATCTACACAGACATTTAAATCTGGGTTGTACACCTCAGCAAACCTGGTGTTAAAGTGGTCGATGACAGGCCTAACCTTGAACAAACGGTCAAATGTTGGGTCGTTTTGGTATGGACACTGTGCATTGTCGTTGTAGTGTAGGAATTTCCGAATTGACTTCTTTACAACGCCCATATGCAGCATGAGTTCCCAAAACTTCTTCATTTCTCCTGCACTTACTGGGGTCCAACCTAGGGGTCTAGCCTATGCCGATGTAGGGTTCTGATCAATGAATTGTTGGGCGTATAAATTGGTTTGGGCCACCATTGAATTTACAAAATCTTCAGAGAAGAAGATTTTGAAAGAATCTAGTTCAGTGAAGTCCGCACAGTCTATCTGTATTCCGGAGCTGCCCTCACAATCCGGAATTTGGGGCTGATAATCATCAGGGGGTGGGGTCCATATGGGCTCACTCTGGGGAGGTGCCTCAGTAGTTGTTCTGTGGCGCCTTCTAGATGGTCCCTCATCAGCGGATGATGATGATGATGAGGGGGTAGAGGAGTAGAGGAAAGTGGAATCCTCTTCTTCCTCACTGGCATACTTATTATCGGAGGCAAGCATGGCGCATGCCTCTTCCACTGAGTATACTCGTTGGAATGGACGGGCCATTTTAATTTTATTGGGGTGTGACGTGTGAAATGTGTAAACTTCTCGGAACAGGGATGGAGGGTGGTTTAGGGATCTGGAACAGCTGCAAATGATAAAAAAATCAGTGCAGCAATTCCAGATGTTCTTCTTCTTTTCTTCTCAAATCACATAGATGGTGCACCACAAGTCCCAGCAAGCCGACAAGCAGGACAGAGAAGCACAGAACCTCTCTGCATGCAGTCACCAGCTAGAATGGCTACCTGCAGAGAGGTTCAGCCCTTTCCTGTGCTGCTATATGACTGCCATTGGCTGGAGCATTGTTCTTTAGGTCCTAATTCACATGGGAATAATTGTTCTACCAATTTATCTAATTTAGAACGGCTTGCAGGTCAAAATCTACATTCAGGCCCCCTGGTTGTAGCGTACATAATTCGTATATCCACCTACTTACTTTTCTCTAGAAAACATCCTCCCCTCCAGTGGTTTTGTACTAGTTCCACCCCCATGAACTTTAATCCCTCTGGCGTTTTTTGGTGACATTTTTTATAATGTGCTGACACACCATGACTTTCGAGCCCCTTTTTTATGTTTTTTATGTGCTCCTGCACCCGGACCTTGAGGGGTCTAATTGTCCGTCCTACATACTGGAGGCCACAAGGGCACTCCAGTACATATACGACCCCTTTGCTATGACATGTCATCTCTCCTACTACTTCCAATTGTTTGCCTTTAACAGTACTATTTACTATAGTACTATTTTGTAATCTTTCTGTTCTTTTTCTGTTTTTACAGGCAATGCAAAAACCACACCAATTGAAAGCCTACTATAACTTACTGAGCCAAGATACCGGAGGACATAGCAGGAGAACGGAGCGGCACCCGGGGATAATAGTAAGTGCAGTGAGATCCCCGGGCGCCGCTCTACATGTCTGTATAGTTAGTTCATAGTGTAATAATCGGTGAAAGGTCCTCTTTAACCAAACATTTCTATGCCTTTAGAATGATCAATATGTACTTATTTAAAGATTATACAATCATAGGCTTATAAATGATTGGAGGCTCTCCTCAAGGAGAAACTTCATTCCAAATGACTTACAGATATAGCAGAGTTAACATACACTTAGTGAGTATTAACATGTAGTTAACGCGTTATGACTGTAACTCTTGACTTTGCTGCGTTTGTTCTTCTTGTGCAAGTCTATGCAAATGCAGCACAGTTAACACACATACTTGGTGAGTTATAACAACTAGTTAACATGTTATGACTGCGACTGTTAGCTCTGCTACATCCGTATATCAAAATGCCTCTCCCCCAGTCAAACCAGTGCTTTGCTCTGCACCAAGAATGGGTGGGGGGGGGGGAGTGAAACAGCTGTCTGCAGAGGGGTATAGTTTTTTGTGGAAAAAATTATGGTTCTGGCATTTATTCCAAGCCAATGTTTTACTAGGTCATACAGTGACATAGTGTAGTCATCCAATAGGTGACACTACAGAGACAGTTTTTGTCCTTCTGGTTTACACACTAGCGGTGTATGGATTTAGGCAAGCATTGAAGTTATGGCCCTCTTTTTATACTATCCTACTAAACTCTCTCTCAGTATAATCTATGGCTGGCAACAGTACCTTGGCAGTAATGGCTGTAATGTCCACTGCGGAATACAGGGGTTTTTGATGGCACGTCTTGGCCAGGGTATATCCAGGTGTGAAGGGGTGTCTTAACAGTGTCCCTCACTGCAGCAAAGTCTAAATGACTGTAGTCGCAGATTACCATTCTGACTCCTATGCTTGGACATGCAGATACTAAGTTCTCCTTTTCTCTCCTTCTCTCTCTGTCTTTCTTTCCTTATGTGGATTGTGCAGAGATCTGTTTTAAGACTTAGTTTAAATGTCATTTTGCCCAGGGAGATTGTCTGGCCTATAAGACTCTCTATGCCAACATGACTCTCTACACAAGGAGAAAAATAATTTTCACATATCAAAGGCCTCTCACCCAGCTAAACTGGTGCTCTGCTCTGCTCTGCACTGGACATAAGGTTTCCTTTGCTTATGAAAAAGATACTAGTTTTGGCTTCTATGGTAAATTATTATCCAAACCCTGTTTAAATGGCCTAACAGTGATTTGAAGGGTAGCTACCCAGCTATCAAATAAGATGCATGACACTAGAGAGCCAGCTTTAGTTCTCCTGAATAAGAGTTTATTTCACTTCCTTTTACTATGTGTTTTTTAAATATAAAAAAAAGAAAAAAAAACACAAAAGTGATGCTCATAGGCGGCAGTCACTTTAATGCAGTTTTCCAGCATTTTAATATTGATGACCTACCTTTAATGCTAATATGACCAATTAAGCTATGACTTTTAACTGTCATTGTGTTTTGAGGTAGTAAAATCACAAACCGTTCCCCTTCATATCCTGAATGAAATACAGGTGCATTCCAATAAAATGTAATATTATCAAAAAGTTTATTTAGTTTAAGTTGCTTGTGCACCTTTTTCTACCACACTTTTTTCTTCCAATGACCTTTTATGGCTTACCTCCTTGTAGAGTGTGTCAATGACTGTCTTCTGGACAACTGTCAAGTCAGCAGTCTTCCCCATTATTGTGTAGCCTACTGGTCCAAACTGAGGACTATTTAAAAGTTTAACCCTTTCATGACCAAGGGTCATTGATGCCCAGTGTCCCAGGTCAAAATTTTACAAATCTGACATGTGTCACTTTTATGTGGTAATTGCTTTGGAACACTTTATTTATCCAAGCCATTCTGAGATTGTTTTCCTCGTGACATATTGTACTTCATGATAGTCATAAATTGAGTCAATATATTTCACCTTTATTTATGAAAAAATCCAAAATTACCAAAAGTTTTGAAAAATTCACAATTTTCTAAATTTCAATTTCTCTGCTTCTAAAACAGAAGGTCATACCTAATAAAATATTTATTACTTAACATTTCCCATATGTCTACTTTATGTTGGCATCATTTTGGAAATGTCATTTTATTTTTTTTAGGATGTTAGAAGGCTTAGAAGTTTAGAAGCAATTCTTAAAATTTTAAAGAAAATTTCCAAAACCCACTTTTTAAGGACCAGTTCAGGTCTAAAGTCACTTTGTGGGGCTTACAAAGTGGAAACCCCCCCATAAATGACCCCATTGTAGAAACTACACCCCTCAAGTTACTCAAAACTGATTTTACAAACTTTGTTAACCCTTTAGATCAGGCATGGCCAACCTGCGGCTCTCCAGCTGTTGTGAAACTACAACTCCCACCATGCCCTGCTGTAGGCTGATAGCTGTAGACTGTCCGGGCATGATGGGAGTTGTAGTTTTGCAACAGCTGGAGAGCCTCAGGTTGGCCACCCCTGCTTTAGATGTTCCACAAGAATTAAAGAAAAATGGAGATGAAACTTCAAAATTTCACTTTTTTGGCAGATTTTCCATTTTATTAAATTTTTTTCTTTAACACATTGAGGGTTAACAGCCAAACAAAACTCAATATTTATTACCCTGATTCTGCGGTTTACAGAAACACTCCACATGTGGTCGTAAACTGATGTAAGGGCGCACGGCAGGGCGCAGAAGGAAAGGAACGCCGTATGGTTTTTGGAAGGCAGATTTTGCTGGACTGGTTTTAGATGCCATGTCCCATTTAAAGCCCCCCTGATGCACCCATACAGTAGAAACTCCCAAAAAGTTACCCTATTTTGGAAACTAGGGGATAAGGTGCCAGTTTTATTGGTACTATTTTGGGGTACATATGATTTTTAATTGCTCTATATTAAGTTTTTTGTGAGGCAAGGTAACTAAAAAATGGCTGTTTTGACACAGTTTTTTTTTTTTTTTACAAGATTCATCTGACAGGGTAGATCATGTGCTATTTTTATAGAGCAGGTTGTTATGGACGCAATGATATTAAATATGTCTACTTTCTTTGTTTATTTGTTTCAGTTTTACATAATAAAGCATTTTTAAAAAGAAATTATGTTTTTGTGTGTCCATTTTCTGAACGCCATATGTTTTTTATTTTTCTGCCGATCGTCTTGTGCAGGGGCTCGTTTTTTTTTTTTTAGAAAGAGTTGAGGTTTTTATTGGTACAATTTTTGGGTACATAGGATTTTTTGATCATTCATTATTACACTTTATGGGGCAAGGTGACCAAAAAAGTGCTGTTTTGGAACAGTTCTTATTTATTTATTTTTACAGCGTTTATCTGAGGGGTTAGGTCATGTGACAGTTTTATAGAGAAGATCGTTACGGATGTGGCAATACCTAATATGTATACTTTTTCTTATTTAAGTTTTACACAATAATAGCATTTCTGAAAACCAAAAAAATTATGTTTTAGTGTCTCTATAGTCTGAGAGCCATACCTTTTTTTTTTTTTTGGGCGACTGTCTTAAATAGGGTATCATTTTTTGTGGGATGAGGTGACGGTTTGATTGGTACTATTTTGGGGGTCATAAGCCTTTTTGATCGCTTGCTGTTACACTTTTTGTGATGTAAGGTGACAAAAATGGCTTTTTTGGCACTGTTTTTTTTTCTTCTTTTTACGGTGTTCACCTGAGGGGTTAGGTCATGTGATATTTTTATCGAGCAGTTATTACGGATGTGGCGATACCTAATATGTACACCTTTTTTTATTTATTTCACTTTAACACAATAATAGCATATTTGAAATAAAAAAAAATTATGTTTTAGTGTCTCAATGTTCTAAGAACTATAGATTTTTTTATTTTTTTAGTGATTTTCTTATGTAGGGTCTCATTTTTTGCGGGATGAGGTGACGGTTTTATTGGTACCATTTTGTTTGATATACACCTTTTTGATCGCTTTGTGTTGCACTTTTTGTGATGTAAGGTGACAAAAATTTTATTTTTTACACAATTTTTTTAATTTTATTTTTTTATGGTGTTCATCGGACGGGGTCTATCATGTGATATATTTATAGATACGGTCGTTACGGACACGGTGATACCTAATAAGTGTATTTTTTTTTTTTTTTTTTTTTTTAGGAAAAGGCAATTTATTTTTTTAATTTTACATTTTACGATGGTGGAAAGAGGGAGCCCTCTCCCTCTATTAACCCCATGGATGCCTCTCCCGCGGCATCTATGGGGTTACAGCAGCGTGTCAGCATAGAGCTGACACTCTCTGCTGATGGCGGCGGCTCAGGAATGGAGCCGCCGCCATCACACACAGCAGGGGGACCGCATCAGAGGCAGGGGGCAGCGCTGGAAAGGGGGGGGTACGGCAGGCATTGAGGCTGGCTGAGGCAGCACAAATAGGAGAAGGAGGAATGTATGGGGCGGGGAGGGGGTGGACCACCTCAGGCCAGGATGTATGAATATGGAGATGAGCGGGGGAAACTGCTTCAGGGGCAGGCGGACACAAGGGGGGCTTGGAGGCGCACAGGAAGGGGGCACAGATCGGGGGGCACAAATCGGGGGGCACGAGGACACTGCCTGATTTCAGGCTCTGATCTGCAGAGCGCAGATCAGAGCCTGAAACCGGCATTTTTTCACTGCCGCGATCCGATTGGTTAGTCTGCATAGACTAACCAATCTGATCGATTGCCGGCAAGGGCCACTCTGATTGGACCCTTGCCGGTATTACTGAACTGTATGCTGTCCGTGACAGCAGCAGGACAGGGGCAGAAGCTTTAATCCAAGCGCTTTGCAGCGCTTGGATTAAAGAGCTGGCTTGACGTTTATACACGTGGTAGTTGCACGGGGCATGTGCAAATATCACGTATATAAACGGATTGCAGTCGGGAAGGGGTTGAGAAACCTTTGCATGTGTTTTGTGTTGATTAGCTGATTTGAGTGTGACAATGTGAGTCTACAATATTAAGCTTTATATTCTAATTTTTATTCTACTTTTCTGAGATATTGACTTTTGGGTTTTCATTAGCTGTAAGCCATAATCATCAACACTTGAAATAGATCACTCTCTGTGTAATGAATCTATTTAATCTATTTAATATACAGTCCTGATCAGTCCTGGTTTAAGACCACTTGAAAAATGGCAAAAAATTATATTTAGCATGGCTGGATCTTAACAAGGTTCCAAGTAGAGCTTCAACATGCAACAAGAAGAAATGGGAGTGAGACAAAACATTTTTTGAGCATTCAATTTAATGAAAACAACGAATAAACTGAAACAGGCTGTTTTTCAGCTGATCAAAAGTTTAGGACCAAACCTCCAAAAAAACTAAACACCCCCAAAACAGAAATTTAACCTCCAAACATGAACTCAGTAATGAGTAGCTCCGCCGTTATTGTTTATCACTTCAAAAATTTGTTTCGGCATGCTTGATGCAAGCGTTTCCATGAGGTGAGTGGGAACATTTCTCCAAGTGGTGAAGACGGCCGCACGAAGGCCATCTACTGTCTGGAACTGTTGTCCATTTTTGTAAACTTCCCTTGCCATCCATCCCCAAAGGTCCTCAATTGGATTTAGATCAGGGGAACACGCAGGATGGGCCAAAAGAGTGATGTTATTCTCCTGGAAGAAGTCCCTTGTCCTGCGGGCATTGTGTACTGTAGCGTTGTCCTGTTGAAAAACCCAGTTGTTACCACACAGACGAGGAATGCTCTCTGCAACATCTGGACATAGCCAGCGGCCGATTGACGCCCCTGCACTTCCTGAAGCTCCATTGTTCCACTGAAGGAAAAAGCACCCTAGACCATTATGGCGCCCCCTCCACTGTGGCGCGTAAAAAACATCTCAGGTGGGATCTGCTTGTCATGCCAGTAAAGTTGGAAACCATCAGGACCATCAAGGTTAAATTTTTTCTCATCAGAGAATAAAACTTTCTTCCACCTTTGAATGTCCCATGTTTGGTGCTCTCTTGCAAAGTCCAAACGAGCAGTTCTGTGGCGTTCAAGGAGACGAGGTCTTTGAAGAAGTTTTTTGTTTTTGAAGCCCTTCAGTCTCATGCCATCTGATGGTTATGGGGCTGCAGTCAGCACCTAAAGGGCCTTAATTTGGGTCGAGGATCGGCCAGTGTCTTGACAGACAGCCAATTGGATCCTTCGGCTCAGTGCTGATGACATTTTTTTGGGTCTTCCACCTGACTTTTTTGTTCCATAACCCTCAGGATCATTTAAGAATTTAAGAAATTCCAAATGACTGTCTTACTACGTCCCACCTCAGCAGCGACGGCGAGCTGTGAGAGACCCTGCTTATGCAGTTCAACAACCCGACCACGTTCAAAAAGGGAGAGTTTTTTTGCCTTTGCCATCACAACGTGTAACTACCTGACAGTAAATGACAATGAATCCACATCTTTGCACAGATTTGGCCTTTTAAAGGCATGTGGTCCTAAACTTTTGATCAGCTGAAAAACCGCCTGTTTCAGTTTATTTGTTGTTTTCATTAAATTGAATGCTCAAAAAATGTTTTGTCTCACTCCTATTTCTTCTTGTTGCATGTTGAAGCTCTACTTGGAACCTTGTTAAGAGCCAGCCATGCTAAATATGATTTTTTGCCATTTTTCAAGTGGTCTTAAACTTTTCATCAGGACTGTATTTTTCCCAGAAACCCAGAGGAGTGTTGACTGGCTTACAATACTCCTCATGAATATAAAATATGAGAAAGTGAAACTGAATCGCACATCCTCAAAACTATGCTTTAATCTAATAACTGCTTCTCAGCATAATTAACATCGCTTCTCAGCGCAATTTATAGTATACCTACCCCTATGTTACATAGTAACATAGTACATAAGGCCGAAAAAAGATATTTGTCCATCCAGTTCGGCCTGTCATCCTGCAAGTTGATCCAGAGGAAGGCAAAAAAAAAAGTGAGGTAGAAGCCAATTTTCCCCACTTTAGGGGAATAGTAACATAGTATATAAGGCTGAAAAAAGATATTTTATCCATCCAGTTCAGCCTGTTATCCTGCAAGTTGATCCATAGGAAGGCAAAAAAAAAAACTGAGGTACAAGCCAATTTTCCCCACTTAAGGGGGGAAAAAACTCCTTCCCGACTCCAATCAGGCAATCAGAATAACTCCCTGGATCAACGACCCCTCTCTAGTAGCTATAGCCTGTAATATTATTACACTCCAGAAATACATTCAGGCCCCTCTTGAATTCCTTTATTGTACTCACCATCACCACCTCTTCAGGCAGAGAGTTCCATAGTCTCACTTCTCTTACCGTAAAAAATCCTCTTCTATGTTTGTGTACAAACCTTCTTTCTGTATGGGTGACTTGCATTATTCCTTTCCATGTGCATAACTTTACATTTGTCAGTGTTAAACCTCATCTGCCCAAGCCTCCAGTCTATCCAGATCCCTCTGTAGTAGTATACTGTCCTCTTCAGTGTTAATTACTTTACACAGTTTAGTGTCATCTGCGAAAATTGATATTTTACTATGCAAGCCTTCTACAAGATCATTAATAAATATATTGAAGAGAATAGGGCCCAATACTGACCCCTGAGTTACCCCACTAGTGACAGTGACCCAATCTGACTGTGTACCGTTAATAACCACCCTCTGTTTTCTATCACTCAGCCAGTTACTTACCCACATACAGACGTTTTCTCCCAGTCCGAGCATTCTCATTTTATATACTAACCTTTTATGTGGTACAGTGTCAAATGCTTTGGAGAAGTCCATATATACGGCATCCATTGATTCGCCGCTGTCAAGTCTAGAACTTACCTCCTTATAGAAACTGATTAAATTAGTTTGGCATGACCGATCCCTCATGAAGCCATGCTGATATGGTGTTATTTGCTTATTTCCATTGAGATGCTCTAAGATAGCATCTCTCAGAAAACCTTCAAACAGTTTACCCACAACAGATGTTAAACTTACCGGCCTATAGTTTCCAGGTTCTGTTTTTGGACCCTTTTAGAATATTGGCACCACATTTGCTATGCGCCAATCCTGTGGGACATTCCCTGTGAGTATAGAGTCCGCAAATATCAGAAATAAGGGTCTGGTTATGACATTACTTAATTCCCTTAGGATACGGTGGTGTATGCCATCCAGTCCTGGCGATTTGCCTAATTTAATATTTTTAAGTCGCTGCTGTACTTCTTCCTGGGTCAGACAGGACACTTTTAATGGGGAATTTATTTTTACATTCAGCATTTCATCTGACAATTTATTTTCCTCATTGAATACATTGGAGAGAAAAATATTTAACAGCTTTGCTTTCTCCTCATCGCTCTCTGCGACTCCCCCCTCATTACTCTTTAAGGGGGCGACACCTTCAGATTTATACTTTTTAACATTTATATAATTGAAGAACATTTTAGGGTTAGTTTTACTCTCTTTGGCAATTAATCTCTCAGTTTCTAGTTTGTCCGCTTTTATTTGTTTTTTACATGTTCTATTTTTTCCTTATAGTTTTTCAGTGCTTCCGTGCTAACCTCCTGTTTTAGTGATTTATATGCTTTCTTTTTGTCATTTATTGCTTTCTTTACAGTTCTATTTATCCACATTGGTTTCTTTTTGTTCCTTAACCTTTTATTCCCATACGGTATGTACCTCTCACAATGAGATTTTAGGATGTTTTTAAAGATATCCCATTTTGTGGCTGTATTTTTATTTTTGAGGACTTTGGCCCAGTTAGTTAGGCCTATGGCCTCTCTTAGTTGGCTAAATTTTGCTTTTTTAAAGTTTGGTATTTTTGCTCCTCCCTGTAGAAACGTTCTTTTGAATGATAATTGGAAGGTTATTACTTTATGGTCACTATTTCCCAGGTGTCCCCCAACATGCACATCTGTTGTTCTGTCAGGCCTATTGGTTAATGCTAAGTCCAGTATGGCTGTCCCTCTAGTCGAGTCCTGAACCAGTTGGGAGAGGTAATTGTCTATGGTTATTGCCAAGAACATGTTTCCTTTATGAGATATACAAGTTTCAGTTTCCCAGTCTATATCTGGGTAGTTGAAGTCCCTCATAATAACCACCTCGTTATGATTTGCCGCCTTGTCTATCTCGTTTAGTAGTAGATTTTCTGTGGACTCTGGTATATTAGGTGGTTTATAGTAAACTCCTATTAGTAATTTATTGTTGTTTTTAGCTCCATGTATCTCTACCCACAGTGACTCCACATGTTCATGTCCCTCACTTTTATCTTCCTGGAGTGTGGGCTTTAGACAGGACTTTACATAAAGGCATATGCAGTACGCAGACCTGCAGGGTATTGCGATTGTGAGTCACGTTTACTTAGGCAAACGAGGGTTGCTATGGGTTACTCACAGTGTGTAGGATGACCCTGGGCAGCGCACAGCAGTGATGGAGAGGCTGGCACAATAGTCCTCTGGCGCACTCTCTGTATATAGGGACCAGGCCTGGTGGTGGATGAGGTGCCCTGGGTGTTGCAGATATTTAATGTGCCTAGGGCAAGGTCCCTTTAAGGTTTGTGACGCCAGTGCCTGTAACGGTGGCACACCGATTTATAGTTGTAGTAAATGAGGAACACGGTGTTATGGTGAACCAAACTTTGCTTTACTGACAACAGTTCAACTTTGTACAGGTGGTAATCCATACAGTTCCATATAGTTGGTTCTCATCATAAGCAGGCTTTCACATCAATGGCAGGTATACTGTTCCTTGCAAGATACTCAGAGGGTAACAACAACACACTCAGACTAGGCTGTACCTTCTACTTCTGTACACTGTTCCTTAGAACTCCTGTCTGGTTCTATCCCAACGCCCGGATGCCCTAATGCTGGCTTTTATCCTTGGTAAACAATCTTCCTCCCGTATTTATCCTTGCTTTACATGAATAATTCTTCTGCCCTTCAGCTTACTTGTTTTAGCTGGAAACACTGGCTCTGCTTGGCTTGTGGGAACTGCAGGTTTCTCCCAGGAGGCAAACTCTTCTCTTGGGGTGACTCTTCTGAGCTAACTATGGCTCATGTTCTACAGGCAGGCTGGACTTCTTCCCAATAGCCTCCTGGTGGCAACTAGAAGCCTGGACTATCTAGCTGCATGTCAGGAGGAGGCCCTCAGCATGTCTCTGGCTGGTGCCCCCTCACTTCTGTCTCCACAGACTCCTGACTACAGACTAACCCCTCCCTGTCTGGGTCTAAATATTTATACACAGTGTTCCCTAGCTCCCTCTAGTGTTTAGGATGTTAAACTACACCATAATAGGCCTGCTGCACATATCACAGGAAAAATACACATTAAATACACATTAAAATGCATTAAAATGTACTGTGAAATACACTGCCACTGTCCCACAGGAGGTGGAGAACAACATGGCCCAATTGACCCTTGTGTAGTGCCCACATTTACCTAGTGGGACACTACACATACCCCCCTTCCTCTCTGGTTTTGACGATCCTTTCTAAACCGACTGTAACCTTGTACATTAACTGCCCAGTCATAGCTATCATCCAGCCATGTCTCAGTTATTCCCACTATGTCATAATCCTCCTCACTAGAGTTGTTCGGGTTTGACGGGCCGAACTTGAGAAAAAAGTTCGAGTTCGGTACCCGAACTTGACCCGAACCCCAACCCCATTGAAGTCAATGGGGACCCGAACTTTTGAGCACTAAAATGGCTGTAAAAATGTCATGGAAAGGGCTAGAGGGCTGCAAATTTCATCAAAATGTGGTTAAGAGCATGGCAAGTGCTCTGCAAACTAATTTGGATAGGGAAATGACTTTAAATAACATAAAATAGGTACAAATAAAAAAAAATAATCTTGATCTAGGAGGACAAGGTACATATGGAGTAGGAGGTTCAGGAGGGTGTGGATGTGGCAGTGTAGGTGGAAGCGGCGGTGGAGGAGGAGGTAGCCTACACTGCTTTTTGGTTTTAAATTTTATTTTTTAAATTAGGGTACACCCCAAAACATTGGGAAATATAACCTGTGATAATCCCCTCCAGTCATGCTAAACACACGTTTAGACAATACACTGGCTGCAGGGCAGGCCAGCACCTCCAAGGGGTAAAGGGCAAGCTCAGGCCATGTGCCCAATTTGGAGACCCAGAAGTTGCAGGGACTGACCCCTGTCAGTCAGTTCGTGTAGGCGTGTGCACACTTACTGCCTCACCATGTCGCACGTCCCCGTGATGTTCACGATCCAATTTGATAACTGCTCTATCAACTTTTGATGTTATTTTATGCGCCTACCATGGTGAACACGGGTGGCGGGGAATCAGGGTTCCAGGCCAGAGAGGGAGCGTGAGAAAGAGAGACCACATCCAAGGGAGGATTAATTTTTTCAAATTTAAAATTATAGAGTTGAAATATGGGAGAATTTATTAAAGCATAAAAGTATGACAACTTTTCAAAGTTTAAGCATTAAATGAAAGGATGTGGCGCGCATTAATTACTGAATAATTTATTACATTTTATTCCCTGTCACCTATGCATAACAGGTGTTTATTCACGTCTAAAATTGTATAATGTCAACCCAAGAATGCAACAGAAAAATTATTGAAATGTATTAAGCTGTCAACCTGGTAGAGGGGTATATTACACCCAAAAATTGGTGAATTTCACCAAAAAATTTAACTAACAATTTTTTTTAAACCTGTCTACTAGGTATAGCAGTGGTACATCACACACAAAAATAGGTGAATTTCACCAGACTATATAACTGACAATTTATAAAAAACAATTACAGTCTACTAGGTATAGCAGAGGTACTATACACACAAAAATTGGTGAATTTCACCGGAAAATGTAACTGACAATTATTTTTTTTTTTAACTGGCCTACTAGGTATAGCAGCTGTACTATACCCCCAAAAATTGGTTAATTTCACCCGAAAAGCTGTCCTCTGTGGGAGGTGTATCGTCTGTGTCCTATGTATCCCCCCATCCACGCACCAGTGATGGCCATGAGCTGGTCTGGGTGCCACCCTGCTGTGAACATGGTTCCTCCTCCTCCATCTCCTCCTCCTCATCCTCCACCTTGTCATCTTCCATAACTGTGCCCTGGCTGGACAATTGTGTACCCTGGGTTTGTGGGTGCAGGAACCCACCCTCGGAGCCACTTGGGAATGACTGGCCGGAAGCCCTACAAAATTATCCCTCTTCCTCCTCCTCCTCCTGTGCCACATCCTCTTCCATCATCGCCAGGGGTGTTTTTTCAATGAAGCATAGAAGTGTGATAGTAATGCTGAGAACGGCGTTATCGGCACTGGCAATGTTGGTGGCGTACTCGAAACAGAGCAACAAGGAAGACAGGTCTCGCATGGAGGCTCAGTCATTGGTGGTGAAGTGGTGCTGTTCCGCCGAGCGACTCACCCGTGCGTGCTGCAGCTGAAACTCCACTATCGCCTGCTGCTTCTCGCACAGTCTGGCCAGCATGTGCAAGGTGGAGTTCCACCTTGTGGGCACGTCACATATGAGGCGGTGTGCGGGAAGGCCGAAGTTACGCTGCAGCAGGGTGAGAACGCCGAAAGCGCGCACAGACGGCCCGCACTTTATGCAGCAGATCTGACATATCGGGGTAAATTTTAAGGAATCTCTGCACCACCAAATTCAGCACATGCGCCAGACAAGGGATGTGCGTCAAACCGGCTAGACCCAGAGCTGCTACGAGATTTCACACATTATCGCACACCACCAGGCCGGGCTTGAGGCTGACTGGCACAAACTACTCATCGGTCTGTTGTTCAAGGCTCGTCCACAGCTCCTGCGCGGTGTGGGTTTTTTCCCCCAAACAGATAAGTTTTAAAACTGACTGCTGTCGTTTACCCCTGGCTGTGCTGAAGTTGGCTGTGCTGAAGTTGGTGGTGAAGGTGTTACACTGACCGGATGAGGAGCTAGTAGAGGATGAGGAAGCAGAGTAGGAGGAGGAAGCAACAGGGGGCAAACTGAAGCGCCCTGCAATCCTCGGTGGTGGAAGGACATGCGCCAAACTGCTATCCGCCTCAGGCCCAGCCGCCACTGCATTTAACCAGTGTGCTGTTATGGAGATATAACGGCCCTGACTGTGCTTACTGGTCCACGTATCCGTAGTCAGGTGCACCTTGCCACAGATGGCGTTGCGCAGTGCACACCTGATTTTGTCCCCTACTTGGTTGTGCAGGGAAGGGATGGCTCGCCTTGAAAAGTATTGGCAGCTGGGCACGACGTACTGTGGGACAGCCACCGCCATAAGGCCTTTACAACTATCCGTCCCCGCCAGACGGAATGACAGTATTTCAAAGGCCAGTAATTTAGAAATGCACTGTCACTCCAGAGGTGGATGAAGAGGCCGAGACTGCAGCAGAAGAGGAAGCAGGAGGAGCCAGAGACCTTTCTTGGTTTTTGAGGTGTCTACTCCACTGCAGCTCCTGCTTTGCACTTAAATGCCTGGTCATGCAGGTTGTGCTCAGGTTGAGAACGTTTATGCCTCGCTTCAGGCTCTGATTGCACAGCGTGCAAACCACTCGTGTCTTGTCATCAGCACATTGTCTGAAGAACTGCCACACCAGGGAACTCCTTGGAGCTGGCTATGGTGTGCTCGGTCCCTTGCTGCGGTGGGCAGTAGCAGGCATACTGTCTATAGGACGGCCGCTCCGCTTTTGCACCCTGCTCCCTCTTCTGCTGTGCTGGTGACTCTGTGCGACCACCGCCTCTTCCTCCGAACTACATAGGTCACTCGCATGACCTTAATACCATGTGGGGTCGAGGACCTCATCGTCCTCCACATCATCTTCCACCCAGTCTAAACCCCTGCCTTCCTTGTCGGTCTGCACACTTTCGAAAGCCCCAGTAGTTGGCACCTGTGTTTCGTCATCATCCGAAACGTGCTGCAATGGTCCTCCCATGTACTCATCTTGAAAGATAAGTGGTTGGGCATCAGTGCACGCAATCTCTTCCACTTCTTGGGCAGGGCTAGGTGGATGGCCCTGGGAAACCCTGCTAACAGAGTCATCAAAAAGCAGAAGAGACTGCTGCATGACTTAGGGCTCAGACTGCTTGGCTGATTTGCAAGGGGCTGAGGTGAAAGACTGATGGACATCGGCTGCAGGTGCCAACTGTGGTCTTTCAGCAGGAGACTGGGTGGGAGACAATGTGAAGGAACTGGATCCACTGTCAGCAACCCAATCTACTATCGCCTGTACTTGTTCAGGCCTCACCATTCGTAGAGCAGCATTAGGCCGGACCAAATACCGCTGCAGGTTCTGTCGCCTACTCGCACTTGAGGAAGGGGTTTCACTTGTGCGTGTAGCTGGCACAGATCGACCACATCCTCTCCCTGCAACAGGAGCTCCACCAGCAGCACCACGACCTGGGTCACGTCCCTTATTTGACGCTCTCCTCATATTTCTCGAATTTAGGATCTTGCCCTAAATGGGTGTTTAATTAATAGTAGAATAGAACGACAGTATGTAAAGTGTGTATCTCACACGGCCTGAACCAGACTAGGCCTCAATTAAAGATTTTTTTGCCCAAAATGGCTGTATTTCAAATGCTTGAATCAAACCCCTGTATGTAAAGGGTGTATCTCACACGGCCTGAACCACTGTAGGCCTGAATTAACCTCTTAAGGACACATGACGTACCGGTACGTCATGAATGGTTCCGATCACCGCCGCTCGGCGGGCGGTGATCGGAACCCGGTGCCTGCTCAAATCATTGAGCAGGCACCTGGGGCAAATGTGTCGGGGGGTCCTGTGACCCCCCCATGTCGGCGATCGCAGAAAACCGCAGCTCAATTCAGACCTGCGGTTTTCTGCGTTTCTGGGATATTCGGGTCTCTGAAGACCCGATAACCCGGAACAGGATGGTGATGGTGGTGTGATTTCACTCCACCAATCACCATCCAGCGATCCTGAGTGGTGATGGTGACATCACCACTCAGGATCGCTTTCTGATTGGTCTGTGGGCGGTCCGGCGGCAGATTCAAAAGAGGCAGGCGCTCCTCTACTCCTCCTTTTGTGTCCTGGAGCCGGAGGAGAGAGGAGCTGCCTGCACGTGTGTCCGCCATCGCTGCCAGCACCCCCAGGACCCGATCTCTGCCCCCAGGACCCGATCTGTGCCCCAGCACCCCCCATCAGGTACATAGGGACAGCACAGGGAAAGTTTGGTTTAGGCAGGGAAAAAAAATGGAAAGTTAGTTTCTGAACTTTGATTGCATCACCCTAAGTTAGGGTGTCTGGGGTCCACAGCACAGCTGTGTGACCCTAGACCCCCCAGGGGTGCTGCCACTCCCCCCCCACCTTTTTTGGGGTGCATTTATTTATATTTTTTTTGGTGTACGCTGACTGTGGCCGGCACTTAGTGTCCGGCCACTGTTAGCGCATCGCACACAAAAAACGTGCAGAGTATGTCACAGGAGGGGGATACGGAAGGACACCACAACTCAATGTGACACGTGCCCCGATCATCCGGGCCTCTGCATTATTGGTTGCTTCAGGGAGTATCACACTTCCATGGAGTACTAAATTTATATCCCAATTTAGCACTGACATCGGATAAAAAAAACTGGTTCTCAGACTTGAGACACCCAAAAAAACTAAAATAATTTATTAAAAGTAGACATATTAGGTATCGCTGCGTCGGTAATAATCTCCTAAATAGTGGCTATAAAACCGTCCGCTCGTCCCGCAAAAAATGAGCCCCCACATAAGATAATTGGATAAAAAAAAATAAAAAATTACACCTAGACTGTAGAGATACAAAATTTTTTTTTTGTATCAATAAGGATAATATAGTCTAAAACCTAAATAAATGTAAAAAAAGTAGACTTATTAGGTATCGCCGCGTCCGTAAGAATCTCCTCTATAAAAATACTCCATGATCCAACCCCCCAGATTAACACGGTCAAAAAAAAAAAAAAAAAGTTGCAAAAAACGATTTTTTTTGTCACCAAACATAACAAAAAATTTAATAGCAAGCGATAAAAAAGTCAGATAGCCCCCAAAATAGTGCCAATAAAACTGTCCGCTCGTTCCGCCAAAAATTAGCCCCCAAATAAGATAATCGGATAAAAAATAAATAAAAAAATGACACCTAGACTTTAGAGATACAAAAAATGGATTTTTGTATCAAAAAGGATAATATAGTCAAAAACCTAAATAATTGTAAAAAATAAGTAGACTTATTAGGTATCGCCGCGTCCGTAAGAATCTCTTCTATAAAAATATCCCATGACCTAACCCCCCAGATTAACACGGTTAAAAAAAATTGAAAAAAACGGTGCCAAAAACGCAATTTTTGGCACTTTTCCATTTTAATCCGTTTTTTCCGGTAACAAAACAAGGGTTAACAACCAAACAAAAGTTAATATTTATTACCCTGATACTGCAGTTTACAGAAATGCCACATTTGTGGTCGTAAACTGCTGTATCAGGAAAAGGGAGGCCGCAAAAGGAAAGGACCGACATGGTTTCTGGAAGGCCGATTTTGATTGCCTTTTTTATTGACACCATGTCCCTTTTGAAGCCCCCTGATACCCTCCTAGAGTAAAAACTCCCTAAAAGTGACCCCCATCTAAGAAACTAAACCCCTCAAGGTATTCAAAACTGATTATACAAACTTTATTAACCCTTTAGGTGTTCCTCAACAGTTAATGGCAAATGGAGATGAAATTTCAGAATTTCAATTTTTGGTAACCTTGCCTCACAAAAATGTAATATAGAGCAACCAAAAATCATATGTACCCTAAAAATAGTACCCCAAAAAATGCCACCTTATCCCGTAGTTTCCAAAATGGGGTCACTTTTAGGGAGTTTCTACTCCAGGGGTGCATCAGGGGGGTTGAAACAGGACACGGTGTAAATAAACCGGTCCATAAAAATCAGCCCTCCAAAAACCAAACGGCGCACCTTTCACTCTACGCCCCGCTGTGTGGCCGTACAGTAGTTTACGGACACATATTGGGTGTTTCTGTAAACGGCAGAGTCAGGGCAATAAAGATACAGTCTTGTTTGGCTGTTAACCCTTGCTTTGTTAGTGGAAAAAATGGGTTAAAATGGAAAATAAGGCAAAAAAATGAAATTTTCAAATTTCATCCCCTTTTGCCAATAACTCTTGTGCAACACCTAAAGGGTTAACGACATATGTAAAATCAATTTTGAATACCTTGAGGGGTGTACTTTCTTAGATGGGGTCACTTTTAGGGAGTTTCTACTCCAGGGGTGCATCAGGGGGGTTGAAACAGGACACGGTGTAAATAAACCGGTCCATAAAAATCAGCCCTCCAAAAACCAAACGGCGCACCTTTCACTCTACGCCCCGCTGTGTGGTCGTACAGTAGTTTACGGCCACATATTGGGTGTTTCTGTAAACGGCAGAGTCAGGGCAATAAAGATACAGTCTTGTTTGGCTGTTAACCCTTCATTTATTAGTGGAAAAAATGGGTTAAAATGGAAAATTAGACAAAAAAATGAAATTCTCAAATTTCATCCCCATTTGCCAATAACTCTTGTGCAACACCTAAAGGGCTAACAACGTATGTAAAATCGGTTTTGAATACCTTGAGGGGTGTAGTTTCTTAGATGGGGTCATTTTTGGGTGGTTTCTATTATGTAAGCCTCGCAAAGTGACTTCAGACCTGAACTGGTCCCTAAAAATTTAGTTTTTGTAAATTTCTGAAATTTTTAACCCATTTTTAACCCATTTTTGCTTCTAAACTTCTAAGCCTTATAACATCCCCAAAAAATTAAATATCATTCCCAAAACAATTCAAACATGAAGTAGACATAAGGGGAATGTAAAGTCATCACAATTTTTGTGGGTGTTACTACGTATTACAGAAGTAGAGAAACTGAAACTTTGAAATTTGCTAATTTTTTCAATTTATTGGTAAATTAGGTATTATTTTGTGCAAAAAAAATAATTTTTTTGACTTCATTTTACCAGTGTCATGAAGTACAATATGTGACGAAAAAACTATCTTAGAACGGCCTGGATAAGTCAAAGCGTTTTAAAGTTATCAGCACTTAAAGTGACAGTGGTCAGATTTTCAAAAAATGGCCTGGTCCTTAACCAGTTGCCGCAACTGTAACGCCGAAAGGCGTCATCGCGGCGGCTCCCCCAGGCTACGCTAACGCCGATTGGCGTCATCTCGCGTGAGCCGAGATTTCCTGTGAACGCGCGCGCTCACAGGAACGGAAGGTAAGAGAGTGGATCTCCAGCCTGCCAGCGGCGATCGTTCGCTGGCAGGCTGGAGATGTGATTTTTTTAACCCCTAACAGGTATATTAGACGCTGTTTTGATAACAGCATCTAATATACCTGCTACCTGGTCCTCTGGTGGTCCCCTTTTTTGGATCGACCACCAGAGGACACAGGTAGCTCAGTAAAGTAGCACCAAGCACCACTACACTACACTACACCCCCCCCGTCACTTATTAACCCCTTATTAGCCCCTGATCACCCCATATAGACTCCCTGATCACCCCCCTGTCATTGATTACCCCCCTGTCATTGATCACCCCCCTGTAAAGCTCCATTCAGATGTCCACATGATTTTTACGGATCCACTAATAGATGGATCGGATCCGCAAAACGCATACGGACGTCTGAATGGAGCCTTACAGGGGCGTGATCAATGACTGTGGTGATCACCCCATATAGACTCCCTGATCACCCCCCTGTCATTGATTACCCCCCTGTCTTTGATCACCCCCCTGTAAAGCTCCATTCAGACGTCCGCATGCTTTTTATGGATCCACTGATAGATGGATCGGATCCGCAAAACGCATACGGACGTCTGAATGGAGCCTTACAGGGGCGTGATCAATGACTGTGGTGATCACCCCATATAGACTCCCTGATCACCCCCTGTCATTAATTACCCCCCTGTCATTGATAACCCCCTGTAAAGCTCCATTCAGACGTCCGCATGATTTTTACGGATCCACTGATAGATGGATCGGATCCGCAAAACGCATACGGACGTCTGAATGGAGCCTTACAGGGGCATGATCAATGACTGTGGTGATCACCCCATATAGACTCCCTGATCACCCCCCTGTCATTGATTACCCCCCTGTCATTGATCACCCCCCTGTAAACCTCCATTCAGACGTCCGTATGATTTTTACGGATCCACTGATAGATGGATCGGATCCGCAAAACACATACAGGCGTCTCCCTAGAGCTTTCCAGGGGGAGTGATCACCCCATATAGACTCCCTGATCACACCCCTGTCATTGATCACCCACCTTGTCATTGATCACCCCCCCTGTCAGGCTGCATTCAGATGTCCGTATGATTTTTACGTATCCACGGATACATGGATCGGATCCGCAAAACACATACGGACATCTGAATGGAGCCTTATAGGGGGGTGATCAATGACAGGGGGGTTATCACCCCATATAGACTCCCTGATCACCCCCCTGTCATTGATCACCCCTCTGTAAGGCTCCATTCAGACATTTTTTTGGCCCAAGTTAGCGGAAATTATTATTTTTTTCTTACAAAGTCTCATATTCCACTAACTTGTGTCAAAAAATTAAATCTCACATGAACTCACCATACCCCTCACGGAATCCAAATGCGTAAATTTTTTTAGACATTTATATTCCAGACTTCTTTTCACGCTTTAGGGCCCCTAGAATGCCAGGGAAGTATAAATACCCAACATGTGACCCCATTTCGGAAAGAAGACACCCCCAGGTATTCCGTGAGGGGCATATTGAGTCCATGAAAGATTGAAATTTTTGTCCCAAGTTAGCGGAAAGGGAGACTTTGTGAGAAAAAAATAAATAAAATCAATTTCCGCTAACTTGTGCCAAAAAAAATAAATTTCTATGAACTCGCCATGCCCCTCATTGAATACCTTGGGGTGTCTTCTTTCCACAATGGGTTCACATGTGGGGTATTTATACTGCCCTGGCATTTTAGGGGCCCTAAAGCGTGAGAAGAAGTCTGGGATCCAAATGTCTAAAAATGCCCTCATAAAAGGAATGTGGGCCCCTTTGCGCATCTAGGCTGCAAAAAAGTGTCACACATCTGGTATCGCCGTACTCAGGAGAAGTTGGGCAATGTGTTTTGGGGTGTCATTTTACATATACCCATGCTGGGTGAGATAAATATCTTGGTCAAATGCCAACTTTGTATAAAAAAATGGGAAAAGTTGTCTTTTGCCGAGATATTTCTCTCACCCAGCATGAGTATATGTAAAAAGACACCCCAAAACACATTGCTCAACTTCTCCTGAATACGGCGATACCACATGTGTGACACTTTTTTGCAGCCTAGGTGGGCAAAGGGGCCCACATTCCAAAGAGCACCTTTAGGATTTCACAGGTCATTTACCTACTTACCACACATTAGGGCCCCTGGAAAATGCCAGGGCAGTATAACTACCCCACAAGTGACCCCATTTTGGAAAGAAGACACCCCAAGGTATTCCGTGAGGGGCATGGCGAGTTCCTAGAATTTTATATTTTTTGTCACAAGTTAGCGGAAAATTATGATTTTTTTTTTTTTCCTTACAAAGTCTCATATTCCACTAACTTGTGACAAAAAATAAAAACTTCCATGAACTCACTATGCCCATCACGAAATACCTGGGGGTGTCTTCTTTCCAAAATGGGGTCACTTGTGGGGTAGTTATACTGCCCTGGCATTCTAGGGGCCCAAATGTGTGGTAAGAAGTTTGAAATCAAAATGTGTAAAAAATGACCGGTGAAATCCGAAAGGTGCTCTTTGGAATATGGGCCCCTTTGCCCACCTAGGCTGCAAAAAAGTGTCACACATGTGGTATCTCCGTACTCAGGAGAAGTTGGGGAATGTGTTTTGGGGTGTCATTTTACATATACCCATGCTGGGTGAGAGAAATATCTTGGCAAAAGACAACTTTTCCCATTTTTTTATACAAAGTTGGCATTTGACCAAGATATTTCTCTCACCCAGCATGGGTATATGTAAAATGACACCCCAAAACACATTCCCCAACTTCTCCTGAGTACGGCGATACCACATGTGTGGCACTTTTTTGCAGCCTAGGTGGGCAAAGGGGCCCACATTCCAAAGAGCACCTTTCGGATTTCACCGGTCATTTTTTACACATTTTGATTTCAAACTACTTACCACACATTTGGGCCCCTAGAATGCCAGAGCAGTATAACTACCCCACAAGTGACCCCATTTTGGAAAGAAGACACCCCCAGGTATTTCGTGATGGGCATAGTGAGTTCATGGATAAATAAATAAAAAATCATCATTTTCCACTAACTTGTGACAAAAAATAAAAACTTCTATGAACTCACTATGCCCATCAGCGAATACCTTAGGGTGTCTACTTTCCGAAATGGGGTCATTTGTGGGGTGTTTGTACTGTCTGGCCATTGTAGAACCTCAGGAAACATGACAGGTGCTCAGAAAGTCAGAGCTGCTTCAAAAAGCGGAAATTCACATTTTTGTACCATAGTTTGTAAACGCTATAACTTTTACCCAAACCATTTTTTTTTACCCAAACATTTTTTTTTTATCAAAGACATGTAGAACAATAAATTTAGAGAAAAATTTATATATGGATGTAGTTTTTTTTGCAAAATTTTGCAACTGAAAGTGAAAAATTTCATTTTTTTTGCAAAAAAATCGTTAAATTTCGATTAATAACAAAAAAAGTAAAAATGTCAGCAGCAATGAAATACCACCAAATGAAAGCTCTATTAGTGAGAAGAAAAGGAGGTAAAATTCATTTGGGTGGTAAGTTGCATGACCGAGCAATAAACCGCTAAATTTGTGAAAGTGCCGATTTGTAAAAAAGGGCCTGGTCTTTAGGGGGGTATAAACCTGTGGTCCTTAAGTGGATAAGGTGAAATAAGGCTGTGTCCCTATGGGGTTAAATATTGGTGCACCAAATGGCAGTATTTCAAATCTCTGAATATAACCCAAATGTATTAAGGGTGTATCTCACAATGACACATGCAGCAAAGGCTGCTAAATAAACTTTTTTTTGCCCAACCGGGTGTTTGTTTAATAACTCAATATGGCAGCAGTATATAACCCAGGAATTTCAAACGTGCTTATGTTGCAAGGCCTGAAATATTGTGTAATTTGGCCCAAAAAGATTAAATGTACCAGTGTAGGCCTGAATTAAAGATTTCTTTGCCCAAAATGTCTGTATTTCAAATGCCTGAATAAAACCCATGTATGTAAAGGGTGTATCTCACACGGCCTCAACTACTTTATGCCTGAATTAAAGATTTCCTTGCCCAAAATGGCTGTATTTCAAATGCCTGAATCAAAAGCAAGTATGTAAAGGGTGTATCTCACACGGCCTGAACTAGTGTAGGCTTGAATTAAAGATTTCTTTGCCCAAAATGGCTGAAATTGAAATGCCTGAATCCAACCCCTGTATGTAAAGGGTATATCTCACACAGCCTGAATCACTGTGAGCCTGAATTAAATATTGGTGCACCAAATGGCGGTATTTCAAATCTCTGAATCTAAACCCAAATGTAATAAGGGTGTATCTCACAATGACATATGCAGCAAAGCCTGCCAAATAAACTTTTTTTTGCCCAAACGGGTGTTTGTTTAATAACTCAGTATGGCAGCAGTATATAACCCAGGAATTTCAAACGTGCTTTTGCTGCAAGGCCTGAAATATTGTGTATTTTGCCCCAAAAATTGTGTTTTATTGATGAAAGAATATAAGCCCTGTATATACAGGGTGTATCTCACATGGCCTGAACCACTGTAGGCCTGAATTAAAGATTCCGCCGGTCCTACCAGTATAGGAGGTCCAGTCCTCACCAGAAAGTTTAAACTGATGTTCCTGATGGCCAAACCCTTGGTGGAATCATGGGGTTCCATTACCAAGGTGGACATGGCTATAGCCAAGTTGTCCAGGCGCACTCTGGTCCCTGCGGACGATGGGTCTAGTCTGCAGGACCCTCTCGATAGGAGGGCAGAGTGCACCCTGAGAAGCTGCTACTCGACGGCCGCAGCCTCGGCCTCAACGTCTATTGCGGCCACGGAGGTCACTTCCTTTTTGCGTGCCAGGTTGAACCAGATTCAAACAGATGTCGACCAAAGTGTCTCCCGGGACGATATCCTGGCCGCATTTAAATCAGTTAATTTGGCCATGGACTTCCTATGTGACACGTCCCAGTTACAACTCAAGTTGGCAGCCAAAACAATGGCACTAGTGTCGGCTGCCAGAAGACCTCTTTGGTGGAAACCCTGGAATGCGGATAACGCTTCTAAGTACAATTTGTGTGGGCTCCCCTTCGAGCCGGACTGCTCGTTTGGCTGGGAATTAGATAACATCATGGAGGGACTCTCCGATAAGAAGGGGAAGAGTCTCCCCCAACAGACTTTCGGGCTCGTGGCAGGCAAGATCGCGGAGGCAGATCCGGACAGCAGGCCAGGCGTAGAGATTGGGGGGGCAGTCTCGAAGATTTTCGAGACGCTCCCGCAAACCCACCAAAGAGGCAAAACCCTCCTGACTATGGGCCTCTCAGAGGCTCTTGGTTAAACCCTGCTGCCCCTGTCGTTACGCCTCTGGATTTTCCCGTACCCCTCCCCCAACTTCCCGTGGGGGGTCGTCGTTCCAACTTCAAACATGTATGGGCCCAGGAAATTTCAGACTCCTGGGTTCAAAGCATAGTTTCTGCCGGTTATCTAATAGATCTCGTTTCTCTCCCCCCAGAAAGATTCATCGCCACTCAAAGTTTTCTGCCGGCCAAACAGAGGATCTTAGAGTCCTATATTCAGGACTACATTTCCAAGGGAGCCCTGGATGGGGTACCGGCAGGGGAGAGGGGTCTAGGGATCTATTCTCCAGTATTCCTGGTGCCCAAGAAAACAGGAGATCTCCGGATGATCATAGATTTGAGATTTCTCAATCGATTCGTAAGGAGAACCAGGTTCCGGATGGAAACCATAAGGTCAGTCAGCCACATCCTCACCCCTGGAGATGTGATGGCTACTCTGGACCTCAAAGATGCTTACCTCCACATCCCGATCCACCCCTCCTCTCGGAAATTTCTCAGGATCGCGGTCCAGATTTCAGGAGCATTTTCAATTTGCCGCCCTCCCTTTCAGAATTTCATCTGCCCCTCTTATCTTCACCAAGGTGGTAGTGTCGGTGGTGGCAGCTCTGAGACTTCAGGGACTGACCATTGTTCCCTACTTGGACGATTGGTTTCTTCTAGCCTCTTCAGTCCCAATACTTACTCATCATCTTCATGTCGCAATTTCCTTTCTGCTACACCTAGGCTAGATCATCAACTGGCATAAGTCGAATGTGAGCCCATCGACTTCAATCCATTATTTAGGATTCGTGGTCGACTCTCTGGAGATGTCCCTCCAGTTGACGCCAGAAAGAGGAGCTCGGATTCAGGACCTGGCGAGGTTCCTTTCTGTCCCACGGCGAGTCTCCATCCGGACTCTCATGAAGATGCTGGAGCTCATGTCAGCGGCTGTGGATGAAGTCCCTTGGGCTTTATGGCACCTCCGTCCTCTTCAATCGGAGGTCTTAGACAAATAGAACGGCAGCCCTGCGGGGCTAGATTCCCTGTGCTCCCTATCCAACCAAACCCGGAATTCCCTCAGATGGTGGTTCCATCTGCCAGCGGGAAAGTCTATGACCCAACCAGATTGGCTCATATTGACAACAGACGCGTCCCTTGTAGGCTGGGGCGCCCATTTAGACGGATCCTCAGTTCGGGGATCTTGGTCTCCTCAGGAGCGGCATCTTTCTTTGAATCTCCGCGAGATGCGGGCTATCCGGCTAGCCCTCCTCCACTTCGCCCCTCAGATCCAGGGCAAGGCAGTGAAGGTCCAGTCAGACAACATGACTGCGGTGCTTTATATAAACAAGCAGGGAGGCACAATATCCTTACCCCTTCTTTCAGAGATCGGGGTAATTATGCGGTGGGCAGAGCTGAACCTATCCCATCTATCTGCCACTCACATCCGAGGCTCCCTCAACATCATCGCGATTTACCGACCATGGAGTGGTCACTGCATCCGGAGATCTTTAGGCAGCTAGTCCACAGATGGGGCTTGCCAGAGGTGGATCTCAGGGCAACCAGGTTCAACGCCAAGGTGCAGAGGTTCTGTTCCCTATTCAGGGAGGACAACCCCCTGGCGATAGACGCTCTGACGATACCGTGGAGGTTCAGGCTGGCTTACATCTTCCCTCCTTTTTCCATGATACCGAGGGTATTGATGAAAATCCGTCAGGATCAGGCCTCGGTAATAGCCATCATAACATTTTGGCCCAGGAGATCCTGGTTTACCCAGCTCATTAAGATGAGTCGGGGACAATATTGGGGACTCCCCCCGGAGCAAACCCTGGTGTCGTGGGACACTCATCTCTGCCCAGATCTGCACAGATTCAACCTGACAGCCTGGAGGTTGATCAGTCCCTTCCCAGAGTGGGAGGGCTCTCTGAGTCGGTCCTGAGAACCCTGTCGCATTCCAGAGCAGAGTCTACGAAGAAGGCCTACTCCCGGATTATGAGGATCTTCACGTCTTGGTGTAGTTCATACCAGGTGGCGTCTGCAGATCCGCCCCTTCCTGCAATATTACAGTTCCTTCAGGATGGACTAGATAAAGGTCTCTCCCCATCTACCCTGAAGGTTCAAGTCTTTGCCATCTCGGCCTATCTCAACAGACCATACTCTCGGGACCCGCTCATCAAACGCTTCCTTAAGGGAGCTGAAAGATTAAAGCCTACAATACTGAAACCCATTCCCCAATGGAACCTATCAGTAGTTCTCAAGGGGTTAGCATCTCCCCCCTTTGAACCTTTGGAGGAGGCAAATTTTAAATTCTTAACTCTTAAAGTGTTTTTTTTTCTGGCTATAGCCTCAGCCAAGAGAATCTCTGAGCTGCAAGCTTTTCTGCAATGCATCCATATATTATTTTTTTTACAGGACAGAGTCCTTCTGAAATTTCTACCTTATTTTAGACCTAAGGTTCCAACTTTTCAAAATGTTAACCAGGTAATCTCTCTACCTGTGTTATTCTCCGCCTCCTCCTCTGATGCTCCGGTTAGACATCCACTGGACATCTCGAGATGCCTCCAGGTCTATGTGGATAGATCCAGGGAGTTCAGGATAGATGAGAACCTCTTCATCCTGTTTGCCGGTAAGTCTAAAGGCCGTAAAGTGTCTAAAGCTACTATTAGTCGCTGGGTCAGGGAAGCCATCAGGGAGGCTTTTATGTCCCAATCTTTAGATCCTCCGGAGTTTGTGAGGGCCCATTCTACTAGGGCCATGGCAACCTCTGTTGCGGAGAGAAGTCTTCTCCCCTTAGAGTTGATCTGTAAGGCGGCTTCCTGGAGCTCTGAATCAACCTTCATCTCTCATTATAGAATAGATGCTAAGGTGGCAGAGTTTTCGGCCTTCGGGCAGACAGTTCTTACTTCTGCCAGGCATGAGGACCCTCCCTAGGGGCTTCTTCTTGCTATCTCCCCATCTGTGCTGCTGGTAGGACGTAAGGGAATCGTTAATTTCTAATGATAATTTGTTTTCCCTTAGTCCTAACAGCAGCACACAAATTTTCCCGCCCTAAGTACATTCTTGTTATAGACACGGTGGGCTGGGGGGTGATCCCCCTCCCTTTAGGGGAGCTGGAGTTTGTTTATTGGTTCTTTGGGCTCATTAGAATTCTGCCGGTCCTACCAGTCCACGGGGGGCAGTTAACCCCCATCTGTGCTGCTCTTAGGACTAAGGGAAAACAAATTATTGTTAGAAATTAACGATTTCTTTGCTTATTATGGCTGTATTTCAAATGCCTGAATCAAACCCCTGTATGTAAAGGGTGTATCTCACACGGCCTGAACCAGTGTAGGCCTGAATTAAAGATTTCTTTGCCCAAAATGGCTGTATTTCAAATGCCTGAATCAAACCCCTGTATGTAAAGGGTGTATCTCACATGGCCTGAACCACTGTAGGCCTGAATTAAAATATTGGTGCACCAAATGGCGGTATTTCAAATATCTGAAACTAACCCAAATGTATTAAGGGTGTATCTCACAATGACATCTGCATCAAAGGCTGCACAACAAAAAATTTTTTGCCCAAACGAGTGTTTGTTTAGCAACTGAATTTGACAGCAGTATATAAGCCTGTAATTTCACACGTGCTGATGCTGAAAGGCCAGAAAATAGTGGTTTTTGGAAAAAAAATGTGTGTTTTTGAAACCCCAGAAAATGATGGGTGTATTTCTAGCTTAAATTGCACACTGACTAATCCAGATGTTGTATATTGCCAAAAAAGTGTTTTTTTCGTAACAGAATATAAATGCTGTATATATTAAACTTGAATTTAACACTTGCAGATCAGGAAAATACTGTTTTTTGGTAAAAAAAAAAGTGTGTTTTTAAAACCCCAGAAAAAGATGGCTGTATTTCTAGCTTAAATTGCACACTGACTAATCCAGATGTTGTATATTGCCCAAAAAATTGGCATTTTCAATGTCCCAAAAGCTCAGATGCAGTGCTGGTGCACTGAGCTTGATTAAAATGGCCGCCGCCGCCCACCTAACTGACTTATTAAAGTTATTTTTTTTCAGTCACTGGGCTCAGGGCAGGATAAAAAAAATTGTGCCCTGCACCCACAAAACACGATGTATGTAGATCGTTGAGTTAGATTCTGATTTTGAGCAAAGAGTCTCTCCTATTCTCTCCCTGAAATGACCAGCAGCATCCTCTCCCTACACTAAGCTCAGCAGAGTGACGTGCAGCGCTACGTGACTCCAGCTTATATAGAGGCTGTGTCACATGCTACACTGGCCAATCACAGCCCTGCGGCTGTGATGGCTTCTAAGGTCAGACAGTTAACCGCTCTGCAGCCTTTCAAAAAGCGCCAAGAAAGCGCCGAACACTGAACCCGAACTTTTACTGAAATGTTCGGGTCCGGGGTCCAAAAATCCTAAAGTTCGGTACGAACCCGAACTTTACAGATCAGGTTTGCTCAACCCTACTTCTCACACATCACTAATTCCAGTTCCCCAGTTTTATTAGTCAGGCTTCTAGCATTAGTATACATACATTTGAGAGGTTTATATATATTTTTTGCCCTACATCTTTCCTTATGAACTGTTCTAGTCCCTCCTTCCATTCCTCCCCTAGTCCCACTACCTTGCCCCCGGTCTCTATCTGCACTATCTTCCCCTCCTATAATGTAATTTCCCTCCCCCCAGTCCCTAGTTTAAACACTCCTCCAACCTTCTAGCCATCTTCCTCCCCAACACAGCTGCCCCTTCCCCATTGAGGTGCAGCCCATCCCTATGATGGAGCCTGTAGCCGATAGAGAAGTCGGCCCAGTTCTCCAGGAACCCAAACCCCTCCTTCCTACACCAGTTCTTGAGAGACTTGTTAATCTCCCTAATCTCCCGCTGCCTTTCTTGTGTGGCCCGTGGTACAGGCAGTATTTTGGAATATACTACCTTTGAGGGTCCTTGCCCTAAGCTTTTGACCTAAATCCCTGAAATCATTTTTAAGGACTCTCCACCTACCTCTAACTTTGTCATTGGTTCCGATATGGACCATGACCGTTGGATCTTCTCCAGCCCCTCCCAGTAATCTGTCAACCCGATCCGCGATGTGTCGAACTGTAGTGCCAGGAAGGCAGCACACTGCTCTGCGATCACGGTCTTTGTGACAGATTGCCCTATCTGTTCCCCTAATAATGGAGTCAACCACTAACATCACCTGTCTGGCCTGCCCTGCTCTGTCCTATCTGACATTCCCCTGACTGGCAGAGGAAGTGTCCGACTGCAGCAGTGCCATCCCTGGACTGACATCCCCTCATCTGTCAAACGTGCAAACTTGTTGGGGTGTGTCAGATCAGGGCTAGCCTCCTTGGCACTCTTCCCTCTACCCCGCTTTCTAACTGTTACCCAGCTAGCTACCTCACTTTCCTCAGCCTCCTCTCTGTCACCCTTCCCCTCATCTACCCCAAAGAGTGCTTGCACGGTGAGAAGCAAACTCTTTTGCAAATTGTCAATGCCTCTCAGTGTTGCAACTTGTTAATTTAGAGACTCGATTTGCGATTCCAAACGGCTAATTTGCTCACATCTAGAACATAGATATACACGGCTGTTCCAGGACTGCATACATCTTGCAAGATGTGTACTGGACTGCGTTATCAATTGTGCAACACATACTAGATGGGGATTACACCACAAAAGCAAAAAATACAATATAATGTAGTAATAAGAAACTGGCTAATTGCAGTCCCCCACTGAAGTTCCCTGAATCTAAAGTCACTTAATCTTAAGTCACACACTTACACAACCACACACTTAATCAACCACGCGTTGCGGTCAAACCCACGTTATAAATCTCCTTATATTAATATAAATGAAGCTCACTACAACAGCCTGGTTTTGTTTTCCCTCTGGATTCTGCTCTGTTAAAGGATGCAGACCAGATGCCTTGTCCCCCTTGTCATATAGGATAACAAGAATCGAATGTCATCCCAAAAAATTAGTAGAGGAGATGCTATGACTAGGCTGCCGCAGAACAAACTTGTGCTGTAATCGGAAGAGAAAGAGGGTGCAGCTGCTTTAACGGTTTCTATGCTTGAGTATATAAGCGGTGATGATGGTATTGGCTCTGACGTTTCTTTGGAAGATATTTTTAAAGCTGTTGAGCACTGCAATATGTCAATCAGCGGCTTGTCTGTAGAGCTGGGTGCTGCGCAGGAATCATTATCCTTTGTGCGACATACTGTTTCTAAGATTAGCGAACAAATGACAGCTATTGAGCAGCAAGTGATTAATAATGAATTCAAAGTTCTAACCATTGAAAGGTCTGATGAAGAAGTACAAAAGTCAGCATATAGAACAAATGCAGGACTTCTCAAGATGTAATAAGTCATAACAAAACGTAAGTCAGAATCATGGGCCTTCCTAAAAAATCCATGAAGTTCCTGTCACAGGTAATGGGGAAAAACACCAGATAACACACAGAAGGAAATAGGCCGAAGTCTAGGCCTCAAAGCTAAGGGAGAGCGATGGTGACCTCCTAGGAATCCCTAGACTTCTCCATGACTCCTGATAATATGAGTAGACCTTGAAGGTGGAAATACTCATACATCGGAACCTTAGCCCTGGATACCCTGGAAATCCCTAGGACTGGTGGCAGGGAATTAGACTACTGGTTCCTTCCCAGATGAAGGAACTAGCGTCTCCCTGAGGCCTAGAAAACAACAAACACAAGCGAACAACAAAATGCAAAACAAAATGCACTTAGCTTAAAGAAGAATAGAGGAGCAGGAGATTCAAAGGAACAACACACCAGCTCAACCAACTCCAGCAGGAAATATCAACCGCATGGTAAGCAGTGCGAGTCAGAACTAAATAGAGCCTCGATAATGACCACAAGCTGCACCTGACAAGAGGTGTGGTCATTACTAGGGTTGAGCGAACCCGAACTGTAAAGTTCGGGTTCGTACCAAACTTTAGGATTTTTGGACCCCGGACCCGAACCCGAACATTTCCGTAAAAGTTTGGGTTCGGTGTTCGGCGCTTTCTTGGCGCTTTTTGAAAGACTGCTCAGCAGCCAATCAACAAGCGTCATACTACTTGCCCCAAGAGGCCATCACAGCCTTGCCTACTAATGGCATGGCTGTGATTGCCCAGAGAAGCATGTGACCCAGGCTCTATATAAGCTTGAGTCACGTAGCGCTGTACGTCACTCTGCTGTTACAAGTGTAGGGAGAGGATGCTGCTGGACTTGTGATTTCAGGGAGAGAATAGGAGAAAAATAACTTTTATAATTCTGTTAGTTAGGTGGGTGGCGGCGGTGGCCATTTTATGCATGCTCAGTGCACCAGCACTGCATCTGAGCTTTTGGGAAATTGCAAATCACCATTTTTTGGGGCAAACTACAACATCTGGATTAATCAGTGTGCAATTTAAGGTAGAAATACACCCATCATTTTCTGGGGTTTGAAAAACACACTTTTTTTTCAAAAAACAGTATTTTCTAGAGCTGCAAGTGTTAAATTCAAGTTTAATATACAAACCGGATTCCAAAAAAGTTGGGACACTAAACAAATTGTGAATAAAAACTGAATGCAATGATGTGGAGATGGCAAATGTCAATATTTTATTTGTAATATAACGTAGATGACAGATCAAACGTTTAATCCGAGTAAATGTATCATTTTAAAGGAAAAATACGTTGATTCCAATTTTCACGGTGTCAACAAATCCCAAAAAAGTTGGGACAAGTAGCAATAAGAGGCTGGAAAAAGTAAATTTAAGCATAACGAAGAGCTGGAAGACCAATTAACACTAATTAGGTCAATTGGCAACATGATTGGGTATAAAAAGAGCTTCTTAGAGTGGCAGTGTCTCTCAGAAGCCAAGATGGGTAGAGGATCACCAATTCCCACAATGTTGCGCAGAAAGATAGTGGAGCAATATCAGAAAGGTGTTACCCAGCGAAAAATTGCAAAGACTTTGCATCTATCATCATTAACTGTGCATAACATCATCCGAAGATTCAGAGAATCTGGAACAATCTCTGTGCGTAAGGGTCAAGGCCGTAAAACCATACTGGATGCCCGTGATCTCCGGGCCCTTAAACGACACTGCACCACAAACAGGAATGTTACTGTAAAGGAAATCACAGAATGGGCTCAGGAATACTTCCAGAAACCATTGTCAGTGAACACAGTCCACCGTGCCATCCGCCGTTGCCAGCTGAAACTCTACAGTGCAAAGAAGAAGCCATTTCTAAGCAAGATCCACAAGCCCAGGGATCATTTAAAATGGAGTGTGGCAAAATGGAAGACTGTTCTGTGGTCAGACGAGTCACGATTCAAAGTTCTTTTTGGAAATCTGGGACGCCATGTCATCCGGACCAAAGAGGACAAGGACAACCCAAGTTGTTATCAACGCTCAGTTCAGAAGCCTGCATCTCTGATGGTATGGGGTTGCATGAGTGCGTGTGGCATGGGCAGCTTGCATGTCTGGAAAGGCACCATCAATGCAGAAAAATATATTCAGGTTCTAGAACAACATATGCTCCCATCCAGACATCATCTCTTTCAGGGAAGACCCTGCATTTTTCAACAAGATAATACCAGACCACATTCTGTATCAATCACAACATCATGGCTGCGTAGGAGAAGGATCCGGGTACTGAAATGGCCAGTCTGCAGTCCAGATCTTTCACCTATAGAGAACATTTGGCGCATCATAAAGTGGAAGGTGAAACAAAGAAGGCCCAAGACGATTGAACAGTTAGAGGCCTGTATTAGACAAGAATGGGAGAGCATTCCTATTTCTAAACTTGAGAAACTGGTCACCTCGGTCCCCAGACGTCTGTTGAGTGTTGTAAGAAGAAGGGGAGATGCCACACAGTGGTGAAAATGGCCTTGTCCCAACTTTTTGGGGATTTGTTGACACCATGAAATTCTGATTCAACATATTTTTCCCTTAAAATGGTACATTTTCTCAGTTTAAACTTTTGTTCCGTGATTTATGTTCTATTCTGAATAAAATATTAGAAGTTGGCACCTACACATCATTGCATTCAGTTTTTATTCACGATTTGTATAGTGTCCCAACTTTTTTGGAATCCGGTTTGTATACAGCATTCATACTCTGTTAGCAAAAAAGACTTTTTGGGCAATCTACAACATCTGTATTAGTCAGTGTCCAATTTAAGCTAGAAATACAGCCATTTTTTCCTGGGGTTTGAAAAACACACTTTTTTGACAAAAAACACTATTTTCAGGCCTTGCAGCATCAGCACGTGTGAAATTACAGGCTTATATACTGCTGTCAAAGTCAGTTGTTAAACAAACAGTCGTTTGGGCAGAAAAAAATTAGTTGGCAGCCTTTGCTGCAGATGTCATTGTGAGATACACCCTTAATACATTTGGGTTACATTCAGAGATTTTAAATACTGCCATTTGGTGCACCAATATTGAATTCTGGCCTACAGAGGTTCAGGCCCTGTGAGATACCACCTCTACATACAGGGGTTTGAATTTGGCATTTGAAATACAGCCTTTTTGTGCAAAGATATTTTTACTTCAGGCCTACACTGATTCAGGGCGTGTGAGATCCCCCCTATACATACAGGGGTTTGATTCAGCCATTTGAAAAATACAGCCATTTGAAATACAGCCTTTTTGTGCAAAGAAATCCTTTACTTCAGGCCTACACTGATTCAGAGCGTGTGTGATTCCCCCCCTCAGGGCCGGCTCCAGGATCATGTGGGCCCTTGGGCGATAAAGTCTCAGTGGGCCCCCTTACACAGTGGTAACTCTCTGAGTACAGATAATACAGTAGATATCACCTGCAGTCCTATGTAGCAGCATAGATAACACAGTCATGGCTATCAGATACGTGGACCAGTAAGCACAGTCAGGGCCGTTATATCTCCATAACAGCACACTGGGCAAATGCAGTAGCGGCTGTGCCTGAGGCGGATAGCAGTTTGGTGCATGTCCTTCCACCACCGAGGATTGCAGGGCGCTTCAGTTTGCCTCCTGTTGCTTCCTCCTCCTACTCTGCTTCCTCATCCTCTACCAGCTCCTCATCCGGTCAGTGTAACAACTTCACCACCAACTTCAGCACAGCCAGGGCTAAACAACAGCAGGCAGTTTTAAAATGTATCTGTTTGGGAGACATTCCCCACACCGCGCAGGAGCTGTGGACGGGCCTTGAACAACAGACCGATGAGTGGTTTGTGCCAGCCAGCCTCAAGCCCAGCCTGGTGGTGTGCGATAATGTGTGAAATCTCGTAGCAGCTCTGGGACTAGCCGGTTTGACGCACATCCCTTGCCTGGTGCATGTGCTGAATTTGGTGGTGCAGAGATTCCTTAAAAATTACCCCGACATGTCAGAGCTGCTGCATAATGTGCGGGCCGTCGGCGTTCTCACCCTGCTACTGCTCGCCTGTCAGCGCTGCAGCGTAACTTCGGCCTTCCCGCTCACAGCCTCATATGCGACGGGTGCAGCACGCACGGGTGAGTCGCTCGGTGGAACAGCACCACTTCACCACCAATGACTGGGCCTCCATGTGAGACCTGTGTTCCTTGTTGCGCTGTTTCGAGTACTCCACCAACATGGCCAGTGCCGATAACGCCGTTCTCAGCGTTACTATCCCACTTCTATGCCTCCTTGAAAAAACTCTCCTGGCGATGATGGAAGAGGATGTGGCACAGGAGGAGGAGGAGGAAGAGGGATCATTTCGTAAGGTTTCCGGCCAGTCATTCCCAAGTGGCTCCGAGGATGGGTTCCTGCACCCACAAACCCAAGGTACACAATTGTCCAGCCAGGGAGAAGTTCTGGAGGAAGAGGAGGTGGAGGAGGAGGAGGAGATGCAGGAAGAGGAACCATGTTCACAGCAGGGTGGCACCCAGACCAGCTAATGGCCATCACTGGTGCGTGGATGGGGGGATACAGAGGACACAGACGATACACCTCCCACAGAGGACAGCTTTTCGTTGCCTTTGGGCAGCCTGGCACACATGAGCGATTACATGCTGCAGTGTCTCCGCAACGACCGCCGAGTTGCCCACATTCTAACTTGTGCTGATTACTGGGTGGCCACGCTGCTGGATCCCCGTTACAAGGACAACATACCGTCCTTAATTCCGTCACTGGAGCGTGATCGTAAGATGCGCGAGTACAAGTGCACGCTGGTAGACGCACTGCTGGTGGCATTCCCACCTGACAGCGGGGGCACAGTGGAAGCACAAGGCGAAGGCAGAGGACGAGGAAGAGGTCGTCACCGCAGCTGGGGCACCGCCAGCACCTCAGAAGGCAGGGTTAGCATGGCCAAAATGTGGAAAAGCTTTGTCAGCACGCCACAACAACCAGCATCACCAGCTGATATGGAACGTCTTAGCAGGAGGCAGCATTTCACCAACATGGTGGAGCAGTATGTGTGCACATGTAAGAGGCAGCCCTGAATCAACCAGCAGCATTTCCAGCACTTATATCTATGCAGACTGTCATGTTTCCATCCGGCCACCAGAGGCCACTGTGACTAAACAGGAACAGGAGTTGTGCTGGCCAGAGGCTAAGAAAGAGTTAAGAAGTTTTTCCTGGGCTGTTCCAGAAGTTGCTGGGGGCCTTGCTGAGATAACAGGGAGAGATGGACTGCTGAGAGATAACAGTAAAAGACTGTAGCAGCAGGAGGCTATATTAGCTGGGATTTTCATGACAGCTGTGGAGCTGCACACAGAGGACTTCACTGTGTGTTCCAGAGGAGTGGGACCGTGTGTTAGAGACCAGTACAAGCCGGATCCTTCCTGCCAGAGCTGGAACTAGGTGGAGATCTTCATTTGTTGTGACCAGAGAGAGAAAGACAGCCAAGCAAGCAACCGGACCTGGATCCAGACTGCATCTTATTGTACCCAGGAGAATCTGCAGATCTGTGAGTGGCACCGGTGCTTTCCTGTGATAGGTTATAGAGTCAGGGCCTTAGTCAGTGCGCTGTAAAAGCGTCCCCTGGGTAGCAGGGCTAGATAGGAAATTGGTAGTGAGAGTAGCTTGCAAGCTGACTGCTTACTGTTTAGCTCATTCTGTGTATATGCAAAACTCCATTGCCATTGTTGTTCATTTATGTTCACCTGTTAATACCATTCCTGTCTTTCTTTGACCCATTGTGCCGCTGGTGCGGTGGTACTGTATTGTTACTCAGATTTTCCGGCAGTCACATCTGGTTCTTTAATAAAGCGGTTTTTGCTTCAGTCTCCTTGTTCGCTGTACTGTACTTGAATCCTGCTTTGCGGTCTCTCCCTCTTCTGACCGCTACAAGTGGTGCTGCGAGCAGGGTACAGTCACAGAGATGGAGGCGGCTGAAGGCAATGTGCATAATGCTAATGTAAGCACCTCAGGCAATGGTGGAACCCCTACAAGGGCCCTCCCTATTGGCACGTTGTTTAACTTGCTACCTAAATTTGATGGCCAGAACATGTCACTGTCGGACTGGGTGTCAATATTACAGAGCGCTGCTAGGATTTACAATGTCAGCCCAGAACTACAAGTAGAAATTACTTTGGCTGCTCTAGAGGGTGAGGCCTGACAAAATGTCCTACTACAACCGGAAGCCACGCCTAATACATTAAAAGAGATTCCTGGAAGAAATATACAGTGAAACAGCCAGCGCAGGGCACCTCAGGGCGAAATTCTTTTACCAAATTCAGCGGGAAGACGAAGGTGTCTCGCAGTATGCAATGGCGCTACAGGAAGTGTTGGCCGAGGTGCAGAAAAAAGAGGCGGACGGAGTAACCACCATGGGAACTGCAGATCGGATCCTGCGGGAACAATTCATTCTGGGACTCTACAGCACTCCCTTGAAAAGGGCCCTGCAGGAACGAGTTAGGGTGGACTCTACACTAACTTTTAGACAAATATTAGCAGAGGCAGTGGCACGGAGCAAAGAAGAAAGTAATGTGTCCGGAGTGATACGGACCCAGACCGTCACCTCCCCCGGGGTTTCAAAGAGCGAAAAGATCCTAGTCAGAGTAGCACAAGACTTACAGAGCTCTCTGAGTGCTATGCAGAGAAAAGTTGACACACCTGGAAAAACGGATGGAGTCGCACTATACCCCTGAAACTGCCTACCCGGCCCGACAACAAATTTATCAGGCGCCCCCATGGGTTCCTATATCAGAATATCCTCACCCTAATTTACCTTCTCACCAAGCTCCTCAATATCCTCCAAGGAGGCCCGTCAATCAAGTCCTACGGGCACCCCCCATACGCAGACAAGGAGAAGGCCGTCAAGGGGCACAGTGTGGCAGTGTGGAAATTATGGACATTATGCCAGAGAGTGTCGGAGTGATGTGGCTAGACGCCCAGAGCCACCGTTAAACTTCCTGCCCCCGCAATAGTGGGGCGTACTGCGGGGGAGGTGGAGGGCCAAGATACCCAGTATGGCTCCGAACTTCTGGTCGCAGGGTGTCCCACCATTCGAGCTGAATTTGAAGGCATTCCGGTCGACTGCTTAGTGGATACCGGGTCACAAGTAACGACTATGCCTGAGTCACTCTTCTACCATTACTTCCAAGCGCTGGCCAAGCCAGAGCGAGAGACGCTGGTCCGGGTTACAGCGGCAAATCAACAACAGATCCCTGTCACAGGAGTCGTGTGGATGAATGTACGGCTATGTGGGCAAGAAGTGGGACGGAAAGTTATCCTGTTGGTCCCTGAGACGTTTCAAAGAAGATGTGCCTGTGATAATGGGCATGAACATTCTGCGAGAATTAGATCAGATAATGTTCACCAAACGGGGGCCAGGCTATTGGAAGCAAGCCACTCCGCACAAACCTACTCAGAAAGCGTTTCAACGGCTGATCCGATTCTGTGGGACACAGAAAAGTGTCCCAGCACACCAGTCTGTGGGAACGATCCGAGCACCAGGAAAGGCTACCCTCACCATCCCCCCTGGACGGGAGACTGTGTTGACGTTACCCCTGGGAACCTTCCGCAATCTTGAAGGTATGGAGGTGTTCATCGAATCGACGGCCCTAGGAGAGTTGGGTCAGGATCTCCTGGTGGCCCGAACACTGGGAGTGGTCCAGAATGGACGAGTACCCATAAGAGCTGTGAATATGGGACATCTAGAAGTTTCCTTGACGCCAGGAGTGGAACTGGCTCATGTGTACCTACATCGGGGAGAAGTATTGAGTCGGAGAGAAGTGACTCTAGCTCCGGTAGGTGATGCTGTTTGGACCCTGGCAGTTACTGCCAGTGTAGAAGAGATGCCGACCACAGAATGGAATGGGAGAACCATCTTGGATCAAATGGAAATAGATGTGAAGGCTCTCAGTTCAGACCAACGGCAAGCAGTTGAAAACATGCTGTGGGAGAATCAGGCTGCATTTGCCCGTCACGCCGATGACTTTGGCTGCACGGATGCTATCACACATGAGATACCGACGGGGGACACTCCTGCAATTCGGGAAAGATATCAGCAGATTCCGCCCAAGTTGTACCAGGAAATGAAAACATTGTTAAAACAGATGATAGATTCCGGAGTGGTGCAGGGTAGCCAGAGCCCTTAGGCGGGGCCCAGTGGTGCTTGTTAAGAAGAAGGATGACACTATTCGGTTTTGTGTGGATTACCGGCGGTTGAATGAATGCACCGCGTGAGACTCATATCCTCTGCCACGTATCGAGGAGTCTCTGACTGCTCTAGGATGAGCCAAATACTTCTCTACCTTGGACCTGGCGAGCGGGTACTGGCAAGTACCAGTGACCGAGCAAGACAAGGCAAAGACGGCGTTCATACTCCCCATGGGACTATTCAAATTCAACAGGATGCCATTTGGGCTGACTAATGCCCCAGGGACCTTCCAGCGGCTGATGGAGAGATGCCTGGGAGACCTGAATTTTGAAGCCACTCTGATATACCTGGACGATATCATCGTATACTCTGCTACTTTTCAAGAACACCTGAATAGGCTAGGGCAGGTACTCGAGCGACTGCGATCCCATGGCCTGAAGGTAAAGCCAAAGAAGTGTCATCTAGGGATGAGCGAACCCGAACTGTATAGTTCGGGTTCGTACCGAATTTTGGGGTGTCCGTGACACGGACCCGAACCCGAACATTTTCGTAAAAGTCCGGGTTCGGGTTCGGTGTTCGGCGCTTTCTTGGCGCTTTTTGAAAGGCTGCAAAGCAGCCAATCAACAAGCGTCATACTACTTGCCCCAAGAGGCCATCACAGCCTTGCCTACTATTGGCATGGCTGTGATTGGCCAGTGCAGCATGTGACCCAGCCTCTATATAAGCTTGGGTCACGTTGCGCTGCACGTCACTCTGCTGATTCAAGCATAGGGAGAGGTTGCAGCTGCGACGTTAGGGCGAGATTAGGCAGATTAACTCCTCCAAAAGACTTCATTCTGTGATCGATCTGCAGCTGTGGATCATTGAAGTGCTAATATTGACTTGCTCACTTTTTTGAGGCTGCCCAGAGCGTTTTTAGATCACTTTTTTTCTGGGGTGATCGGCGGCCATTTTGTGACTTGTGGTGCGCCAGCACAAGCTATCACCAAGTGTATTTAACCATCAATAGTGTGGTTATTTTGTGCTATATCCTACATCAGCTGCAGGCTGAGCCTGTGTCACCGAAGTGCATTTAACCATCAACAGTCTGGTTATTTTTTGGCCATATACTACATCAGCTGCAGGCTGAGCCTGTGTCACCGAAGTGCATTTAACCATCAACAGTCTGAATATTTTTTGGCCATATACTACATCTGGTGCAGGCTGAGCCTGTGTCACCCAAGTGCATTTAACCATCAACAGTGTGGTTATTTTTTGGCCATATACTACATCAGGGGCAAGTTGAGCCTGTCACCCAGCGCCTAAAAAATAGACCTGACATTTCTATTCAACCAAATCTGTACTGTTTTAGCTGGTCAAGTTATTTGTAGTGACCGTAAAAGCAGACTTTTTGTTCTGGGTTGAAAAACTATTCCCAAATTTGCCATTCTCAAAATAACTAGTTTCTGGTATATAAGGCCTACTTGAAATATATCCCAAAAAGGATATCTTACATTGAAGGTGCTGATAGTGTCATTCAGAAAAACCTAAGACACACGCTACCGTGCAGATAGAAGTCTGATTCTGTGATTAAACCTATACCTGTCACACAGCGCAAAAAAAAAAACAGGCCTCACATTTCTATTCAACCAAATCTCTACTGTTTTAGCTGGTCAAGTTATTTGTAGTGACCGTAAAAGCAGACTTTTTGTTCTGGGTTGAAAAACTATTCCCAAATTTGCCATTCTCAAAATAACTAGTTTCTGGTATATGAGGCCTACTTGAAATCTATCCCAAAAAGGATATCTTACATTGAAGGTACTGATAGTGTCATTCAGAAAAACCTAAGACACACGCTACCGTGCAGATAGAAGTCTGATTCTGTGATTAAACCTATACCTGTCACACAGCGAAAAAAAAAAACAGGCCTCACATTTATATTCAACCAAATCTGTACTGTTTTAGCTGGTCAAGTTATTTGTAGTGACCGTAAAAGCAGACTTTTTGTTCTGGGTTAAAAAACTATTCCCAAATTTGCCATTCTCAAAATAACTAGTTTCTGGTATATGAGGCCTACTTGAAATCTATCCCAAAAAGGATATCTTACATTGAAGGTGCTGATAGTGTCATTCAGAAAAACCTAAGACACACGCTACCGTGCAGATAGAAGTCTGATTCTGTGATTAAACCTATACCTGTCACAGCGCAAAAAAAAAACAGGCCTCACATTTCTATTCAACCAAATCTGTACTGTTTTAGCTGGTCAAGTTATTTGTAGTGACCGTAAAAGCACACTTTTTGTTCTGGGTTGAAAAACTATTCCCAAATTTGCCATTCTCAAAATTGTGGTGAACGGGAACAATGAGGAAAACATCTAATAAGGGACGCGGACGTGGACATGGTCGTGGTGGTGTTAGTGGACCCTCTGGTGCTGGGAGAGGACGTGGCCGTTCTGCCACAGCCACACGTCCTAGTGTACCAACTACCTCAGGTCCCAGTAGCCGCCAGAATTTACAGGGATATTTGGTGGGGCCCAATGCCGTTCAAAGGATGGTAAGGCCTGAGCAGGTACAGGCATTAGTCAATTGGGTGGCCGACAGTGCATCCAGCACGTTCACATTATCTCCCATCCAGTCTTTTGCAGAAAGCGCACAGATGGCGCATGAAAACCAAGCCCATCAGTCTGTCACATCACCCCCATGCATATCAGGGAAACTGTCTGAGCCTCAAGTTATGCAGCAGTCTCTTATGCTGTTTGAAGACTCTGCTGCCAGGGTTTCCCAAGGGCATCCACCTAGCTCTTCACCAGGGGTGGAAGAGATAGAATGCACTAACGCACAACCACTTATGTTTCCTGATGATGATGACATGGGAATACCACCTCAGCACGTCTCTGATGATGACGAAACACAGGTGCCAACTGCTGCGTCTTTCTGCAGTGTGCAGACTGAACAGGAGGTCAGGGATCAAGACTGGGTGGAAGACGATGCAGGGGACGATGAGGTCCTAGACCCCACATGGAATGAAGGTCGTGCCACTGACTTTCACAGTTCGGAGGAAGAGGCAGTGGTGAGACCGAGCCAACAGCGTAGCAAAAGAGGGAGCAGTGGGCAAAATCAGAACACCCGCCGCCAAGAGACTCCGCCTGCTACTGACCGCCGCCATCTGGGACCGAGCACCCCAAAGGCAGCTTCAAGGAGTTCCCTGGCATGGCACTTCTTCAAACAATGTGCTGACGACAAGACCCGAGTGGTTTGCACGCTGTGCCATCAGAGCCTGAAGCGAGGCATTAACGTTCTGAACCTTAGCACAACCTGCATGACCAGGCACCTGCATGCAAAGCATGAACTGCAGTGGAGTAAACACCTTAAAAACAAGGAAGTCACTCAGGCTCCCCCTGCTGCCTCTTCTGCTGCTGCCGCCTCGGCCTCTTCTGCTGCTGCCGGGGCCTAAATGTGTGACAGTGGCCTGTTCCAGTGGTGGGTGACGTGAAGCCTGATTCTCTGCTATGACATGAAGACTTATTCTGTGCTGACATGAAGCCAGATTCTCTGTTACGCGACCTCTCTCCTCTGCCTGGGTGGCCTGGGCCTAAAATATGTGACAGTGGCCTGTTCCATGTGGGTGACGTTGAAGCCTGATTCTCTCGCTATGACCATGAAGACAGATTCTGCGCTGACATAAGGCCAGATTCTCTGTTACGGGACCTCTCTCCTCTGCCTGGGTGCCTGGGCCTAAATGTGTGACAGTGGCCTGTTCCAGTGGTGGGTGACGTGAAGCCTGATTCTCTGCTATGACATGAAGACAGATTTCTGCGCTGACATAAGGCCAGATTCTCTGTTACGGGACCTCTCTCCTCTGCCTGGGTGCCTGGGCCTAAATGTGTGACAGTGGCCTGGTCCAGTGGTGGGTGACGTGAAGCCTGATTCTCTGCTATGACATGAAGACAGATTCTGCGCTGACATAAGGCCAGATTCTCTGTTACGGGACCTCTCTCCTCTGCCTGGGTGCCTGGGCCTAAATGTGTGACAGTGCCTGTTCCTGGTGGGTGACGTGAAGCCTGAATCTTGCTATGACATGAAGACAGATTCTGGCTGACTAAGGCAGATTCTCTGTTACGGGACCTCTCGCCTCTGCCTGGTGCCTGGCTAAATTGTGACAGTCCTTTTCACTGGGGGTGACGTGAAGCCTGATTCTCTGCTATGACATGAAGACAGATTCTGCGCTGACATAAGGCCAGATTCTCTGTTACGGGACCTCTCTCCTCTGCCTGGGTGCCTGGGCCTAAATGTGTGACAGTGGCCTGTTCCAGTGGTGGGTGACGTGAAGCCTGATTCTCTGCTATGACATGAAGACAGATTCTGCGCTGACATAAGGCCAGATTCTCTGTTACGGGACCTCTCTCCTCTGCCTGGGTGCCTGGGCCTAAATGTGTGACAGTGGCCTGTTCCAGTGGTGGGTGACGTGAAGCCTGATTCTCTGCTATGACATGAAGACAGATTCTGCGCTGACATAAGGCCAGATTCTCTGTTACGGGACCTCTCTCCTCTGCCTGGGTGCCTGGGCCTAAATGTGTGACAGTGGCCTGTTCCAGTGGTGGGTGACGTGAAGCCTGATTCTCTGCTATGACATGAAGACAGATTCTGCGCTGACATAAGGCCAGATTCTCTGTTACGGGACCTCTCTCCTCTGCCTGGGTGCCTGGGCCTAAATGTGTGACAGTGGCCTGTTCCAGTGGTGGGTGACGTGAAGCCTGATTCTCTGCTATGACATGAAGACAGATTCTGCGCTGACATAAGGCCAGATTCTCTGTTACGGGGCCTCTCTCCTCTGCCTGGGTGCATGGGCCTAAATGTGTGACAGTGGCCTGTTCCAGTGGTGGGTGACATGAAGCCAGATTCTCTGCTATGGCATGAAGAGACTGATTCTCTGCTGACATGAAGCCAGATTCTTTGCTATGGCATGAAGAGACTGATTCTCTGCTGACGTGAAGCCAGATTCTCTGCTATGGGACCTCTGTCCAATTGATATTGGGTCATTTTTATTTTTTTAATTTTTATTTTAATTCATTTCCCTATCCACATTTGTTTGCAGGGGATTTACCTACATGTTGCTGCCTTTTGCAGCCCTCTAGCTCTTTCCTGGGCTGTTTTACAGCCTTTTTAGTGCCCAAAAGTTCGGGTCCCCATTGACTTCAATGGGGTTCGGGACGAAGTTCGGTTCGGGTTCGGATCCCAAACCCGAACATTTCCGGGAAGTTCGGTCGAACTTCTCGAACCCGAACATCCAGGTGTTCGCTCAACTCTAGTGTCATCTCTTCAAGAGGGAGATTGAGTACTTGGGCCATAGGGTGTCCCAAGACGGAGTGTTGCCATCCCAAGACAAAGTGGCTGCAATACGACAATGGCTAGTGCCCAGAACGTTGCGGCAGTTGAAGGCCTTCCTTGGACTGACCGGGTACTACCGGTGGTTCATCAAAGACTATACCAAGATAGCGGGCCCTCTGAATGAGTTGTTGAGAGGAACGGCTGGGCAACCCAAGGGCCAAAATATTCCCTGGGGGCAGAAGCAGGAAGAGGCCTTCCAGGCCCTGAAAGAAGCTCTGACATCAGCCCCCATATTGGCTTATGCTGACTTTGATAAACCATTTCTCTTATCTACTGATTGCAGTCTCTACAGACTCGGGGCAGTCTTGTCGCAGGTACAAGATGGACATGAGAGGGTGATCGCCTACGCCAGTAGATCCTTGCGAGAGACAGAGCGAAACCCCCACAACTACAGTTCCTTCCGGCTAGAACTCTTTGCCCTGGTGTGGGCCATGACGGAGAAGTTTGCAGGATATTTGACAGGAGCTAAGATCTTTGTACGGACTGAAAACAATCCCCTGAACCATCTGGACACTGCCAAGTTGGGAGCCCTGGAGCAACGCTGGGCAGCTCGCCTTGCAAAATATGACTTCTCAATTCACTAGAGTTCCGCTACGGAGAACACTAATGCCGATGGCCTGTCGAGGGTTACTTTTGAGACCCCAATCGGGGATGTCGATAAACAAAAAGAAGATGAAACTCCAGATTTCCGCAAGTTCGTTCTGCCCACAGTTGCAGCCCAGACAAGTGGGGAGGCCCATAAGCTACCCAAGGCATTGAGGAGGACTAATGAGGACTGGGGCCAATTACAGGATGAAGATGTTGGACTGCGGCAGATGAAAAGCTGGGTAACCCAGCGAAGGAAGCACAACAAAGAAGTAAGGGCTGACCTGGATGCCGAGATGAAGTCCGTTCTACATCAATGGGACAGACTGGAAATGCACGGAGCTGTTCTGTACCGCAAGTGGCAACAGCCCAATGATCTAGAGGCGATGTGGCAAGTAGTCATACCCGGAAGCGTGGCATGTGAGATAGCCAAAGAAGCCCATGAATTTGGAGCTTACTTCGGGCCCACCAAGACTTACCAGTGGCTGCAGCATTATGTGTATTGTCCGCGACTGGAGGCCGTGGTGGAGGAAGTTTGCCGACAGTGTCAAGTGTGTGAACTCACTAAAAGCACGGAACAGCGGGCACCCTTCCAGTCCTTACAGACCAAAGAACCGCTGGAATTATTGATGATAGACTACCTCCTCGTGGAACAATCAAGAGGTCCACAGTACTGCCTGGTCATGGTTGACCACTTCTCCAAATTCGCAGTAGTCTCCTCAACTCGGGATCAGACGGCTGAGTCCGCAGCACGCGCTATCTGTCAGGATTTATTTTGGGTCTACGGGTGTCCCAAGCGGATCCACTCAGATCAAGGGGCATGCTTTCAAGGGAAAGTAATGGAGGAGCTACACCGACTGTACGGTATTGAAAAATCCAGAACGACCCCCTATCATCCCCAAGGGAATGGGGCCTGTGAGCGATTCAACCGGACGCTGCTACAAATGCTGAGAACGCTAGAGGAAGACAAGAGGGCACACTGGCCTGATTACCTGCCGGAACTAGTCTGGGCCTACAATAATCGGGTCCATACCACCACCGTTTACGTTACTGTTTGGGAGAGCTGGTAGAGAAATCGTTGAATTGAACCTGGAACAGCCAGAAGACCTAATGGAGCGATCAACCACCTCATGGGTGAAAGAACACCGTCAGCGACTCCAGACCATCCGCCGTTTGGCAGGCCAGCGGTTACAGGAGAGAACTCATACGGACCGTTCTCCAGTCCAGAAGGTGCCACTGAAGCCTGGAGACCGGGTCCTGGTACGAGAGAAACGCCCTAGAGGCAAATTGAGTGAGTGAGGGATCAAGAGAGTGTACCCTAATGGTCCGGTTTACGAAGTTGAAAATGAGGAGTTTGCTTCACGGACTTTACATAGGAATACGCTACGGCCATGCCGGTCCGCAGATCCTGCACCTATTCAGAGGACACCTTCTCCTCCTGCCCCATACCCAGACTGTGTAATCTCAAATGGAAACGAATGTGAAGACTGGTGGACCGTTCCTGACACTGCAGAAGGTCCCCAGGCCATAGGTGATGAGGCTCCTGCTACAGAACCACTACCGTCTCGCAGTGAGGAGGAACCCGTGACCACACCCAGATCTCCTGCTGTAATGGAAGAGCCCAGGTTAACAACTTCCAGTGGAGAAAGTCAGGTCCTAGCAGATGGTCAAGACATCCGGAGATCCAGTAGGTCTACTGCAGGGGTTCCACCAAACAGGTACGCTGCTGATGATTTCATTTGGACTGCCTGTAGGTATTGTGGACAATGTTGTACTGCCATTTAAATGTTTCATTAACCCCTTTGTTTTCCATGGACTATATAGCGAGGACGGCCACCTTTAAGTGGGGAGGCATGTAAGATTCAGCCCTGAATCAACCAGCAGCATTTCCAGCACTTATATCTACGCAGACTGTCATGTTTCCCTCCGGCCACGAGAGGCCATTGTGACTAAACAGGAACCTGAGTTGTGCTGGCCAGAGGCTAAGAGTTAAGAAGTTTTTTCCGGGCTGTTCCAGAAGTTGCTGGGGGCCTTGCTGAGATAACAGGGAGAGATGGACTGCTGAGATATAACAGTAAAAGACTGTAGGAGCAGGAGGCTATATTAGCTGAGATTTTCATGACAGCTGTGGAGCTGCACACAGAAGACTTCACTGTGTGTTCCAGAGGAGTGGGACCGTGTGTTAGAGACCAGTACAAGCCGGATCCTTCCTGCCAGAGCTGGAACTAGGTGGAGATCTGCATCTGTTGTGACCCGAGAGAGAAAGACAGCCAAGCAAGCGACCGGACCTGGATCCAGACTGCATCTTATTGTACCCAGGAGAATCTGCAGAACTGTGAGTGGCACCGGTGCTTTCCTGTAATAGGTTATAGAGTCAGGGACTTAGTCAGTGCGCTGTAGAAGTGTCCCCTGGGTAGCAGGGCTAGATAGGAAATTGGTAGTGAGAGTAGCTTGCTGACTGCTTACTGTTTAGCTCATTCTGTGTATATGCAAAACTTCATTGACATTGTTGTTGATTTATGTTCACCTGTTAATACTATTCCTGTCTTTGACCCATTGTGCCGCTGGTGCGGTGGTACTGTATTGTTACTCAGATTTTCCGGCAGTTACATTTGGTTCTTTAATAAAGCCGGTTTTTGCTTCAGTCTCCATGTCCGCTGTACTGTACTTGAATCCTGCTTTGTGGTCTCTCCCTCCTCTGACCGCTACACACACGCCTACACGTACTGAATGACGGGTCTGCCCCCTTCAACTTCTGGGTCTCCAAATTGGGCACATGACCTGAACTTGCCCTTTATGCCTTGGAGGTGCTGGCCTGCCCTTCAGCCAGTGTATTATCTGAACGTGTGTTTAGCAAGTCAGGGGGCGTCATCACAGACAAGCGCAGCCGCCTGTCCACAGCCAACGTGGACAAGCTCACGTTCATTAAAATGAACCAGGCTTGGATCCCACATGACTTGTCTGTACCTTGTGCAGAATAGACATTTATACCACCATAAAAGTCAAGTGCAATGATTCTTTGTTTTCTTTTTTTTTATTTGTCCCAATATTTTGGGGGCTACCTACCCCAATAAAACAATTTAAAAAAATTGTTGGCTACCTCCTCCATTGCTGCCTCCACCTACAACACCACATTCACCGCCTCCTCAACCTCCGACTCCATATCCACCTCCTTCTCTGAGTTGCAGGTTAATAATTTGTAATTTTTAGTTATTTTATTTTATTTTAAGTTAAATTTAAGTTATTTCCCTATCCACATTTGTTTGCAGAGCAGTTGCCATGCTCTTAAGCACATTTTACTGCCTTTTACATCCCTCTAGCCTTTTCAAGGACTATTTTAGAGCAATTTTAAAATTGAAAAAATTCTTATATTCAATTGTCAGGTGACATTTTACCATTTTTGGCGTATGCTGTGCCTGGGTGACAGGGCCTGTTCTGTTGCTGGGTGACATGAACCCCCTTTTGCCGTGAATGAACCCCTACTGTGCCTGGGTGACATGGGCCTAAATCTCTCAAAATCCCTTGTTCTATTGCTGGGTGACATGAACCCCCTATTGCCGTGAATGAACCCCTGCTGTGCCTGGGTGACAGGGGCCTAAATCTCTCAAAATCCTCTGTTCTATTGCTGGGTGACATGAACCCCCTTTTGCCGTGAATGAACCCCTGCTGTGCCTGGGTGACAGGGGCCTAAATCTCTCAAAATCCTCTGTTCTATTGCTGGGTGACAAGAACCCCCTTTTGCCATGAATAAACCCCTGCTGTGCCTGGGTGACAGGGGCCTAAATCTCTCAAAATCCTCTGTTCTATTGCTGGGTGACAAGAACCCCCTTTATCCGTGAATGAACCCCTGCTGTGCTTGGGTGACAGGGGCCTAAATCTCTCAAAATCGTCTGTTCTATTGCTGGGTGACAAGAACCCACTTTTGCCATAAATGAACACCTGCTGTGCCTGGGTGACAGGGGCCTAAATTTCTCAAAATCCTCTGCTCTATTGCTGGGTGACAAGATCCCCCTTTTGCCGTGAATGAACCCCTGGTGTGCCTGGGTGACATGGGCCTAAATCTCTCAAAATCCTCTGTTCTATTGCTGGGTGACAAGATCCCCCTTTTGCCGTGAATGAACCCCTGCTGTGCCTGGGTGACATGGGCCTAAATCTCTCAAAATCCTCTGTTCTAATGCTGGGTGACATGAACCCCCTTTTGCCGTGAATGAACCCCTGCTCTGCATTACTGACAGGGTACTAAATTTTGTGAAAACATATGTTACTGATCGGAAGATGCGCGACTACAAGCGCACGCTGATGATGGCATTCCCACCTGACAGCGGGGGCACAGTGGAAGCACAAGGCGAAGGCAGAGGAGGAGGAAGAGGTCACTAACGCAGCTGGGGCACCGCCAGCACCTGAGAAGGCAGGGTTAGCATGGCCAAAATGTGGAAAAGCTTTGTCAGCCTTGGAGGTGCTGACCTGCCCTGCAACCAGTGTATAGTGTGAACGTGTGTTTAGCACGGCAGAGAGCATTATCACAGGCCGCAGCCAATGTGGACAAGCTTATGTTGATTAAAATGAACCAGGCATGGATCCTACAGGACTTGTCCGTACCTTGTGCAGAATAGACATTTATACCAGCCTCAACCATCCATTCTTGTACTCAAGTTCACTTATTCTTAGTTTTATTTTGTTATATGTCCCAATATTTTGGGGGATAAATTAAAAAATAAAAAATAACACAAATCAGTGTTGGCTACCTATTCCTCCTTCACCGCCGCTTCCACCTACACCGCCACATCCACCGCCTCCTCAACCTCCTACTCCTAGATCCAGATTGTTATTTTATTTTTTATTTTTCTGTATTTTATGTTATTTTAAGTCATTTCCCTATCCACATTTGTTTGCAGAACAGTTGCCATGCTCTTAAGCACATTTTGATGCCTTTTGCAGCCCTCTAGCCCTTTCCAGGACTATTTTAGAGCCATTTTAGTGCTCAAAAGTTCGGGTCCCCATTGACTTCAATGGGGTTCGGGGTCAAGTTTGGGTCCCGAACCCGAACTTTTTTTTCAAGTTCGGCCAAACTCGTCGAACCCGAACATCCAGGTGTCCGCTTAACTCTAGTCATTACCAAACAACAACACTGCAAGGAGAATACAGAGAGACTGTCAGATACCCGCACGTGCTGCCAGTCTTTCAGATCTTCTGACCTCTGTCATGGGAAGGACCGTGACAATCCCTTATTGAGAAATGGCTGGTTGATGTGTTTCACAAAGAAAGTTTTTCACAAGTCTTTATGATTGAAAGAGCACATTCTGTCCATATTAAGATTCCGCCTCCCAGGGCGACCCCCTTCCCCCACACTCTATATGACAAAAACATGATCAATAAAGATGGAGACTCAGTGCTAAAGCTTACATAATAAAAACTTTTTTTTACCTTTTTATATTTGGTTCTCCTAGGGAACTTCAGCTTGTGAGTGTAATATTGCTTATTGTCATGGTCTTACCTTCTTGCTGTTCTCCTTCGTTTGACATGTGCTGGCGGCCATCTTGGTTTCTGGGTTTCTTGTAGCCTTCCACCCTGCGGCTCCTCCTTCCCACTGGGAGGAGCTGGATGCCTAGCTCATATATATAGGAGGTCTGTGGCTTCAGTTCCTTGCTTGGTCCTCCTGTGTTCACATGCTTCTAAGACTGCTGCTGCTTCTGGTTCCTGATCCTGGCTTCGTCTGACTACCCTGCTGGTTCCTGATCCTGGCTTCGTCTGACTACCCTGCTGGTTCCTGATCCTGGCTTCGTCTGACTACCCTTCTGGTTCCTGATCTCTGGCCTCTCAAAGACTCTGCTTCGGTTTCACCATTCGTTTGGACTTTTGCTTTACAGCTTTATTTTCAATAAAGCCTTCTTATTTTCACTTATCTCTTGTTGTACGTCTGGTTCATGGTTCCGTGACATTAGGACCAAGCCATGAGTTCTGACGGTACAGGGCCATCCTCGCTACCCATGCTGGTTGCCAGACTTGATCAGCAGGATCACCTGTTGGGTCGGTTCGCTGTGGCGTTGCAAACCCTGCTTGAACGCACGGCTCATTTCGCTCCCGTTGCCAATGGGTCGGTTGTCGCTCCTACTGCCGCTCCGGTTGTTGCGCCAGAGTCTACCCCGACACCTGTTGTTGCGCCTGCGGTGTTTCGGGGTATGACCGGTTCTGCCCCTCTTCCACAGCGCTTTGGGGGAGAGCCAACTCAGTGCCGAGGTTTCCTTAACCAGGTGGGCATTTATTTCGAGTTGCTGCCACATGCCTTTCCTACTGAGAGATCAAAGGTGGGCTTCTTGATCTCGCTGCTCTCGGACAAGGCCTTGGCCTGGGCCAGCCCTTTATGGGAGAACAACAATCCGGTGGTTGCCGAGTTTTCCGGTTTTGTTGCTTCTCTTCGGAAGGTATTCGATGTGCCGGCTCGTGCTGCCTCTGCCGCGAAGCTCCTTATGTCCATCAGACAGGGTTCACGATCCGTAGCTGAATACGCCATTGAGTTTCGTACCCTGGCAGCAGAGGTGGGCTGGAATAATGAGGCTCTGGTCGCTGCTTTCTCTCATGGTCTCTCGGATGCCTTGAAGGATGAGGTTGCAGCTAAGGACCTACCAGTGGAGCTCGAGTCTCTTATTTCTTTCCTGATTTTGATTGACACCAGACTCAGGGAGAGACCTTCCTTTAAGGAGAGCCTGCGGAGGTCTTCTAACAGATTGGCGCCTACGTTTGCTGTCCCACCCGTGCCTCCCTCTCCTCCCACGCCTCCTGGGGATGACTTGTCTGGGGGTGAACCCATGCAGCTGGGGTTTGCTCGCCTGTCCGAGGGGGAGAGGGTACTCCGGAGACGCGAGGGTCGATGCATGTACTGTGGTCTCGGTGGGCATTTTCGGTTGGCATGTCCGAACCGTCCGGGAAACGCTCGTACCTGAGATCCTGTCGGGGGCAGATCTTGGGTGGAGTCTCCTCGTCCCCGGTTTCCCGTGTTGACAAACCACTGATCACTGTTGTCCTCTCCTGGGTCGGGGGCTCGGTGACGACCCAGGCGTTGGTGGACTCTGGTGCTGGTGGTTTGTTCATTGATAGTGTGTTCGCTGCCGCCAATTCCATTCCTCTGCAGGCTCGAGGTTCCCCACTGGCTCTTGAGGCGATAGACGGAAGACCCCTTCTGTCGTCACACGTGACTCATGAGACCCTTCCAGTGGGATAGCCATTGGTGCCGTTCACAGAGAGTCGGTCTGCCTCCAGGTTATTTCGTCTCCACACTACTCGGTGGTCTTGGGGTACCCCTGGCTCCAGAAGCATAATCCGACTTTCGATTGGAGATCAGCCGAGATCCTCTCGTGGTCACCGCAGTGTGGGGCTAGTTGCATCCATGGGTCTGTCAAGTTGCTGTGTACTTCCTCGGACTCTCTGTTGCCTCCTGAATACGAGGAGTACCGGGATGTATTCGATAAGGTGCGCGCGGTTGCCCTACCTCCGCACCGCCCATACGATTGTGCCATAGAGTTACAACCTGGTGCCGTTCCTCCTCGTGGCAAAGTCTATCCACTGTCGGTAGCGGAGAATGAGGCCATGGAGGAGTACGTGAGGGAGGCGCTTTCACGCGGACACATTCGCAAATCCTCGTCCCCGGCAGGGGCTGGATTTTTCTTTGTGAAAAAGAAGGGCGGTGAGTTGAGGCCTTGCATCGATTACAGGGGTCTCAATCGCATCACGATCAAGAACGCTTACCCGATACCCTTGATTTCCGAGCTGTTCGATCGCCTTAAAGGGGCCACGGTCTTTACCAAACTCGACCTGAGGGGGGCATATAACCTGGTAAGGATCAAGGCGGGCGATGAGTGGAAGACCGCGTTTAACACCAGGACCGGTCATTATGAATCCTTGGTTATGCCCTTTGGGTTGTGCAATGCGCCCGCAGTCTTTCAGGAATTCATCAACGATGTTTTCCGTGACCTGTTGCAGCAGTGTGTGGTGGTCTATTTGGATGACATCTTGGTATATTCTGAATCCATGGAGGCCCACGTTCTGGATGTCAGACGAGTGTTGCAACGGTTACGAGAGAACAAGCTGTTCGGTAAGCTTGAGAAATGCGAATTTCACCGATCCCAGGTAACCTTCTTAGGTTACATCATTTCCGCTGAGGGGTTCTCCATGGATCCTGAGAAGGTTTCGGCTGTCTTACAGTGGCCCCAGCCCAGTGGTCTTCGTTCCCTGCAGCGCTTTTTGGGCTTCGCCAATTATTATCGGAAGTTCATCAGGGACTTTTCCATGCTGGCCAAGCCTCTCACGGATCTGACCAGGAAGGGCAGTAATTCCCAGGTCTGGCCGCTCGAGGCCATCCGAGCTTTTGAGGCCCTAAAGTCCGCTTTTGTGTCGGCTCCGATTCTGTCGCATCCCAACCCTGGGTTGCCCTTTGTCCTCGAGGTGGACGCGTCTGAGACAGGAGTAGGCGCCCTTCTGTCTCAGCGTAGAACACCAGAGGGTCCTCTGCTTCCTTGTGGGTTTTACTCCCGGAAACTGTCTTCCGCGGAGTGCAACTATCAGATTGGTGACAGGGAGTTATTGGCCATCGTGCAGGCCCTTAAAGAATGGAGGCACTTGCTCGAGGGTTCGGTGGTTCCGGTTCTCATCCTGACGGACCATAAGTATCTGACCTACCTTTCTGAGGCCAAGAGATTGACACCACGTCAGGCCAGATGGGCTCTGTTCTTGTCACGTTTTAATTACGTGGTCTCCTACCTACCCGGTTCCAAGAACATCAGGGCGGATGCCCTATCACGGCAGTACTCCGAGCTGTCCAGGGAGGAGTCGATTCCGACTTCGGTCATACCTCCGAATCAGATCCTGGCCGCCATTCGCACCAGCCTGACCTCTCCCCTGGGTGAGCAGATTTTGGCGGCTCAATCTGGTGCTCCCTCTGGGAGACCCAACGGCAGATGTTTTGTGCCTGAGGAGTTGCGCACTCGGTTGTTGCGAACCTACCATAACTCCAAGACCGCGGGGCATCCTGGAAAGAATCAGCTGTCCTGGGCTGTTTCACGTCTGTTCTGGTGGCCTTCCCTACGTTCCGACATCGCCGCATATGTAGCGGCATGCTCCGTTTGTGCCCAGAGTAAGTCCCCTTGGCACCTTCCGTTGGGCCTTCTGCAACCCATAGCCACCGGGGAGCGCCCATGGTCACACCTGGGGATGGATTTCATTGTGGACCTCCCTGCATCCCGAGGCCATACGGTCATTCTCATGATTGTGGATCGGTTTTCCAAAATGTGCCACTGTGTTCCTCTCAAGAAGTTACCCTCTGCACAAGAGTTGGCCACGATTTTTGCCAGGGAGGTCTTCCGGTTGCACGGTTTACCCAAGGAGATTGTGTCGGATCGGGGGAGTCAGTTTGTGTCCAGGTTCTGGCGCGCCTTTTGCTCCCAGTTGGGGATTTATCTCTCCTTCTCCTCGGCCTACCACCCTCAGTCCAATGGGGCCGCAGAACGATCCAATCAGGCCTTGGAGCAATTCCTTCGTTGCTATGTCTCCGATCACCAAGACAATTGGGTTGACCTTCTGCCTTGGGCTGAGTTTGCCAGGAACACGGCGGTGAACTCTTCCTCTGGGACGTCTCCCTTCATGGCCAATTATGGTTTCCAACCTGCCGTGTTACCAGAGGTATTCTCTCCCCAGGATATTCCGGCTGTGGAGGATCACCTTTCCGTCCTACGTGCTTCTTGGGTACAGATCCAGAAGTCCCTTGAGGCCTCTGCGCAGCGCCAGAGACTCCAGGCTGATCGCAGACGAGCGCCTGCTCCTTCCTACCAGGTCGGAGACCGTGTATGGTTGTCCACCCGCAACCTCAACCTTCGAGTGCCCACTCCCAAGCTGGCGCCTCGCTTTGTTGGTCCCTTCCGAGTGCTTCGCAGGGTAAACCCGGTAGCCTATGCCCTTGCGCTTCCTCCTGGCATGCGGATCTCTAACGTGTTTCATGTCTCCCTGTTGAAGCCACTGGTGTGTAATCGTTTCACTTCCTCGGTTCCTCGGCCTCGTCCGGTCCGAGTGGGCAATCATGAGGAGTATGAGGTGAGCAATATCCTGGACTCACGCCTGGTCCGCGGTCGGGTGCAGTTTTTGGTCCATTGGCGTGGTTATGGTCCAGAGGAGCGTTCCTGGGTTTCCTCCGCAGATGTCCATGCTCCTGCCTTGCTCCGAGCCTTCCACGCACGCTTCCCTCAGAAACCGTTTTTTGCTCCGCGGAGGAGGGGCCCTTGAGGGGGAGGTACTGTCATGGTCTTACCTTCTTGCTGTTCTCCTTCGTTTGACATGTGCTGGCGGCCATCTTGGTTTCTGGGTTTCTTGTAGCCTTCCACCCTGCAGCTCCTCCTTCCCACTGGGAGGAGCTGGATGCCTAGCTCATATATAGGAGGTCTGTGGCTTCAGTTCCTTGCTTGGTCCTCCTGTGTTCACATGCTTCTAAGACTGCTGCTGCTTCTGGTTCCTGATCCTGGCTTCGTCTGACTACCCTGCTGGTTCCTGATCCTGGCTTCGTCTGACTACCCTGCTGGTTCCTGATCCTGGCTTTGTCTGACTACCCTTCTGGTTCCTGATCTCTGGCCTCTCAAAGACTCTGCTTCGGTTTCACCATTCGTTTGGACTTTTGCTTTACAGCTTTATTTTCAATAAAGCCTTCTTATTTTCACTTATCTCTTGTTGTACGTCTGGTTCATGGTTCCGTGACACTTATACTGTAGACTGTAATGGCTCACCTTTGCAGTCTATGGGAAATTAAATTTGTTCCTATTAAGCCCTGCCACATGGATGGGAACTTTACTATGGCAGGCCTCGGACCCTTTAGAAGGCCCCTAGCTTCCATAGCAACCAAACAGCTTCCAAAATCTCATCATGGTGGACCATTTGGTCACTGGGAGAACCCAGTATATAACCGTTCAGATGCCATGTACACAAATTCACCACAGCATCTGAGGGATTAAAGTCTCTGATCAGAGTTGTCTCCGATCACAGTCTCTGCCAGCAGGTATCCACTGCGTAAAACAGCAGACACCTGCCAATTTTGGTGGCCGCTCAGCATCTGAGAGGGCACTATCTTTAAAGACCCAACATCTGCTGTACACATACAGTAGATGCAGAGAAAGAGTTAAAGCAATATTTTAGTTTTGTTAATCAATGTATACTGAAAAGTTAAAAAAATTCCCATGACACTTTCTTCATCACTTCCTTGTGCTGTTCAGGATTTTGTCTTGCTGTCATCCAATAGGAACCTTGTCATGTGATGGACCAACTCGTGCATGTTGTTATCAAAGCTGTGTTTGTAATGAGTTATGCACCTGTGTTTCCATCAATTTAAGAAAAAAATAGCTGTTCAGCACCATAACAATTTTTTTCCCCAATATTTATTGATATAAGTATGAAAAAAACTGTGGCTTTATTCCGTATTACATCCAACGCATTTCGACCAATACATATATCGCTCCTATTCATGGCATAGAGTGTCACGGGGTAGCGTCACGGGTATAAAGATAGAGCGGAGGTGCACCCCCTGAGCTGCCACCCGGTCCCCTGTACCTGCCTACTTGCACCACCCGCCCTAGGTGACGGGGCGCAACTGGGCGACAGTCCCTGACCTGAGTAAGTGCAAGCAGAGAGATAGAAACAGCAGGGAAGCGGACAGCCAATGAGAAGTAGCACTCGAGCGGACAGAGAGGTGGAACAAGCAAGGTACCACCAAAAACGGAAGGGCGAGGCGGGTCAACTAGCCGGGGTCAGTCCAGGAGGTCACGTCAGTACTAGGGAGGAGACAGAGACAGATCCGAGACCGGGCCGAGGTCAAAATCCAGGAGGTCACGTCAGTACAAGAGAAGAGGCAAAGACAAAATCCAAAAGCAAGCCGAGGTCAAAATCCGAGAGGTAGCGTCAAGGTTCAGGGAGCAGGCAGAAGAGGTGTCAGGAAGCAGATCAAGGATCAAATCCAAAGGTAAGCTTAATAACAATAATAGTAAACAGCCTAAGGGACCAAAATCACAGGCAACCTGTAGCCAGCAGGTTGCCTGTATTTATAGTGGGGAGTGAGGGTCATGTGACGTGGCCAGCGTCACATGACCGACAGACAGACGAGTCGAGCACCGAGTGATCAGCTCGGCTCTCAAGGCAGACTTAGGAGCAGGGAGCCTCCCAGCTATCAAAGCCGCCCTGGGAACGAGGCCGAACACAGATCCTTGCTCCCGAAGCTAAGCAGCAGGTCTGCGGCTGATGGGAGACTGAGTGCGCCTTCGGCGCCCTGTTACATAGAGAATAAAGACTGACCATATCCAATTACATATCAAATCTACTAGATTTTTTGAAGTAATGGGTATTGAAAAAGTAAAGAAACCTCTTCATTGAGGTGATTGGAGTAGGGCATTATTGGACCATATCGGACATTCCACTGCGGATCACGAGCTTCTCATGGATTTAATCTGAAGCAAGAAGTCACGTTGTACTATTAAATGTGAGCGTGTCCTACAGCATGTGTTTTTTCCACAAGAATCATGTTTGGTAATTAGTCATTGATTTATTGTTTTTAATATGTTTTCTCACACTTTGATGTGGCGATGCACAATTTTCGACTAATTATGTTAAAGCAATTGCATGTCCATCCCCCTAAAGTGCTGGATAATGACACAAGGAGATCTGCCGTAACCACTGATTGGCTGCAAACAGTGTAAAACCAGATGTTTACAGCAAAGGAGCCCAGCAAAGCATCACGAGCTGGGTGGAGAAGGAGCTAGAAGCCAATAGTGGGAAGCAAGCTTCCCATTATAAGTCTGGCAAAGTGGTGAGGACTAGGAGTGCCAAATCCCCTCCACCCCCCATTCTTGCACAACCCCTTTAAAAATGACACAACACATACATTTTTATCTCTCTTGGCTCTACAAAAATCTCTGTGGACCCAGGGTTAGAAAAATGAGGTTCTGAGTGAAGATGCATGAGGTGAATGATTTTTATACTATCTTTCTTTTAAAGGGGTTATTTCACTTTGCATTTTCATACTAACCTGCTGCCAGCGCGCCGTTCACTTCCTGGATTCTGGCTGGGGGCGGGCTTCATCTTGATTGAAGTCTTCTTCCGGCCGCGCCGTGCGCTGGACTGAACGTGCACGCCGCCGCGTATGCGCCATGGTGACTTATTCCTGGCCAGTATAGTACTGTGCCGGCATGCGCGTTTGAAGCTCTTTACTATTCTGGCCAGGAAGAAGTCACCATTGCGCATGCGCGACAGCGAGCGGCCCGGCCGGGAGAAAAGGAGTCTTCTGCGCAAGGGCGGCCATTGGGATTCCGGAGAAGAGCGGTGGCCGTAACCAGGGGAGACCGAATGACAACAATGAGGTAAGTGGGGATGAATTTTCTCCTAAACGGTGGGAATGGGTTAATCAAATATATTTACAAAAATAATCACTGTCAAATCATTAACAGATTTAACAGTGATCATTATGATGGTATAACCCCTTTAATACCTCTGCTGTGGGCGTTGGTAGGGTATAGGAATACTGTGTCGCTTTTCTGTGTTTATTATAGCAATGTAAGGGTTAATTAAACAATAAAAGAAAAAAAAAAGAAAGAAAAAGTTCTCCCTGTTGCTTCATTAAATCTTCTCCCCAGTCATGCAGTAAGGAGAAATCGGAGTGTGGGGGTGGGCGCAAGACTAACATTCTAGTGATGGAAATATAAAGCAGATGCTTCTATCGTACAAACATTACCACTAAGCAGACAAAGCTTGACCTCCTTAAAGGAGTTATGCCATAATTGATGTGTGAATATCAGACATATTAACATATAATACATTACAATCTCTTTAGAAAGAAAAAAAATAATAGAACCAGTCCGATCGGTAACCATGGCAACCAGGACGCTACTGCAGTCCCGGTTGCCATGGTTACTTAGCAATTTGTAGAACCATTATATTTACCTGCGAGCTGCGATCTCTGCGTCCGGCCGGGAGCTCCTCCTACTGGTAAGTGACAGGTGCGGCCGGGAGCTCCTCCTACTGGTAAGTGACATGACCTGTCACTTACCAGTAGGAGGAGCTCCCGGCCGGACCTGTCACTTACCAGTAGGAGGAGCTCCCGACCGGACGCTGAGATCGCAGCTCGCAGGTAAGTACACTGCGTGCAGAATTATTAGGCAAATGAGTATTTTGACCACATCATCCTCTTTATGCATGTTGTCTTACTCCAAGCTGTAAAGGCTCGAAAGCCTACTACCAATTAAGCATATTAGGTGATGTGTATTTCTGTAATGAGAAGGGGTGTGGTCTAATGACATCAACACCCTATATTAGGTGTGCATAATTATTAGGCAACCTCCTTTCCTTTGGCAAAATGGGTCAAAAGATGGACTTGACAGGCTCAGAAAAGTCAAAAATAGTGAGATATCTTGCAGAGGGAGGCAGCACTCTTAAAATTGCAAAGCTTCTGAAGCGTGATCATCGAACAATCAAGCGTTTCATTCAAAATAGTCAACAGGGTCGCAAGAAGCGTGTGGAAAAACCAAGGCGCAAAATAACTGCCCATGAACTGAGAAAAGTCAAGCGTGCAGCTGCCAAGATGCCACTTGCCACCAGTTTGGCCATATTTCAGAGCTGCAACATCACTGGAGTGCCCAAAAGCACAAGGTGTGCAATACTCAGAGACATGGCCAAGGTAAGAAAGGCTGAAAGACGACCACCACTGAACAAGACACACAAGCTGAAACGTCAAGACTGGGCCAAGAAATATCTCAAGACTGATTTTTCTAAGGTTTTATGGACTGATGAAATGAGAGTGAGTCTTGATGGGCCAGATGGATGGGCCTGTGGCTGGATTGGTAAAGGGCAGAGAGCTCCAGTCCGACTCAGACGCCAGCAAGGTGGAGGTGGAGTACTGGTTTGGGCTGGTATCATCAAAGATGAGCTTGTGGGGCCTTTTCTGGTTGAGGATGGAGTCAAGCTCAACTCCCAGTCCTACTGCCAGTTTCTGGAAGACACCTTCTTCAAGCAGTGGTACAGGAAGAAGTCTACATCTTTCAAGAAAAACATGATTTTCATGCAGGACAATGCTCCATCACACGCGTCCAAGTACTCCACAGCGTGGCTGGCAAGAAAGGGTATAAAAGAAGAAAATCTAATGACATGGCCTCCTTGTTCACCTGATCTGAACCCCATTGAGAACCTGTGGTCCATCCACAAATGTGAGATTTACAAGGAGGGCAAACAGTACACCTCTCTGAACAGTGTCTGGGAGGCTGTGGTTGCTGCTGCACGCAATGTTGATGGTGAACAGATCAAAACACTGACAGAATCCATGGATGGCAGGCTTTTGAGTGTCCTTGCAAAGAAAGGTGGCTATATTGGTCACTGATTTGTTTTTGTTTTGTTTTTGAATGTCAGAAATGTATATTTGTGAATGTTGAGATGTTATATTGGTTTCACTGGTAAAAATAAATAATTGAAATGGGTATATATTTGTTTTTTGTTAATTTGCCTAATAATTATGCACAGTAATAGTCACCTGCACACACAGATATCCCCCTAAAATAGCTAAAACTAAAAACAAACTAAAAACTACTTCCAAAAATATTCAGCTTTGATATTAATGAGTTTTTTGGGTTCATTGAGAACATGGTTGTTGTTCAATAATAAAATTAATCCTCAAAAATACAACTTGCCTAATAATTCTGCACTCCCTGTATAATGGTTCTACAAATTGCTAAGTAACCATGGCAACCGGGACTGCAGTAGCGTCCTGGTTGCCATGGTTACCGATCGGAGCCCCAGCGATTAAACTGGGACTCCGATCGGTACACTCCGCTGCCACCAATGATAGGGGGGAGGGAGGGGAGAAGGCCCACTGGCCACCAACGAGTTAACTACAGGGGAGGGAGGGGGGGGCCCACTGGCCACCAATGAGTTAACTACAGGGGAGGGAGGGGGGCCCACTGGCCACCAATGAGTTAACTACAGGGGAGGGAGGGGCTGCCCCCTGCTGCCTGGCAGCACCTTCCAGGCAGCAGGGGGCAGTCATGTACACAGTTCTGTTAGCATATTCTAACCTGAAGCATCCCCATCACCATGGGAACGCCTCTGTGTTAGAATATACTGTCGGTTCTGAGTTTTCACGAACTGAAAACTCAGCTATGAAAAAGCTTTTATGCAGACGGATCTTCGGATCCGTCTGCATAAAAACTAACCTACAGCCACGGATCACGGACACGGATGCCAATCTTGTGTGCATCCGTGTTCTTTCACGGACCCATTGACTTGAATGGGTCCGTGAACCGTTGGCCGTGAAAAAAATAGGACAGGTCCTATTTTTTTCACAGCCAGGAAACACGGATCACAGATGCGGCTGCAAAACGGTGCATTTTCCGATTTTTCCACGGACCCATTTAAAGTCAATGGGTCCGCGAAAAAAAACGGAAAACGGCACAACGGCCACGGGTGCACACAACGGTCGTGTGCATGAGGCCTAACTGTCACAGTTTCTAACAGTAGATGGGGCTGATGGCAGTTGAAGGTTGGAACTGAGTATATGCGTCCACCTCAGTGAGGTGGACAGAGAAATCAGGAAAATAAAAAACAGTAGGTGGCACTATGAGGATACATTCTATTGAATAACTGAATGGCTATGCTTAATTTTTGATTACAAGCAATTTTAAAAGTATTCAGATCCAGGTGCTGGCTTGAAAAGAATATGTTTCGTGTGACAACCCCTTTAAAAGGGTTTTCGGAGACTTAAATACTGATGACCTATCCTCTGGAGAAAAAAACCCAGCGCTGATTGGTGGGGGTCTTGGGTGTTGGAACCCACTGATCAGATACTGATGACTTATCCAGAGGATCCCTATACATTCTTTCTAGTGCACTCCCTGTCAGTCCAGACAGCAAAATATCACACGATAGCTGTTTCATTTTCAAACAAGTGGTAATTCCTTAAATGGGTCCAGGCATTATTTAAATATCTTATGTCATATGGAGCACTGAACATATCCATACATAAATAGCAAGAGACATGGCTGCAACTTTCCAAATGTCATTCTTGGATAGCATTGATGTAACACAATGCCAACGGGTTACAGCGCTTTAAGAGAAGAATTGGAACAGGCAAGCTTTAGAGGAATGTTTTGTATACAGTGTTTAGCATTGTGGAACCAATAGAGTCATGAAATATGACACAGGCATAATATGTCTGAAAGCAATCTGTGTGAATGACATTTAACAAATGAGCTAAAGTGAGCTGTCAATAAAGCTGTAATGGACTGGTGCATTATGTGAAGCATTAGATTAATTATGAGCTTAGTGTACTACAGAGAGCTCACATCTCAGTGCGTTATTCATTGTCATCCAGTTTATTTAGTTCATCTGATAGCTTACTTTCACATGAACGTTGCGGCATTCCATTTTGAAATCCGGCAGAGGATCTAAAAACCGGGATCAAACTGAGTGGGGTATGCTCCGTTCAGGATGCATTCTGTTCTGGCACCATTCCGTTTTGTTACTGGACGAAAAAACACTGCAAGCTGGGGTTTTGTGTCCGGTCATCGAAATGGAACAAACTAGATCCATCGCTAAAAACAATGTGAATGGTGCCTGATCCGTTTTGTTTTTTTTTGGATCCTAAAAGAAATGGATCCGTCACCCATTGACTTAAATTGTTTTCAGTTATGGATCCGGTTTGTTCCATTTCGATTTAACACTACTGCATCTTAATGGAAAGGATGCATCCTGTTGTGTTAAATCAAGCAGAACCGTTTTGGTCCGGTTTTGAGATCCTCTCCCGGATCTCAAAACCGGAAACCAAAGCGCACATTTGAAAGTACAGTAGCCTTACTAATGTTTGTATAGTTAATAGCTGATCCCTATCCCACCAATCAAACACTTAAAGGGTTATTCCAGTCTCATGATATCATCAGGATAGGTAATCAATAGCCAGTCGGTGGGGGATCAGACACCCGGTTCCCCTCACCAGTCAGGTATTTGAACTTGCTGCGGCACTTGTGCGAGTGGTGCATCCTCTTCATTGTTTACCTGTATGCCATCTACATTGTACTGGCGGTGCTGGGTAATTACAGCTTTCTCACCTATTCAAGTGAATGAGATGAACATCTGTATTCATACCGATTGGATATTGATGACCTGCCTGAGGACAGGATATCAATATCTTGAAATGGAATATACCTTTAACTAATCACACAAAACCTAACTTAACCCATGCAAGTATATACACTGTATACAAATATGTGATTTTACAAACATCCTAATGAGTAGTCCTGTAAGCCCTTAAAGGGATTCTGTCACCTCTTTTTGCCCTATAGAGATGTGGACATGCACGGCTAGATCGCCGCTAGTATGTACGCAATATACTTGTCCTATATCTCGGTGTGGTTTTATTGAATGTAAAAAATGATTTTATATATACACAGTTGCAAGAAAAAGTATGTGAACTTTAGAATGATATGGATTTCTGCACAAATTGGTCATAAAATGTGATCCGATCTTCATCTAAGTCACAACAATAGACAATCACAGTCTGCTTAAACTAATAACACACAAAGAATTAAATGTTACCATGTTTTTATTGAACACACCATGTAAACATTCACAGTGCAGGTGGAAAAAGTATGTGAACCCTTGGATTTAATAACTGGTTGAACCTCCTTTGGCAGCAATAACTTCAACCAAATGTTTCCTGTAGTTGCAGATCAGACGTGCACAACGGTCAGGAGTAATTCTTGACCATTCCTGTTTACAGAACTGTTTCAGTTCAGCCATATTCTTGGGATGTCTGGTGTGAATCGCTTTCTTGAGGTCATGCCACAGCATCTCAATCGGGTTGAGGTCAGGACTCTGACTGGGCCACTCCAGAAGGCGTATTTTCTTCTGTTTAAGCCATTCTGTTGTTGATTTACTTCTATTCTTTGGGTCGTTGTCCTGTAGCAACACCCATCTTCTGTTGAGCTTCAGCTGGTGGACAGATGGCCTTAAGTTCTCCTGCAAAATGTCTTGAAAAACTTGGGAATTCATTTTTCCTTCGATGATAGCAATCCATCCAGGCCCTGACGCAGCAAAGCAGCCACAAACCATCATGCCCCCACCACCATACTTCACAGTTGGGATGAGGTTTTGATGTTGGTGTGCTGTGCCTCTTTCTCCACACATAGTGTTGTGTGTTTCTTCCAAACAACTCAACTTTGGTTTCATCTGTCCACAGAATATTTTGCCAGTACTGCTGTGGAACATCCAGGTGCTCTTGTGCAAACTGTAAACGTGCAGCAATGTTTTTTTTGGACAGCAGTGGCTTCCTCTGTGGTATCCTCCCATGAAATCCATTCTTGTTTAGTGTTTTACGTATCGTAGATTCGCTAACACGGATGTTAGCATATGCCAGAGACTTTTGTAAGTCTTTAGCTGACACTCTAGGATTCTTCTTCACCTCATTGAACAGTCTGCGCTGTGCTCTTGCAGTCATCTTTACAGGAAGGCCACTCCTAGGGAGAGTAGCAGCAGTGCTGAACTTTCTCCATTTATAGACAATTTGTCTTACCATGGACTGATGAACAGCAAGGCTTTTGAAGATACTTTTATAACCCTTTCCAGCTTTATGCAAGTCAACAATTCTTAATCGTAGGTCTTCTAAAAGCTCTTTTGTGCGAGGCATCATTCACACCAGGCAATGCTTCTTGTGAAAGCAAACCCAGAACTAGTGAGTGTTTTTTATAGGGCAGGGCAGCTGTAACCAACACCTCCAATCTCATTTCATTGATTGGACTCCAGTTGGCTGACACCTCACTCCAATTAGCTCTTGGAGATGTCATTAGTCTAGGGGTTCACATACTTTTTCCACCTGCACTGTGAATGTTTACATGGTGTGTTCAATAAAAACATGGTAACATTTAATTCTTTGTGTGTTATTAGTTTAAGCAGACTGTGATTGTCTATTGTTGTGACTTAGATGAAGATCAGATCACATTTTATGACCAATTTGTGCAGAAATCCATATCATTCCAAAGGGTTCACATACTTTTTCTTGCAACTGTATATGTAAATCACCCTGGTAAGGAGCCCAAGGGGCTGCACTAACTGTTCTGGAGCCCAGCCGCTCCCCCCTGTGAAGGAGGCCAGCACCGCCTGTTTCCAGGAATCTCCTCCTTGCTCACAAAGTCAGATCGCCGTAATCTCGCGGTGCTCACGCATCCGCAGTTCCTTCCCTGAGGCTGATGCCAGCACAGGGAAGGAACACTATGCCGGCACTGCGCATGCGCGAGCTCGCGTGGCTGGGCTCCAAAACGGTTAGTGCAGCCCCTTGGGGCTCCAGAACGGTTAGTGCAGCCCCTATAAAATCATTTTTTACACTCAATGAAACCACACAGAGCTATGGGACAAGTATATTGTGGACATATAGATAATGGTAGCAGGCACTCGCTAATTGCAGCTGGATACACTATGTTTATTGTTATAATTAAAAATATATATTTGTCAATAAATTAAAATATCAGCAATATAACATATACATTAAAAACTAAATAAAATGACTATACATCCTCAGTTACTCTCTATAAAAGTTACAATTTGTGGGGTCAGCTGAGTATATATCGTCTTTGGGTATTCACTGTTTGTTTGTATTAGCAATGTTAATAGCAGATTCAAGGCTCAGCAGTTGTTTGTATAGAACAATTCCAAATATTTTTGAATATGAGTGTTCAAGGTGCCAAGAAATAATCAAATAGTTGTTTGAGCACACCGTATTGGGTGCCCTGGCACCTGGTTTGTTTCTTATAAGCTGTAAAGAATATAGCTGTGGAACAATTGTACACGTGTTGTCAATTTTGGGTAACTCACGGTTTTGAGGGGTGCTGTATTCCCGAGGATGTGCCTGGACGCGGCGTCCCGCGTGGTCTATGGCACTAGTCTTACCTTTAAACCTTGCTTCCCCTCTGTGGAATATTCTGTGTAGTCACTTCCTTCATTCGGCGGTATTCCGTGACAGACGCTGAGTGCTGTGCTGTGTCGGATCTTGTAAGTCAGCGGTCCTCGAGGTTCCCGGCGGCGTGTACTTCCGGGTATAATGACGAACCTCTCCACGTGACCTCAAATGCCGATCATGTGACTTGGAAGTTCCGTACTTCAGATTCGATAGTAGCTGCTTCAGATTCGATAATATCTGCTTTTAGGATCCTTTCTTGCATGATCACTCTGGTAAAACGATGGACCCTCCTTTCTCAAACGCGTTTCGGGAACTAACGTTCCTTCATCAGTGAGTAAGGGTCTGTCCTCCGGATCCCTGCCTTTTATAGGGAATTGTGGGTTGGTGTTCTGCTATTAACCCTAAAAACCGGAGGAATAGATCGCATATATGACTCCTACACGTCCACTATATCTAACCTATTATCGACCTGTTATACAATAACTATCCACCATGTAGTATACATTTAAACATTATGTAACATTCATATAAAACAATATAAATTATATGATTAATCTAAAACAATATTGATTATATGACTTTAAAATATTAAAATATCTAGTTATCTTTAAAAATATAACAAATAAGGTCAGTATGTGCAATGTACAAAGGAGGGTCAGATGAACAGATGGTATTGGGAGTGGGGGCCTTCCGCAGAGGGAAAAATGGCCATTAGATAGGCTGCCGTTTTCTCATCGATGGAAGGCGCCCACCCCTTTCACTATTCCTCATAGGAAGCCAAAGAGCTCCAATTCTGCATTTAAGCCCTTTGGTACTATAGAGTCAAATTCAAATATTCTCCGTGACTCTAAACGGGACATTCTGTGAACATGGTTGCCTTCTCTCCAATCATTTTCTATCTTCTCTATTGCTGCATATCTGAGGCCAGACGAATCCTGGTTATGGGCAATCTTGAAGTGATTTGAAACTGTGTGTTTTATATACCCTTTCCTTATATTGAAATATATTCTGCGATGCGGATTTTGAATGTTCTTTTTGTACGCCCAACATACTGTTTTTGACATGGACACTCCAATACCTAAATTACGCTGGTAGTGCCACATGTCAAAAATTCGGTTATGGAATGGATGTGGGCATTCGCAGTCGATATTATTTCCGTAGTCTTTCTTGGGAATGATGTAGTCGTACAGTTTGAACACCTACCGCATCTAAAAAAAACAACTATATCTGCCCATTTTTGAATGCTGGTACTTTTCTTTTTCTTTTCATTTCTTCTAATAGATGGGGCCACCTTTAGGTCCAAGTTGGGGGCCTTGGAAAAGGTTATTTAGGTATTGAAGGGACAAGCGGACCTATTACTTTGTCTTTCTGTATATGGTGCCAGTGGTTTTGGATAATTTTTAGAATTTTTCTGTATTCCGTGTTATACTGCAAGATCATCCTCATTTGATTATCTTCCAATGTTTGTTCTTTTCGTTCTAATCTTTCCTCAAAGAAGGTTTTTCTGTCTAAAGTCCTTACTTTATCCAAAAATTGTTCTAATAATTTGATTGGGTATTTCTTATTCATAAAGGATTGTTTCATTTTTTCTGCTTCATCCTCAAATGTCTCCTCGTCGGTGCAGTTTCTCTTTATCCTATAGAATTGCCCTTGTGGAATATTTGAGAGCCATTTAAATAAATGGCAACTTGTAAACAATATATAGCCATTTTTGGCTGTGGCCTTCTGATAGGTGTTACATATTAGTTTATCCTTGTTTTTAGTTATTTGTATGTCTAGAAACTCTATTGCACCCGAGCTGACATTTGAGGTGAATTTCAGATTGTATAGATTATTATTGATCTCTTCCAAAAAATGTAGGAGTTCTTGTTCACCACTTTTCCACACAAAAATAACATCATCAATATAATGTTGCTATAGTACCAGGTCCGTCCCCAGTCTAGGCACAATGGTGGTGGATTCCCACTGTGCCAAAAATAAATTTGCATAGCTGGGGGCGAACCTGGTGCTCATGGCCGTTCTGCATGCTGCGATTTTCACGCAACGCACAAGTGATGCGTGAAAATCACTGCTCGTGTGCACAGCCCCATAGAAATGAATGGGTCAGGATTCAGTGCGGGTGCAATCCATGCTGGATGAGGCATTGGTGTACATTTTGGCCAAAGCGTAATAAGCCACTCACCACGTGAAGGTCGCCTCTAATGAGTGGTCCCTAACACTAGTTCCTACCTGTTCATGGGCCATGACAGCCACACAAAGTCCAGGGAATGCAGGTCAGCATGCAAGCCAAGCACACTCTGCTTTTAACCCCGTCCGGTGCCATTACAGCTTTCATCGGATCCAGGGATGCAAGTACCAACATGCCTGCTGAGCCCACCATATACTTCTCCTGGAGCCAAATGGCTACTGGTAGGTTCTATATAAGCAGACTCAGTTTTATACTGACTTTAAAAAAAGCCTCCAGGACAGATTGACTGGTCAGGTGTGCATGACTCCAAGGAGATCGCCACGCCTCCAATATATACTACAAAGAAAAAATGTGGGGGATTGGGTCAGCACAACCTGTATGTAGGTGCACATTACTATGGCGAAATACATATACAAATGGAAAATACAAATGTGATAGCACTCTACATCCAGCATTATCATCCAGTGTATAATCTATTCCAGATTCATAACAAGGAGAGCATATATTGAATATGAGAACATTTTGAATAAACCAATATAAGTCAGTCAAAGAGGACTCGTAGAATGGTGAAGGGAAAGGAAGGAAGGGGGAGGGGGAGGAAAACGAAACAAGGGGTCAAACAGTGGGGAACAAAAATTGTCACATGTTCTTAGTAAGTAATCCAAGAAAGAGAGAAAGGGAAAAAAAAAACACTTGTTAAAGATATATTCAGTCAAAATATTTGGAGATCCTGTTTGTAGAAACATAATCGCTCCACTTGGTCCAGATCCCGAGGTACTTTTTGGGGTTGCCGGCAATAGTCCATCTAAGTTTCTCGAACCGGCTAATAGTTAAGACTTCCGTTAGCCAATCCTGTATAGTAGGTATTTTCTATGTTTGTGTAAAAACCTTCTTTCCTTCAGACACAGAGGATGTCCCCTCGTCACAGTCACAGTCTTGGGGATTAATAGATGATGGGAGAGATCTCTGTACTGACCCCTGATATATTTATACATAGCATTTAGATCTCCCCTCAGTCATCCTTTTTCTAAAGTGAATAACCCTAATGTTGATAATCTTTTACGGTACTGTAGTTGCCCCATTCCAGTTATTACTTTAGTTGCCAACCTCTGAACCCTCTCCAGCTCTGCTATGTCTGCCTTGTTCACAGGAGCCCAGAACACAGTACTCCATGTGTGGTCTGACTAGTGATTTGTAAAGTGGTAGGACTATGTTCTCATCACGGGCATCTATGCCCCTTTTGATGCAACCCATTATCTTATTGGCCTTGGCAGCAGCTGCCTGACACTGGTTTTTACTGCTTAGTTTGCTGTTTATTAAAATTAAAATTAGTATGTACGGGTGACTTGCATTATTCCTTCCCATGTGCATAACCTTACATTCGTCAGTGTTGTTAAACCTCATCTGCCACTTCTCTGCCCAAGCCTCCAATCTATCCAGATCCATCTGTAGCAGTATACTGTCCTCTTCCGTGTCAATTACTTTACACAGTTTAGTGTCATCTGTAAAAATGGATATTTTACAGTGCAAGCCTTCTACAAATCATGAATTAATAAATATCACATTATACATAAAACAATGTATCTTATGGCTTTATAGAAGCGTTTAAATAACTGTAGCTTAAGCCCTTCAGGACACTGACAAATTTTTCACCTTCAAGACACAGACTAATTTTGTCACTTAATGTGGTAATAACTTTAAAACGCTTTTACTTATCTAGGCAATTCTGAGAATGTTTAAATGCCACATATTGTAAATCATGACACTGGCAAAATTGAGTCAAAATATTTAATTTTCATTTATAAAAAAATACAAAATTTACCAAAAATTTGGAACAATTTGCAAATTTCAATTTTTCTATTTTTATAATAGATGGGAATACCTATAAAAATAGTTATTTCTTTACATTCCCCGTATGTCTACTTCATGTTTGGATCATTTTAAAAATTACATTTTATTATTTTGGGACGTTAGAAGGCTTAGAAGTTTAAAAGCAAATCTTAAAATTTTTAAGAAACTTTACAAAACCCAATTTTTTCAGGACCAGTTCAGTTATGAAGTCACTTTATGGGGCTTACATATTAGAAACCACCCATAAATCACCCCATTTGAGAAATTACACCCCTCAAGGTATTCAAAACTGACTTTACAAACTTTGTTAACCCTTTAGCTGTTTCACAGGAATTAAAGGAAAATGTAAATGAAATTTCAGAATTTCCCTTTTTTGGCAGATTTTCCATTTTAATCAATTCTTTTCCGCTAACAAATCAAGGGTTAACAGCCAAATAAAACTCAATATTTATTACCCTGATTCTGTAGTTTACAGAAACACCCCATATGTGGTCGTAAACTGCTGTACGGGCACAAAGCAGGGTGCAAAGGGAAAGGAATGCCATATGGTTTTTGGAAGGCAGATTTCACTGGGATAATTTTAAGTTGCCATGTCACATTTGAAGAACCCCTGATGCACCCCTAGAGTAGAAAGTCCAAAAAATGACCTCATTTTGGAAACTACGGGATAAGGCTACATGCACACGATGGATGACGTTCCGTATGGAATCCGTTTTTTTTGCGGATCCATTGTAATAATGTCTATCCTTGGCCGCAAACTAGAATAAAAATAGGACATGCACTATTTTTTTTGCGGAGCAACGGATCAGACATCCTGATGTGGACAGCACACGCCGTTTTTTGAGGACCCATTGAAATGAATGGGTCCGCATCCAATCCGCAAAAAAACGGAATGGACACGGAAACAAAATACGGTCGTGTGCATGAGGCCTAAGGTGTAAGTTTTTTTGGTACTAATTCAGGGTACATATGATTTTTGGTTGCTCTATATTGCACTTTTTGTGAGGCAAGGTAACCAAAAATTAGCTGTTTTGGCACAGTTTTTATTTTTGGTTATTTACAATGTTCATTTGACAGGTTAGATCATGTGGTATTTTTATAGAGCAGGCTGTTACGGATGTGACAATAACAAATATGCCAACTTTTTTTGGTTGTTTGTTTCAGTTTTACATAATAAAGCATTTTTGAAAATAATTATTTATTTAGTGTCTCCATATTCTGAAAGCCATACTGTAGTTCATTTTTTTGGGCGACTGTCTTATGTAGGGGGTCCCAGGAAAGAAGATGGAGGCAGCATGTCCGGTAAAAAACCCTTTAATGGGAATCGCCAAGTGAACTAACGTGCAGCAAGTTGTGACGTTTCGGCTGGTCCACAGCCTTTATCAAACACAATGTGAGATCTAAAAGTACCTGTTTAAATATACTAAAACACACCCACTCACACAGGAGTGGCCAATAACACAGTGAGTAAGGTGCTGATGTCATTAAAGATGCATCCTCCAGTGTTCCTACTTAGTGTGTCAATATACACCCATCATAAGTATACGATCCAATACCCCACATACCTTCAGGGCACACATGTTCCTCGGCGTTCCTAGGCCACCAGTGCGCATGTCAGGGAAGGCGGAACTGCGTCACTACCCGGCTGACCCGAGATCACCTGATCGCGAGTAACTCCGCCCTGGTGATCATCGCGTCATCATACACATCTCCCCTGCTATGCGTGCCGTTGCCAGGGACGCCAATGAGCCGGTCCGCCCACCTCCACGTGATGAGAGCGATCATCTCATAACCCCGCGTCATCAGCGTCGGCGGCCGGGTCCTGGATCAAGCGGTGCGGTAGTCAGAACTCATCGCCAACCACACTATAGCCTCTGGCGCAACCAGGGACCATCAGGAGGGGTACAGGCAGGGGCTCCCAATATCTATGTCTCCGGCCGAAGCCTGGCCTAGGTGACGTAATGGCCCCGCCTCTCTACCGTCCAACCAGCCCCGTGTTGCCAGAGACGCATCCAGGATCCAACACCGCCCACAACGGCGACGCGTGGCGGGAGACACCCACATTCACAGTAGGGGTGCAGACAGGAACGAGCCCCCTAATTAATCAGTGTGCCATGATCCAATGTGGGTTGGAAATAAGTGTAAAAGTGAATCAATAAAAAACAAAATACAATTAAAAAACACTATACAGAGAACCAGTTCAAAGGTCACTTGGACCCATTACACATTTGTCACAGAAAATTCTATGTTCATTCCAAATGGCTGGAGTGCTCTCATCTCAAAGATCCATTTAAGTTCTTTTTTACGTAGAATCCGATCCTTGTCCCCCCCACGTCTCAGAGGGCCGACAGAATCAATGATTCTAAACCTGAGTTGGTTGACCGAGTGTCCACGTTCCAGGAAGTGCTTCGCCACCGGCTTGTCAGTCTGGGCCCTACGAATATTGCTCTTATGGGAGTTAATGCGCTCCCTGGCTTCCATTGTGGTTTCCCCTATGTAAATCAGACCACACGGGCACGTGATCATGTATATCACGTCCCGTGATCTACATGTAAAGAAATTTTTAATCTTATAGGGCTTGCCACTATAGGGATGGGCAAAAGTATCCCCCTTTATCATGTTGCCGCAATTGCAACAACCAAGGCAGGGAAAACATTCCAACTTCCTTGGTGCCAGATACCTCTGCCCATCCCCATGTGGCTCACCAACCTCGGTTCTCACCAATTTATCGCGTAGGTTGGCCCCTCTCTTATATGCCATATATGGTAGTGACGCAGTTCCGCCTTCCCTGACATGCGCACTGGTGGCCTAGGAACGCCGAGGAACATGTGTGCCCTGAAGGTATGTGGGGTATTGGATCGTATACTTATGATGGGTGTATATTGACACACTAAGTAGGAACACTGGAGGATGCATCTTTAATGACATCAGCACCTTACTCACTGTGTTATTGGCCACTCCTGTGTGAGTGGGTGTGTTTTAGTATATTTAAACAGGTACTTTTAGATCTCACATTGTGTTTGATAAAGGCTGTGGACCAGCCGAAACGTCACAACTTGCTGCACGTTAGTTCACTTGGCGATTCCCATTAAAGGGTTTTTTACCGGACATGCTGCCTCCATCTTCTTTCCTGGGACTTATTACGCAGGAGCCCTGATTAATCTTGGACTCCAGGTAGGCTGTTGCATCCCGGACGACCTCAAGATCTGGTGAGTGCGATTCCACAACTATTTTTTTGTTATTGTCTTATGTAGGGGCTCATTTATTTCGGTATGAGATGACGGTTTGATTGGTACTATTTTAGAGTGCATATGACTTTTTGATCGCTTGGTATTACACTTTTTGTGATTTAAGGTGACAAAAAAAATGGCTTTTTTACACCGTTTTTTTTTTTAATGGTGTTCATCTGAGGGGTTAGGTCATGTGATATTTTTATAGAGCAGGTCCTTACGGATGTGGCAATAGCGAATATGTCTATTTTTCTTTATTTATTTAAGTTTTACACAATTATATAATTTTTTAACAACCAAGTTTAGTGTCTCCATAGTCTGAGAGCCATAGTTTTTTTTTTTTTTTTGGGCAATTGTCTTAGGTAGGAGCTCATTTTTTGTGGGATAAGGTGATGGTTAGATTGGTACTATTCTGGGGGGTATACGCCTTTTTGATCGCTAGGTGTTGCACTTTTAGTTATGTAAGGTGACAAAAAAAGTTTTTTTAACACAGTTTTTCTTTTTATGGTGTTTACCTGAGGGGTTAGGTCATGTTATATTTTTATAGAGAAGGTCCTTACTAGTGTTGAGCGAACAGTTCGAGCATAGTTCGGGTCCGTACCGAATTTTGGTGTGTTCGTGACACGGACCCGAACCCGAACTTTTTCGTAAAAGTTTGGGTTCGGGTTCGTCGTTCGGCATGTATTTTGGCGCATTTTGAAAGGCTGCAAAGCAGCCAATCAACATGCATCATACTACTTGCCCTAAGATGCCATCGCAGCCATGCCTACTATTGGCAAGGCTGTGATTGGCCAAGTGCAGCATGTGACTCAGCCTCTTTATAAGCTTGTGCGCACGTCGGGACGTGCTCACTCCCGATGTGAATAGAACAGGGATAGACGCAGCTGATGCTAGGGCGAGAATAGGCAGGGATAATTGAATAACTGGAAGCAAATTTCTCTCCTCCACCTGTGATTCATCTGAACAACTGCAGCTGAGCTGCTTTTTTGATAGGGATTGGCTATTTTTAGAGTGGCCAGAGTGATTTTTCCATCCACATGTACCTGGGCTGACCGCCGGCCGCCATTTTGCGACTTGTAGTGCTGCAGCAGAAGCTGCCACAGTGTGCATTCCAAAGCTCCAAACAAGTCAGACATCTACACCTGGGATTCAGACCAATAGCGATTTAGCAGCACAGTCCAAGGCTATTTTTTTTAAAGGTTGTGCAGACCATTTTGTGGCACATGTTACTGGGCTGATAGGCGGCGGCCATCTTGGGACTAGTGCTGCAGCACAATCTCTCCCAACGTCCATTAATCACTTGTAATAGTGGTCTGTGCCATAGAAATCCTACATCAGGGACTTGGGTGTGCTTGTGTCACCCCTACTAATACCAGTCCACCTGTAATCCATACAGTGAAAAGCCATAAAGTATTCCAGTGAGGGAATTTTTTTTTTATTTAAAAAAGGCCAAGTTAGTTTATCTGGCGTTCAATATACTAGATACAGTTAGGCCTGCGTTTCATACATCTGGAATTAGCAAACTAATGTGCTGGGGTTGGGAAAACATATATGTACCCATACTAGAATCTGTCAAAGAAAGCGGTACTCACATATAACAGTCATTCCATCTGTAATCCATACAGTCAAAAGACTGAAAGTATTCCAGTGAGGGAATTTTTTTTATTTAAAAAAGGCCAAGTTAGTTTATCTGGCGTTCAATATACTAGATACAGTTAGGCCTGCGTTTCATACATCTGGAATTAGCAAACTAATGTGCTGGGGTTGGGAAAACATATATGTACCCATACTAGAATCTGTCAAAGAAAGCGGTACTCACATATAACAGTCATTCCATCTGTAATCCATACAGTCAAAAGACTGAAAGTATTCCAGTGAGGGAATTTTTTATTTATTTAAAAAAGGCCAAGTTAGTTTATCTGGCGTTCAATATACTAGATACAGTTAGGCCTGCGTTTCATACATCTGGAATTAGCAAACTAATGTGCTGGGGTTGGGAAAACATATATGTACCCATACTAGAATCTGTCAAAGAAAGCGGTACTCACATATAACAGTCATTCCATCTGTAATCCATACAGTCAAAAGACTGAAAGTATTCCAGTGAGGGGATTTTTTTTATTTAAAAAAGGCCAAGTTAGTTTATCTGGCGTTCAATATACTAGATACAGTTAGGCCTGCGTTTCATACATCTGGAATTAGCAAACTAATGTGCTGGGGTTGGGAAAACATATATGTACCCATACTAGAATCTGTCAAAGAAAGCGGTACTCACATATAACAGTCATTCCATCTGTAATCCATACAGTCAAAAGACTGAAAGTATTCCAGTGAGGGAATTTTTTTTTTATTTAAAAAAGGCCAAGTTAGTTTATCTGGCGTTCAATATACTAGATACAGTTAGGCCTGCGTTTCATACATCTGGAATTAGCAAACTAATGTGCTGGGGTTGGGAAAACATATATGTACCCATACTAGAATGTGTCAAAGAAAGCGGTACTCACATATAACAGTCATTCCATCTGTAATCCATACAGTCAAAAGACTGAAAGTATTCCAGTGAGGGAATTTTTTTTTTATTTAAAAAAGGCCAAGTTAGTTTATCTGGCGTTCAATATACTAGATACAGTTAGGCCTGCGTTTCATACATCTGGAATTAGCAAACTAATGTGCTGGGGTTGGGAAAACATATATGTACCCATACTAGAATCTGTCAAAGAAAGCGGTACTCACATATAACAGTCATTCCATCTGTAATCCATACAGTCAAAAGACTGAAAGTATTCCAGTGAGGGAATTTTTTTTATTTAAAAAAGGCCAAGTTAGTTTATCTGGCGTTCAATATACTAGATACAGTTAGGCCTGCGTTTCATACATCTGGAATTAGCAAACTAATGTGCTGGGGTTGGGAAAACATATATGTACCCATACTAGAATCTGTCAAAGAAAGCGGTACTCACATATAACAGTCATTCCATCTGTAATCCATACAGTCAAAAGACTGAAAGTATTCCAGTGAGGGAATTTTTTTTATTTAAAAAAGGCCAAGTTAGTTTATCTGGCGTTCAATATACTAGATACAGTTAGGCCTGCGTTTCATACATCTGGAATTAGCAAACTAATGTGCTGGGGTTGGGAAAACATATATGTACCCATACTAGAATCTGTCAAAGAAAGCGGTACTCACATATAACAGTCATTCCATCTGTAATCCATACAGTCAAAAGACTGAAAGTATTCCAGTGAGGGAATTTTTTTTTTATTTAAAAAAGGCCAAGTTAGTTTATCTGGCGTTCAATATACTAGATATAGTTAGGCCTGCGTTTCATACATCTGGAATTAGCAAACTAATGTGCTGGGGTTGGGAAAACATATATGTACCCATACTAGAATCTGTCAAAGAAAGCGGTACTCACATATAACAGTCATTCCATCTGTAATCCATACAGTCAAAAGACTGAAAGTATTCCAGTGAGGGGATTTTTTTTATTTAAAAAAGGCCAAGTTAGTTTATCTGGCGTTCAATATACTAGATACAGTTAGGCCTGCGTTTCATACATCTGGAATTAGCAAACTAATGTGCTGGGGTTGGGAAAACATATATGTACCCATACTAGAATCTGTCAAAGAAAGCGGTACTCACATATAACAGTCATTCCATCTGTAATCCATACAGTCAAAAGACTGAAAGTATTCCAGTGAGGGAATTTTTTTTTTATTTAAAAAAGGCCAAGTTAGTTTATCTGGCGTTCAATATACTAGATACAGTTAGGCCTGCGTTTCATACATCTGGAATTAGCAAACTAATGTGCTGGGGTTGGGAAAACATATATGTACCCATACTAGAATCTGTCAAAGAAAGCGGTACTCACATATAACAGTCATTCCATCTGTAATCCATACAGTCAAAAGACTGAAAGTATTCCAGTGAGGGAATTTTTTTTTTATTTAAAAAAGGCCAAGTTAGTTTATCTGGCGTTCAATATACTAGATACAGTTAGGCCTGCGTTTCATACATCTGGAATTAGCAAACTAATGTGCTGGGGTTGGGAAAACATATATGTACCCATACTAGAATCTGTCAAAGAAAGCGGTACTCACATATAACAGTCATTCCATCTGTAATCCATACAGTCAAAAGACTGAAAGTATTCCAGTGAGGGAATTTTTTTTTTATTTAAAAAAGGCTAAGTTAGTTTATCTGGCGTTCAATATACTAGATACAGTTAGGCCTGCGTTTCATACATCTGGAATTAGCAAACTAATGTGCTGGGGTTGGGAAAACATATATGTACCCATACTAGAATCTGTCAAAGAAAGCGGTACTCACATATAACAGTCATTCCATCTGTAATCCATACAGTCAAAAGACTGAAAGTATTCCAGTGAGGGAATTTTTTTTTTATTTAAAAAAGGCCAAGTTAGTTTATCTGGCGTTCAATATACTAGATACAGTTAGGCCTGCGTTTCATACATCTGGAATTAGCAAACTAATGTGCTGGGGTTGGGAAAACATATATGTACCCATACTAGAATCTGTCAAAGAAAGCGGTACTCACATATAACAGTCATTCCATCTGTAATCCATACAGTCAAAAGACTGAAAGTATTCCAGTGAGGGAATTTTTTTTTTATTTAAAAAAGGCTAAGTTAGTTTATCTGGCGTTCAATATACTAGATACAGTTAGGCCTGCGTTTCATACATCTGGAATTAGCAAACTAATGTGCTGGGGTTGGGAAAACATATATGTACCCATACTAGAATCTGTCAAAGAAAGCGGTACTCACATATAACAGTCATTCCATCTGTAATCCATACAGTCAAAAGACTGAAAGTATTCCAGTGAGGGGATTTTGCTTATAAAAAATAATATATTTCATTGTGGTGCGAGTTGAATCGCAACAATGAAGAAAAATACTATTAAGGGACGAGGACGCGGTCGTGGTGGTGTCCGTGGAGCCTCTGTTGCTGGTAGAGGACGTGGCCGTTCGGCCCCAGGCGCACACAGTAGGGAACGAACTCCCTCAACTAGCCGGCAGAATGTACCGCAATGTCTCGTGGGGCCCAATGCCGCTCTTAGGATGGTAAGGCCTGAGCAGGTACAGGCATTAATCGATTGGGTGGCCGACAGTGCTTCCAGCACGTTCACCACATGGTCTTCCACCCAGTCTTCTGCGGAAAGCGCACAGGTGGCACCTGAAAACCAAGCCCATCAGTCTGTCACATCACCCCCAAGCATATCAGGGAAACGGTCTGAGCCACAAGTTATGCAGCAGTCTCTTCTTCTGTTTGAAGACTCTGCTTCCAGGGTTTCCCAGGGGCGTCCACCTAGCCCTTCCCCAGTGGAGGAAGACATACCATGCACTGACGCACAACCACTTATGTCTCCAGATGAAGAGGACATGGGAATACCACCACAGCAGAGTCACCGACTCTCTGATGATGACGAAACACAGGTGCCCACTGCCGCGTCTTTTTGCAGTGTGCAGACTGAACAGGAGGAGGTCAGGGAGGGAGACTGGGTGGAAGACGATGCAGAGGACGATGAGGTCTTAGACCCTACATGGACTGAAGGTCGTGGCGATGACTTTCACAGTTCAGAGGAAGAGGTAGTGGTGAGACCGAGACAACAGCGAAGCCAAAGAGGGAGCAGGGGGCCAAAGCAGACGAGCCGCCGCCCCCAGAGTTCGCCTGCTACTGGACATCGCCAACAGGGACCCAGCCCCACAAAGGCAGCTTCAAAGAGTTCCCTGGCATGGCACTTCTTTAAACAATGTCCTACCGACAAGACCCGAGTGACTTGCACGCTCTGCCATCAGAGCCTGAGGCGAGGCATTAACGTTCTGAACCTCAGCACAACCTGCATGACCAGGCATCTACATGCAAAGCATGAACTGCAGTGGGGTACACACCTTAAAAACCAGGCACTCGCTGAGGCTCCCCCTGCTCCCTCTACCGCTGCTGCCTCGGCTTCCGCCTCGAGAGGAATGTTGCCACCTGCCGAGCAGCAAACAGAGGATGTGCCACCGACACCACCACCACCGCCACCGCCAACTAGCGTCTCCACTATATCACACAGCAGCGTTCAGCTCTCAATATCTCAAACCTTAGAGAGGAAGCGCAAATTCCCACCGAGTCACCCTCGAGCCCTTGGCCTGAACGCCAGCATTTCTAAACTGCTGGCCTTTGAAATGCTGTCATTCCGGCTGGTGGACACAGACAGCTTCAAACAGCTGATGGCCATGGTTGTCCCGCAGTATGTGGTTCCCAGCCGCCACTACTTCTCCAAGACAGCCGTGCCTTCCCTGCACATGCAAGTGTCCGATAAAATCAAGTGTGCACTGCGCAACGCCATTTGTGGCAAGGTCCACCTAACCACAGATACGTGGACCAGTAAGCACGGCCAGGGACGCTATATCTCACTAACTGCACACTGGATGAATGTAGTGGCGGCTGGGCCCCCGGCGGACAGTTCCTTGGCGCACGTCCTTCCGCCCTCTAGGATCGCAGGGCATCATTCTCTGCCTCCTGTAGCCTCCTCCTCCTACTCGGCTTCCTCCTCCACTGCTTCCACCAGCTCATCCGGTCAGCCACACACCTTCACCACCAACTTCAGCACAGCCCGGGGTAAACGTCAGCAGGCCATTCTGAAACTCATATGTTTGGGGGACAGGCCCCACAGCGCAAAGGAGTTGTGGCGGGGTATTGAACAACAGACCGACGAGTGGTTTCTGCCGGTGGGCCTCAAGCCAGGCCTGGTGGTATGCGATAATGGGCGAAATCTCGTGGCAGCTCTGGGACTAGCCGGTTTGACGCACATCCCTTGCCTGGCGCATGTGCTGAACTTGGTGGTGCAGAGGTTCATTCACCACTACCCCAACATGTCAGAGCTGCTGCATAAAGTGCGGGCCGTCTGTGCGCGCTTCCGCCGTTCACATCCTGCCGCTGCTCGCCTGTCTGCGCTACAGCGGAACTTCGGCCTTCCCGCTCACCGCCTCATATGCGACGTGCCCACCCGGTGGAACTCCACCTTGCACATGCTGGAGAGACTGTGCGAGCAGCAGCAGGCCATAGTGGAGTTTCAGCTGCAGCACGCTCGCGTCAGTCGTACTGCCGAACAGCACCACTTCACCACCAATTATTGGGCCTCCATGCGAGACCTGTGTGCCCTGCTGCGCTGTTTCGAGTACTCCACCAACATGGCCAGTGGCGATGACACTGTTATCAGCGTTACAATACCACTTCTATGTCTCCTTGAGAAAACACTTAGGGCAATGATGTTAGAGGAGGTGGCCCAGGTGGAGGAGGATGAGGGCTCGTTTCTAACACTTTCGGGCCAGTCTGTTCGAAGTGGCTCAGAGGGAGGTTTGTTTAAGCAGCAGAGGACAGGTTCACAAGTCGCCAGCCAAGGCACTGTACTGGAGGACGAGGAGGATGAGGAGGAGGAGGTGGAGGGGGACGAGGATGACGCAAGTTCACAGCGGGGTGGCAGCCCAGGCCCATCACTGGTGCGTGGCTGGGGGGATACGGTGGACGATGACGATACGCCTCCCACAGAGGACAGCTTGTCCTTACCCATGGGTAGCCTGGCCCACATGAGCGAATATATGCTCCAATGCCTGCGCAACGACAGCAGAGTTGCCCACGTTTTAACGTGTGCAGACTACTGGGTGGCCACCCTGCTGGATCCCCGGTATAAAGACAATGTGCCCACTTTAATTCCTGAACTGGAGCGAGACCGTAAGATGCGCGAGTACAAGCGCACGCTGATAGAGGCGCTCTTGAGAGCATTCCCACATGTCACAGGGGAACAGGTGGAAGGTGAAGGCAGAGGAGTGGCAAGAGGTCGCCAACGCAGCTGTGTCACGGCCAGCTCATCTGAGGGCAGGGTTAGCATGGCAGAAATGTGGAAAAGTTTTGTCTCCACGCCACAGCTATCTGCACCGACACCTGATACGGAACGTGTTAGCAGGAGGCAGCATTTCACTAACATGGTTGAACAGTATGTCTGCACACCCCTCCACATCCTGACGGATGGTTCGGCCCCATTCAACTACTGGGTTTCGAAATTGTCCACGTGGCCAGAGTTAGCATGTTATGCCTTGGAGGTGCTTTCCTGCCCGGCGGCCAGCGTTTTATCTGAACGCGTATTCAGCACGGCAGGGGGCGTCATTACTGACAAGCGCAGCCGCCTGTCCACAGCCAACGTGGACAAGCTGACCTTCATAAAGATGAACCAGGCATGGATCCCACAGGACCTGTCCCTCCCTTGTGCAGAGTAGTCCTTATTAACTGCCTAAAACATGTCTTGTTGTGCTACGGGCCACTTCTTTATTTGATACAAATTTTATGAAACCCACAGTTGAATGAAACTCTTCTCTGTCTGGGCGCCGGGGCCTAACCAGATGAAAGTGGCCGGTTAAACTAACGGGTGACATGAAGCCATAACCTCTGCCATGCTACCTCTGTCTTCTGTCTGGGTGCTGAGGCCTAAGTCAAATAAAGCGGTCTTCTGCTGTGCTGGGGGATATGAAGCTAATCTCTGACCTCTCTCCTCTGTCTGGGTCCAAAGGCCTAAATCACTGAAAGAGGCCTTCTCCTGTGGTGTGTGATATGATGCCAGAATATGTGCTGTGGGGCCTCTCTCCTCTTCCTGGGTGCAGGGGTCAAATAAACTAAATTGTGGCCTACTCCTGTGGTGGTTGATATGATGCCTGATTCTCTGATGTGGAACCTCTCTCCTCTGTTTGGGTGAAGGGGTCAAAGTAACTAAATGGTGGCTTCTCCTGTGGTGGCTGATATGATGCCAGAATATGTGCTGTGGTGCCTCTCTCCTCTTCCTGGGTGCAGGGGTCAAAGTAACTAAATGGTGGCTTCTCCTGTGGTGGCTGATATGATGCCAGAATATGTGCTGTGGGGCCTCTCTCCTCTTCCTGGGTGCAGGGGTCAAAGTAACTCAATGGTGGCTTCTCCTGTGGTGGCTGATATGATGCCAGAATATGTGCTGTGGTGCCTCTCTCCTCTGTCTGGGTCCAAAGGCCTAAATCACTGAAAGAGGCCTTCTCCTGTGGTGTGTGATATGATGCCTGAATATGTGCTGTGGTGCCTCTCTCCTCTTCCTGGGTGCGGGGGTCAAAGTAACTCAATGGTGGCTTCTCCTGTGGTGGCTGATATGATACCAGAATATGTGCTGTGGTGCCTCTCTCCTCTTCCTGGGTGCGGGGGTCAAAGTAACTCAATGGTGGCTTCTCCTGTGGTGGCTGATATGATGCCAGAATATGTGCTGTGGGGCCTCTCTCCTCTTCCTGGGTGCAGGGGTCAAAGTAACTCAATGGTGGCTTCTCCTGTGGTGGTTAGTATGATGCCAGAATATGTGCTGTGGGGCCTCTCTCCTCTTCCTGGGTGCAGGGGTCAAAGTAACTCAATGGTGGCTTCTCCTGTGGTGGCTGATATGATGCCAGAATATGTGCTGTGGTGCCTCTCTCCTCTTCCTGGGTGCGGGGGTCAAAGTAACTCAATGGTGGCTTCTCCTGTGGTGGCTGATATGATGCCAGAATATGTGCTGTGGGGCCTCTCTCCTCTTCCTGGGTGCAGGGGTCAAAGTAACTCAATGGTGGCTTCTCCTGTGGTGGTTAGTATGATGCCAGAATATGTGCTGTGGGGCCTCTCTCCTCTTCCTGGGTGCAGGGGTCAAAGTAACTCAATGGTGGCTTCTCCTGTGGTGGCTGATATGATGCCAGAATATGTGCTGTGGGGCCTCTCTCCTCTTCCTGGGTGCAGGGGTCAAAGTAACTCAATGGTGGCTTCTCCTGTGGTGGCTGATATGATGCCAGAATATGTGCTGTGGGGCCTCTCTCCTCTTCCTGGGTGCAGGGGTCAAAGTAACTCAATGGTGGCTTCTCCTGTGCTGATTGATATAAAGCTGATGGTTGTGCCATCTGACATGGTTGCCAGGGTCTGATTCAATGGGGGCCTACTCCTGTGGTGGGTGATCTAAATGCCTGATTCTCTGCTGTGAAACCTCTCTCCTCCGTCTGGGTGTAGGGGTCAAAGTCTTTCAAAGTCGCCTTCTCCTGTGCTGATTGATATGAAGCTGATGGTTGTGCCATCTGACATGGTTGCCGGGGTCCCATTAAATTGTGGCCTACTCCTGTGGTGGTTGATATGATGCCTGATTCTCTGATGTGGAACCTCTCTCCTCTGTTTGGGTGAAGGGGTCAAAGTAACTAAATGGTGGCTTCTCCTGTGGTGGCTGATATGATGCCAGAATATGTGCTGTGGGGCCTCTCTCCTCTTCCTGGGTGCAGGGGTCAAAGTAACTCAATGGTGGCTTCTCCTGTTGTGGCTGATATGATGCCAGAATATGTGCTGTGGTGCCTCTCTCCTCTTCCTGGGTGCGGGGGTCAAAGTAACTCAATGGTGGCTTCTCCTGTGGTGGCTGATATGATGCCAGAATATGTGCTGTGGTGCCTCTCTCCTCTTCCTGGGTGCGGGGGTCAAAGTAACTCAATGGTGGCTTCTCCTGTGGTGGCTGATATGATGCCAGAATATGTGCTGTGGTGCCTCTCTCCTCTTCCTGGGTGCAGGGGTCAAAGTAACTAAATGGTGGCTTCTCCTGTGGTGGTTGATATGATGCCTGATTCTCTGCTGTGAAACCTCTCTCCTCCATCTGGGTGTAGGGGTCAAAGTCTTTCAAAGTCGCCTTCTCCTGTGCTGATTGATATAAAGCTGATGGTTGTGCCATCTGACATGGTTGCCAGGGTCTGATTCAATGGGGGCCTACTCCTGTGGTGGGTGATCTAAATGCCTGATTCTCTGCTGTGAAACCTCTCTCCTCCGTCTGGGTGTAGGGGTCAAAGTCTTTCAAAGTCGCCTTCTCCTGTGCTGATTGATATGAAGCTGATGGTTGTGCCATCTGACATGGTTGCCGGGGTCCCATTAAATTGGGGCCTACTCCTGTGGTGGGTGATCTAAATGCCTGATTCTCTGCTTTGAAACCTCTCTCCTCCGTCCGGGTGTAGGGGTCAAAGTCTGTCAAAGTCGCCTTCTCCTGTGCTGATTGATATAAAGCTTATGCTTGTGCCATCTGACATGGTTGCCGGGGTCTGATTCAATGGTGGCCTACTCCTGTGGTGGGTGATCTAAATGCCTGATTCTCTGCTATGTAACCTCTCTCCTCCGTCTGGGTGTAGGGGTCAAAGTAACTAAATGGTGGCCTACTCCTGTGGTGGGTGATATGATGCCTGGTTCTCTGCTGTGGGACCTCTCTCCTTTGTCTGGGTGCTGTGGTCAAAATAACTTGAAGCCTGATTCTGTGCTATGGGACCTCACTCCAATTAATATTGTTTAATTTTTATTTATTTTATGTTAACTCATCATTTCCCTATCTACATTTGTTTGCAGGGGATTTAACTACATTTTGCTGCCTTTTGCAGCCCTCTAGCCCTTTCCGGGTGTGTTTTACAGCCTTTTTAGTGCCCAAAAGTTCGGGTCCCCATTGACTTCTATGGGGTTCGGGTTCGGGATGAAGTTCGGGTCGAGTTCGGATCCCGAACCCGAACATTTTTCGAAAGTTCGGCCGAACTCGTCGAACCCGAACATCCAGGTGTTCGCTCAACTCTAGTCCTTACGGATGTGGCCATATCTTTTATATTTTTTGTGCGATTGTCCTATGTAGGGTATAATTTTTGCGTTATGAGATAACGATTTGATTGGCACTATTTCGGGTTGTGTATGACTTTTTGATCACTTGCGATTAGAGTTGAGCGGACACCTGGATGTTCGGGTTCGGCAGGTTCAGCCAAACTTGAAAAAATAATTCGGGTTTGGGACCCGAACTTGCCCCGAACTTGACCCCGAACCCGAACCCCATTGAAGTCAATGGGGACCCGAACTTTTGAGCACTAAAATGGCTGTAAAAATGTCATGGAAAGAGCTAGAGGGCTGCAAAAGGCAGCAAAATGTGCTTAAGAGCATGGCAAATGCTCTGCAAACAAATGTGGATAGGGAAATGAATAAAAAAACATAAAGGACCTTAAAAAATAAAAATGAGGAATGATGTAGGAGGAAGAGGTTAAGGAGGCGGTGAATGGGTGGATGTGGCCGTGTAGGCTCACGTGGTGGTCTAGGTGGAAGCGGCGGCGAAGGAGGAATAGGTAGCCAACACAGATGTGTGTTATTTTGCATTTTTACATAGGGGTATCCCCCCAAAATATTGGGACATATAAAAAAAAAAAAAGGAATAAGTGCACTTGAGTACAAGGATGGATGGTTGAGGCTGTTAGAACTGTCTATTCTGCACAAGGTACAGACAAGTCCTGAGGGATCCAAGCCTGGTTCATTTTAATGAACGTGAGCTTGTCCACATTGACTGTGGACAGGCGGCTGCGTCTGTCTCTAATGACGCCTCCTGCCGTGCTAAATACACGTTCAGAGAGTACACTGGCTGCAGGGTAGGCCAGCACCTCCAAGGCATACAGGGCAAGCTCTGGCCATGTGGACAATTTGGAGACCCAGAAGTTGAATGGGGCAGAACCATCAGTCAGTACGTGTAGTCGTGTGCACAGGTACTGTTCCACCATGTTGTTCAAATGCTGCCTCCTGCTAACACGCTCCATATCAGCAGTTGGGGCCAGTTGTTGCGGCAAGGTGACAAAGCTTTTCCACATGTTGGCCATGCTAACCCTGCTTCTGAGGTGCTGGTGCTGACACAGCTGCGTTGGCGACCTCTTCCTCCTCCCCTGCCTTCGCCTTGTGCTTCCACTTGTCCCCCGGCGTCAGTCGGGAATGCTCTCAGGAGCGCTTCTACCAGCGTGCGCCTGTAGTCGCGCATCTTCCGATCATGCTCCAGTGAGGGAATTAAGGACGGCACATTGTCTTTGTACCAGCAGGGTGGCCACCCGGTAGTCAGCACACATTAAAATGTGGGCAACTCTGCAGTCGTTGCGCAGGCACTGCAGCATGTAGACGCTCATGTGTGCCAGGCTGCCCAGAGGTAAGGACAAGCTGTCCTCTGTGGGAGGCGTATCGTCTGCGTCCTGCGTATCCCCCCCAGCCACGCACCAGTGATGGGCCCGAGCTGCGTTGGATGCCACCCCGCTGTGAACATACTTCATCCCCATCCTCCTCCTCATCCTCCTCGTCCTCCAGTAGTGGGCCCTGGCTGGCCAAATTTGTACCTGGCCTCTGCTGTTGCAAAAATCTTCTTTCTGAGCCACTTCTAAAAGACTGGCCTGAAAGTGTTAGAGATGACCCCTCTTCCTCCTCGTCCTGGTCCACATCCTCTTCCATCATCGCCCTAAGTGTTTTCTCAAGGAGACATAGAAGTGGTATTGTAACGCTGATAACGGCGTCATCGCCACTGGCCATATTGGTGGAGTACTCGAAACAGCGCAACAGGGCACACAGGTCTCGCATGGAGGCCCAATCATTGGTGGTGAAGTGGTGCTGTTCCACAGTGCGACTCACCCGTGCGTGCTGCAGCTGAAACTCCACTATGGCCTGCTGCTGCTCGCACAGTCTCTCCAGCATGTGCAATGTGGAGTTCCACCTGGTGGGCACGTCGCATATGAGGCGGTGAGTGGGAAGGCCGAAGTTACGCTGTAGAGCAGACAGCCGAGCAGCGGCAGGATGAGAATGCCGGAAGCGCGCACAGACGGCCCGCACTTTTTGCAGCAACTCAGACATGTCGGGGTAGTTGTGAATGAATTTCTGCACCACCAAATTCAGCACATGCACCAGGCAAGGGATGTTCGTCAAACCGGCTAGTCCCAGAGCTGCAACGAGATTTTGCCCATTATCGCACACCACCAGGCCGGGCTTGAGGCTCACTGGCAGCAACCACTCCTCGGTCTGTTGTTCTATACCCAGCCACAACTCCTGTGCGGTGTGGGGCCTGTCCCCCAAACACATTAGTTTCAGAACGGCCTGCTGACGTTTACCCCTGGTTGTGCTAAAGTTGGTGGTCAAGGTCTGTCGCTGACCGGATGAGGAGGTGGTAGAAGAGGAGGAGGAAGCCGAGTAGGAAGAGGAGGCAACAGGAGGCAAAGAATGATGCCCTGCGATCCTTGGCGGCGGAAGGACGTGCACCAAACAGCTCTCCGCCTGGGGCCCAGCCGCCACTACATTTACCCAGTGTGCAGTTAGGGAGATATAGTGTCCCTAGCCGTGCTTACTGGTCCACGTATCTGTGGTTAGGTGGACCTTGCCAGAGATGGCGTTGCGCAGTACACACTTGATTTTATCCGATACTTGGTTGTGCAGGGAGGGCACGTTCTCATGGCGAAGTAGTGGCGGCTGGGAACGATGTACTGTGGGACAGCAAGCGTCATGAGCTGTTTGAAGCTGTCCGTCTCCACCAGCCTGAATGACAGCATTTCAAAGGCCAGCAGTTTAGAAATGCTGGCATTCAGAGCCAGGGATCGAGGGTGGCTAGGTGGGAATTTACGCTTTCTCTCAAAGGATTGCGAGATGGAGAGCTGAACGCTTCCACGTGACATGGTGGAGATGCTTGGTGACGGAGGTGGTGTTGTTGGTGGCACATCCTCTGTTTGCTAGGCGGCAGGTGCCAACGTTCCTCCAGAGGCGGAGGAAGAGGCCGGGGCAGCAGCAGGAGGGGCCTGAGCCCTTTCTTGGTTTTGAAGGTGCTTACTCCACTGCAGCCCATGTCTCACATGTAGATGCCTGGTCATGCAGGTTGTGCTAAGGTTCAGAGCGTTAATGCTTCGCTTCAGGCTCTGATGGCACAGCGTGCAAACCACTCGGGTCTTGTCGTCAGCACATTGAAGCTGCCTTTGGTGTGCTCAGTCCCTGATGACGGTGGCCAGTAGCAGGCGAACTGTTTTGGCGACGGCTGCTCTGCTTTTGCACCCTGCTCCCGCTTTTGTTACGCTGTTGGCTCGGTCTCACCACTGCCTCTTCCTCCGAACTCTGAAAGTCAGTGGCACGACCTTCATTCCATGTGGGGTCTAGGACCTCATCGTCCCCTGCATCGTCTTCCACCCAGTCTTCCTCCCTGACCTCCTTTTCGGTCTGCACACTGCAGAAAGACGCAGCAGTTGGCACCTGTGTTTCGTCATCATCAGAGACGTGCTGAGGTGGTATTACGATGTCCTGATCAGGAAACATAAGTGGTTGTGCGTCAGTGCATTCTATGTCTTCCACCCCTGGGGAAGGGCTAGTTGGATGCCCTTGGGAAACCTGCTGCATGACTTGAGGCTCAGACAGGTTCCCCGATATGCACGGGGGTGATGTGACAGACTGATGGGCATGGGTTTCAGGTGCCACCTGTGCGCTTTCTGCAGAAGACTGGGTGGGAGATAATGTGAACGTGCTGGATCAACTGTCGGCCACCCAATTGACTAGCGCCTGTGCTTGCTCAGGCCTTACCATCCTTAGAACGGCATTAGGCCCAACCAAATATTGCTGTAGATTCTGGCGGCTACTGGGACCTGAGGTAGTAGGTTCAGTAGGACATGTAGCTGTGGCAGAACGGCCACGTCCTCTCACTGCACTAGAGGCTACACCAACACCACCACCACTACCATGACCGCGTCCCTTATTAGATGTTTGCCTCATAGTTAGCATTTACAAAGCAAAGTAAAAAGTGGTTAAGTCTGTTAAAAATAATTAACCGCCAATAAAAACCCTGATGTAGGGTATTGCACTCAAATATTTTTTTTTTAACTCTATATGACAGCGGTATTTGTGGCCTAAATGTGACACTCATTTATGCAGTATATCAGAGGGTTTTTTCACCCCAGTAACCAAAAAGATGTATTTCTGGCCTAAATGTGACAGTCACTTATGCACGTCTAATCCCAGATTTTGCAATATATTAGAGGGTTTTTTCACCCCAGTAACCAAAAAGCCGTATTTCTGGCCTAAATGTGACAGTCACTTATGCACGTGTAATCCCAGATGTGCAGTATATTAGAGGGTTTTTTCAGCCCAGTAACCAAAAAGCCGTATTTCTGGCCTAAATGTGACAGTCACTTATGCACGTGTAATCCCAGATGTGCACTATATTTAACAGATGTATTTTTTTAACCCCAGTAAGCAAAAAGCTGTATTTCTGGACTTGCAGACATGCAGATAGCCTGTGCTGGTGCACTATTGTTGCATAAAATGGCTGCCGATTATGTATTGATATTGACTAACTGAAGAAAAAAAAATTCATTTTCAGCAGTAGTTGGCTCAGGGCAGGCTTAAAAAAATTGTGCACCGCACCCACAAAACACATTTGCTGTAGATCGCTGAGTACAAAAAACAGTTCTTGATAAGATTTCTCCCTGATCTCTCCCTCACAGCAGCTGCAGCCTCTCCCTACACTAATCCGAGCAGAGTGACGGGCGGCGCTACGTGACTCCAGCTTAAATAGAGGCTGGGTCACATGCTGCGGTTGGCCAATCACAGCCAGGCCAATAGTAGGCATGGCTGTGATGGCCTTTTGGGGCAAGTAGTATGACGCTTGTTGATTGGCTGCTTTGCAGCCTTTCAAAAAGCGCCATAAAAATCGCCGAACACCGAACCCAAACTTTTACGTAAATGTTCAGGTTCGGGTCCGGGTGCCGAAAACCCTAAAGTTCGGTACGAACCCGAACTTTACAGTTCGGGTTCGCTCAACTCTACTTGTGATTACACTTTTTGTGATGTAAGGTGACAAAAAATGGCTTTTTTTACAATACTTTTATTTTATCTTTTTACAGTGTTCACCTGAGGGGTTAGGTCATGTGGTATTTTTATGGAGCAGGTTGTTACAGACGTGGCGATACTTAATATGTAAACTTTTTAAAGTTTTTTTACATTTAACACAATAAAAAGCATTTTTGAAACAATAAAATTATGTTTTAGTGTCTCCATAGCCTGAGAGCCATAGTTTTTTTATTTTTTGGGCGATTGTGTTAGGTACGGGCAAATTTTTTGAGGTGATGGTTAGATTGGTACAATTCTGGGAGGCATACGCTTTTTTATCGCTTGGTGATGTAAGGTGACAAAAAGATGTTTTTTTTAGCACCGTTTTTATCAAAATTTAACTGAATTGAAATGTCTGGTCTTAGGAGACACAGCCCTCAGGCTGGATCTCCTGGGCTTCCATAGCTGGCAGGCTCCGATACCTGTGGAAGGCATCGGGGCTGTAATCGCAGCTTTCGGCCCCCTGCTAGCGCAGAGCCTCTGTAAGCCCGGAACATGCCACGGTCAGCACTGACTGTAGCATGTGAAAGGGTTAATCCGCCAGCATCATCGCATAAAACAATGCCGGCGGATGCAGCAGGCATCACATTATGTACATGCTTGTGGGAATGCGGTAAGGCACCACAATATCCTACGTACAGGAGCGTACACAAAAATCATTGGGCCCCATAGCAAGAATCAGAATTGGGCCCCCTAACTCCGCCCATTACCCACCCCTGGCCCTGGCTCCTCTGCTGCCATACCCATTTGCTAATAAGTAAAGAAATACAATGTATAAATAACCTTTTAAAACTGTTATGGATAAATCTTTTTTTTTTTAATAGAGGGAACCGCATTCCTCCGCCTTCACTCACAGGTGCCGCAATCAGCATTGATCGTGGCACCTGGCGGGTTAAATGATGGGGGCAGTTCACTGTCCAGAGACATTTACATCCTATGTGACTGATATCAGCAGCTCCTCTTATAACGCTCCAGTACTGATATAACCTCCAGAGACATTACATCGTATATGACTGATATCAGCAGATCCTCTTATAACGCTCCAGTACTGATATAACCTCCAGAGACATTACATCATATGTGACTGATATCAGCCGCTCCTCTTATAACGCTCCAGTACTGATATAACCTCCAGAGACATTACATCATATGTGACTGATATCAGCTACTCCTCTTGTAACGCTCCAGTACTGATATAACCTCCAGAGACATTTACATCCTATGTGACTGATATCAGCCGCTCCTCTTATAACGCTCCAGTACTGATATAACCTCCAGAGACATTACATCATATGTGACTGATATCAGCTGCTCTTCTTATAACGCTCCAGTACTGATATAACCTCCAGAGACATTTACATCCTATGTGAATGATATCAGCTGCTCCTCTTATAACGCTCCAGTACTGATATAACCTCCAGAGACATTTACATCCTATGTGAATGATATCAGCTGCTCCTCTTATAACGCTCCAGTACTGATATAACCTCCAGAGACATTACATCATATGTGACTGATATCAGCCGCTCCTCTTATAACGCTCCAGTACTGATATAACCTCCAGAGACATTACATCGTATATGACTGATATCAGCCGCTCCTCTTATAACGCTCCAGTACTGATATAACCTCCAGAGACATTACATCATATGTGACTGATATCAGCTGCTCCTCTTATAACGCTCCAGTACTGATATAACCTCCAGAGACATTTACATCCTATGTGAATGATATCAGCTGCTCCTCTTATAATGATCCAGTGCTGATATAACCTCCAGAGACAATACATCATACATAGGGGGATGAGGGCTGGAAAAATTTGAAATGCCACTGGGGGGGGGGGGGGGAGAAGAGTCACTGGGAGACATAACTTCTTGCTCTGCATGAAGTATAGGTGAGATAGTCAGTGGGCTGGAACAACAGGGGGACACAAGATGTGCAGGGGCAGCAGTTTCAGGACTCTGACTTCCCTCCCACAGTAACTTACCCCATTGCTGCTGTGTAGGAGGACCAGTGAGGGACTGAACTTTATACTGGAGGCACAGTGACACCGGAGGTCAGAAGGTGCAGAGTCTCCATATCTCCTGCTGCTGCCTCGGCTCCTCTGGCTCTGCCCCCTCCTCACACATGAAGGAATATCACACTGCAGAGAGGAGGGGGGGGGAGCTGTCTGCTCATGTCGGGTCGGTGAAGTTTACTTTGGAGAAAGGAACAAGCGCTGCAAGGTACTGTGCTGTCCCTTTTAACAAAGTAAAACTAAATGCAGTTCAGCAGCAGAGAAGAGAGGGTGGTGGTAGCTGGGAGCCGGCCCTTGCTTCCATGCACTCCGGGCCCCCCCAACCCATGTGCCCCATAGCAGCTGCGTGATCTGCCTATATTGCCAGTACGCCACTGCCTACATACATGTACGTGATTTTGCGGCAAGGGTCTAAAGTCCCTAGAGGGGACAAAAAATTACAATGAAGTTAAAAAAAGTTTTATTAACCGCTTGCCCATTGACTATATATGTTTGGGAGCTCGGCAAGCATCTCTGCATGGACGTTTTCAAATGTCCCCCCAGAGATTGCAGCTGCAGACTAATCGCACAGCTACGTGAGTGGGAAGCCCACTGTCAGTGATAGCGGTTATCCCCTTAGAGAAGGCAGGGATGTTTTTTTACAGCCCTTGCCTTCCTGATTGCTGCATACACAGCATACAACGCTTCCTGCCTTGGTCCCAGCAGTCATGTGATCGCCTGACACCGAGTGACTATGCAAGCTGCTGGGTCTTAGCAGATCAGCTCTGCAGAGCGGTTGTACAGCAGCAATTGGCAATAAAAATAGTCATGTCATACAAGACCTTTGGGAGGCATAAAATGTAAAATAAAAAAATAAAAGAAATATAAATAAATGAATAAAAGTGTAAAAAATTAAGACAATAAATAAATAAATACATAAATAAAAAGCCAACAAACAGCACATCACAGCTTCTAGCCTCACCTCCTGCAGCTATAACCCATATATCCCATATATGAAAGTGACTTTTACCATAAGGGGAGGTAATGAAAAAATAAATTATGGCACTTTATGCTATTGACAAAAAGAATACATATAAAAACAAATGTGAAAACAGACCTTTTTTCCCTTTTTTTTATATTTTCCTGGCTGTGGTGCTTGTGCTTGCATAGTATGCAAGCACAGCCATGCTGATGGATTGCAGGGTGGTTCTAACCATGGAAACGAGCAGTATATAATTTGATAGAAAAATTAATCTAGCAAGCAAAGGAAGCAATATCGATAATAACAATACATTAGCAAGTGGCTTGTATTAACTTTGTCTACATAATACATGCTATTTGCTGAAGTTAGACAATTTGATTAAGGCTCATGCACACGACCGTATGTATTTTGCGGTCCGCAAAAAATATGTATGACGTCCATGTGCATTCCGTATTTTGCGAAATGTTACAGCTGGCCCGTAATAGAACAGCACTATTATTGTCTGAAATGCGGACAATAATAAGACATGTTCTATTCTTTTGCGCAACAGAAATACGTACATACGGACTTATTGAAATGAATGGTTCCGTATACGATACGCAAAAAAAAACTGAAACGGACACGGAAATAAAATACTTTTGTGTGCATGAGCTCTTACAGCGATAAAAAAAAATGGTGGCATTGGTGGATTTTATTGCAGAAGGCAGGGGCTAGCAATACCATATAGCCAGAACATTATACCACCTCAACAGAGCCAGGGTCAGAACCTGATATGTCTTGATTTGGCGCTCCATTAGTCAGAGCACTAGCACACAGGAATAAAGCAAGTGAGCAATCAACCTACTGATAGTTTCCTCCAGCACATGCCTTCTGTGGGGAGAAATAGACCAATGCTAAAAATGCTGTTGTGTCACCAGTAGGTGTGGTTTAGCAGCACATCTCTCCCAGCAAGGTCACATCAAAGTTGGAGAGCTCACTGCTGGTTGACAGGTAAGTTTGTGACATCGTCATCATCAGCTGAGTCTTGCTCTTCATTGGCCTCCAGCTCCTCCTCCTCTTTCTTCAATACACAGAAAAAAAAAATGCAATTGTTCAGCATTTGCAGCAGAATGTTACTGGGGTGCTGTGCTGGCAATAATGAAATATAGAAACTTAAAGTTTAAAAATAAATAAATAAGTTGTCTCTGTTCATATAAGAATGATTCATTTTTCTTGCAGGTTTTTTGTTTTGTAATGCAGAACTCGTAAGCTGAGTTGCTGCAGGGACAAGCAGCTTAAGCGCAGTATGACCAGCCCCTCACTCCTTCAAAACTTTCCCTGATCAAATTGCCTAAAATCTACACAATTATATGTTTTTATCTATTAAATCTTTCCTATGTATTCTTTCCCTATAGTGCCCCAATAACTCTACATTAGTTGCTTGTGACTCTGTATACTCTATACTCTTTATTCTGTTTCTGGTAAACACACTCTTAAATACTGTTCCTAGTAACCCAAAATTTGTGAGCAAGGTTGAAAGAATATTGGGATATGGGTACAATACTCATTCAATGCAGTTTCACAACCTTTTCTAAGGCCCCTTTCACACGGGCGAGTATTCCGAGCGGATGCGATGCGTGAGTTGAACGCATTGCACCCGCACTGAATACCGACCCATTCATTTCTATGGGGCTGTTCACATGAGCGGTGATTTTCACGCATCACTTATGCGTTGCGTGAAAATCGCAGCATGCTCTATATTCTGCGTTTTTCACGCAACGCAGGCCCCATAGAAGTGAATGGGGTTGCGTGAAAATCGCAAGCATCCGCAAGCAAGTGCGGATGCGGTGCGATTTTCACGCATTGTTGCTAGGAGACGATCGGGATGGAGACCCGATCATTATTATTTTCCCTTATAACATGGTTATAAGGGAAAATAATAGCATTCTGAATACAGAATGCATAGTAAAACAGCGCTGGAGAGGTTAAAAAAATAAAATAAAATAATTTAACTCACCTTAGTCCACTTGATCGCGTAGCCAGCATCTCCTTCTGTCTCCTTTGTTGAATAGGACCTGTGGTGAGCATTAATTACAGGAACAGGACCTTTGATGACGTCACTCCGGTCATCACATGGTACGTCACATGATCTTTTACCATGGTGATGGATCATGTGATGACCGGAGTGACGTCATCAAAGGTCCTGTTCCTGTAATTAATGCTCACTCACAGGTCCTGTTCAACAAAGGAGACAGAAGGAGATGCCGGGCTACGCGATCAAGTGGACTAAGGTGAGTTAAATTATTATTTATTTATTTTTAACCCCTCCAGCGCTGTTTTACTATGCATTCTGTATTCAGAATGCTATTATTTTCCCTTATAACCATGTTATAAGGGAAAATAATACAATCTACAGAACACCGATCCCAAGCCCGAACTTCTGTGAAGAAGTTCGGGTTTGGGTACCAAACATGCACGATTTTTCTCACGCGAGTGCAAAACGCATTACAAAAAATCGCGGGTGTTCCTGCAACGCACCCGCACATTTTCCCACAACGCCCGTGTGAAAGAGGCCTAAGAACTTGCCAAATATATCCCGTCAAAAAATCTGTGCCTTATGGGCAATTTGTTAGGTTGAGGTGCATAAATAGCAAAGATGAAGGATATATAAAACAAGCACTGCATTTGAAAGAACGGTTATTACAGAGAGGCTATCCTGAACATTTATTGGATGAGAACATAAAAGAGGTTGAGAAACTTTCCCGAGAGTTATTAGCAGGAAAAAGAGGGATTGGTAGGAATGTACAACAGGAAAATAGAAATAACAACAAAAAGAGATGTGTATTTTCATTTAAATTTAGCCCAATGGCTAATTCAATATGCACAGCAATACTTAAGCACTGGGATATCCTGAAAAAAGATGGGAGTCTGAGAGGCACAGTGGATGACAAACCGTTAGTCACGTATAGACATAGTCACACAATAAAAGATAGGATTGTGAGAAGCTGATTTTTGGGAGAAAAAAAGACTAATTGGTTGCAGGAGAGGTTGCCGGCAGTTATTCGCTATGTGAGCATAATTGCCAAAAAAAGATTGTCAAAATAAATCCCATCACAAAAAGGATCACTAGTTTCATAAACTGTAGAAGTACTTATGTAGTATATGTTTTGATGTGTGATTGTGGCCACTTCTATGTGGGAAAGACCATCAGATGTTTATTCGAGAGGATCAGGGAACACTTTAACTCTATAAAGACGGGAAAAGGTTGCACCAGACTAATTGACCATGTGAGAAAGGTACATGGAGGTAATGTGAAAGCACTGCAGTTTGCTGGGATAAAGACTGTCCCATACCCAGTTCAGGGAGGAGACGGACACCGCACCCTTTTGCAAAAAGAAGCAAAGTAGATCATTTGTACAGGAGCAACAGGTCAGCTTGGTCTGAATGACCGCAATGATTTAAATGCGTTTTTGTAATGCTGTATCTCTTTGTTGTAATATGTTGATTAATGATCTGTTGTGTGCACAGCGCCAGGTTGTTGTGGATTTCCATGGCAACCTGACGCCGGGGTATAAGAGGTCACCACGTATGGGCGTGCATCTGTAGTGGCCTGAGGAAGCACGATCACTCATGCGCGAAACGGCCGTCGCCACTGGTATGTGAACCTGGCTATCTGCTACCTTGCCACATGAAGCACTTGTCTGCTTGAAATAAAGAAGCAAATGAACCATTGGTGAGTGCTGCCTATTTTTTCTTCATCTCAGTTTGGCAAGATTAAATGACTTTATCTTTTGGATTGTGCACCACCTTGCTGATTTTTGTTTGGAGGTATCGAGAGGCTTGTGCAGGCACGCACCAGTGCGAACACGCATCAGCAGTGCCACCTGTGATTCTTTTGTTGGTGATTACTATTCTAAGAACTATTTCCAAATGTTAAGTATTTAAAACCTCAGTAAAACCTCATATTCAAACAGATATATTTTATTTTTGTTAAAAACAATGATAGAAATGGCTGCAGCTCTCACCTCTGACTTTAATCCACCAAGCACGGAAAAAAGGCCAGAACTGGGCCTAATAGAATATCCAATAGAAAGAGAGAATCCAGCTTCTTGTGGGGTAAAAAATAGTTCTTTATTGGCTCATCGTATAAAATCCACCAAAATCACAGGAAAAAGGTGTACAGTAACATGTTTCGGGCTACAGAATCCAGCCCTTCATCAAGACATAACACACATATTAAAACCATTCCTTTTTATGTAGCACAAGGTTCTTTTTGTTATATATGGTTTATTGATAATGCAATATTATAATAGTATACAGTGTCCAAATTGCAACATCATAAAGTGCTTAAATAATCCAAATATAAAGGCATAGCAACACTGTCTAAAAACAATAGGTTACCATGGATGGAGTTAGTATCAGTCACCACAGAGAGCAAGTAATGGAACAAGGACTTCCAGGATCCATAAAAATGGCTTTATTCTTTACATGTGCACACATACACTCACCTAAAGAATTATTAGGAACACCTGTTCTATTTCTCATTAATGCAATTATCTAGTCAACCAATCACATGGCAGTTGCTTCAATGCATTTAGGGGGGTGGTCCTGGTCAAGACAATCTCCTGAACTCCAAACTGAATGTCAGAATGGGAAAGAAAGGTGATTTAAGCCATTTTGAGCGTGGCATGGTTGTTGGTACCAGACGGGCCGGTCTGAGTATTTCACAATCTGCTCAGTTACTGGGATTTTCACGCACAACCATTTCTAGGGTTTACAAAGAATGGTGTGAAAAGGGAAAAACATCCAGTATGCGGCAGTCCTGTGGGCGAAAATGCCTTGTGGATGCTAGAGGTCAGAGGAGAATGGGCCGACTGATTCAAGCTGATAGAAGAGCAACGTTGACTGAAATAACCACTCGTTACAACCGAGGTATGCAGCAAAGCATTTGTGAAGCCACAACACGCACAACCTTGAGGCGGATGGGCTACAACAGCAGAAGACCCCACCGGGTACCACTCATCTCCACTACAAATAGGAAAAAAGAGGCTACAATTTGCACGAGCTCCCCAAAATTGGACTGTTGAAGACTGGAAAAATGTTGCCTGGTCTGATAAGTCTCGATTTCTGTTGAGACATTCAAATGGTATAGTCCGAATTTGGCGTAAACAGAATGAGAACATGTATCCATCATGCCTTGTTACCACTGTGCAGGCTGGTGGTGGTGGTGTAATGGTGTGGGGGATGTTTTCTGGGCACACTTTAGGCCCCTTAGTGCCAATTGGGCATCGTTTAAATGCCACGGGCTACCTGAGCATTGTTTCTGACCATGTCCATCCCTTCATGACCACCATGTACCCATCCTCTGATGGCTACTTCCAGCAGGATAATGCACCATGTCACAAAGCTCGAATCATTTCAAATTGGTTTCTTGAACATGACAATGAGTTCACTGTACTAAAATGCCCCCCACAGTCACCAGATCTCAACCCAATAGAGTATCTTTGGGATGTGGTGGAACGGGAGCTTCGTGCCCTGGATGTGCATCCCTCAAATCTCCATCAACTGCAAGATGCTATCCTATCAATATGGGCCAACATTTCTAAAGAATGCTATCAGCACATTGTGGAATTAATGCCACGTAGAATTAAGGCAGTTCTGAAGGCAAAAGGGGGTCCAACACCATATTAGTATGGTGTTCCTAATAATTCTTTAGGTGAGTGTATAGTGAACAAAGCCATTTTCTATGGATCCTAGAAGTTCTTGTTCTCTGTGTGGTGGTGATGTATCTAAATAATACGCATTACAGATCCAATTAATACCAACCTAAAATATTTACATAGTAGCATAAATGACCCAAATTATACAGCGCAACACCAACTTCCATATATTACCCCAAATCATATTGTACAATCAGGTTGTATCAAAATAATTTACCCTTAAAGGGGTTATCCCATGAATAATGTAAAAAATAAAAAGACATCATATAGTCCATTACAAAACCTTTCTAGCAAAGCTAAAACCAGCCCTGTACCTCACATGGATCCAGAGATCTCCCCATTCATTGCTCTGCTAGATTTATATCAAGCTGGCAGCTCAATTAGAGTGTCTTTTCTGCTGCAGCTAATGGGGTGTGCCTCAGCTCTCCCTATCATAGCTCAGGAGGCGTGTCCATGCTCTCCCTATCACAGCTCAGGAAGCAGTTGAAGGATGAAACTGAGCATGTGCGGCCATCTCAGTGAGCCGGACAAAGAAATAAGAAAAAGAACAAACAGCAGGTGGCGATATACAGATACATTTTATTTAATTACAAAATGTTGTATTATATGCGATTAAAAAAGTATTCAGATCCAGCTAGTTTGAAAACTTTACAATATTGTCTGCGGTACAACCCCTTTAAATACCAGCATACGAGTTGCAGATAAAAGCATATTGTGACCAACTTATACCACTAAAGTGATCACACACCATAATATGTACAAAAAATGAAACATCACATCAATTTAACAGTATGGACAGTCCACAATTAGGTTGTGATCCCATCATAGCTGAATCAAATTACTGGGAGATTTCTCCTAGGACTTCCAGAGATCACGAGAATGTAGGTCTCATGATAATGGAGTGGATATTAGTGTTGAGCGTGGATATTCGAATCGCAAATTTTAATCGTGAATATCACCACTTTGAGAATTTGCGAATATTTAGAATATAGTGCTATATATTCATATTCACGAATAGTGTTGAATATTCTAATAGTGAATTTATCGCGAATATATTACATTGCCGATTTTCACAATCACATAAACCATGACTGGAGATCACAAATTCTCGAATTTGCTAATTTATGGCGAATATTCGGCCAAAAATGTGCTAAATATCGCAAATTCGAATATTGCCTATGCCGCTCATCACTAGTGGATATGTGCATGACCACTGCTTCACTCACTTCTATGGGGCTATTAAGGGTAGCACTTGCGGCAGTCCCACGAAGGGGAATGGTCACATATGCACACCACTTCTCTATTCTCAAGGTTATCTTCAGAACGTCCGTTCTCATGATCACTGGGGCTCCCAACAGTCAGGCCCCCAGCAATCAAATACTTATACCATATCCTGTGGATAGGGTATATATAGATAAACTCTTTAATGAGGCTTTAAAAAATACAAAATAAGCCTTGGCGTGCGGCTGCATCATTCGGTGGACCTGAAGCTGTATGTCTACAGCACCAGATCTGTTCCTATTAGAGCCTGTGTCTGTTTTTCTGGAGTTGGCATCCCACGTGGCGTCCTACGTGTTGGAGCGCTCTTTATTCCTGGATTGCAGGCTGCGGGGATCGCTAGGTAGTTTGAATCGGGGGTTGTAAAGGAAACCTATGGGCACAATCTAGCATCACTATTATCATTGATGCGACTTTCACTATAATTACACCTGCATATTAGGAACTTGGATCTTAAAATCCACATGGCTTCTCTAGAAAAGCTTCTGGTGAAGGAAATGAGAACGTGGTGGGACCTCACTACCCTAAAGAAAATATATGGACCGTTCCATGATACCTCGTGGACTCCGTTTGCGGAAGAAACCCACCACTGTATATTCTGACGCCTTCGTCACCAAATGGCAGGATATTCTATCCGACTGCTCCCTGAAATTGATGAGCTTGATTACCTCACATGAAGAGGATACGCTCGCAACACTTCGTGAGGAAATTAAAGCCACACAGGAAGTTATCGTCCCTCTCTCTTCTATATCTATGTTCACGGACTTGGACTCTAAATTGCAACAAACTCTATGCAAACTTGAGGATAGTCTCATCTCCGTGAAACAAGCAAAATTCAACCGGGATCTCCAGGACTATAAAATGCAGTCAGTCTATATTTGGTCTGACCAAAAATTTAGCATTCCACGCTCCATCATGAAAAAACATCATCGCTCCCAAAGAGGGAGAAACCAGTCTAGGAGCGTGATTTTTAGCTCCACTGACCCGGAATCCTCCGACTCTGTTTCGGAGCTTACACCATCTGGAGCCCCAGATTTTGAATCAGACGACACGTCCGGTGCTGCTAGTAACATTCTTTCCATTAAGAAATCAACGGCGTGCAGGACGTAAACATTCCAAAGGGAGGCCGATATCCCTCATGCAACAGGAGAATGAGATGAATATCCAGGTCTTCAATCTTTCCGCAAAGATTTTTTCACAGTCACAACGAGATGTTCTATCTAGGAGTCTTTCATTTTCCCCGTCCTGTCAGGCGGATATTTACCGCACCATTATAGATTTAAACAGATTTGTACGGGGTTTGACTGTGAAAAAACATTTTGCAGACTGCCAGAATTCCACCCCAGCCCTTTACAATGAGCCCACCTTGCCTGTGTGTGATGCTGGTGTAGATGTTTTTGATGAGTTATGTCATTCATCTGTGTCCTCCTTTTCTTTTCAAGAATTGTCTAACTTATCTTTTTTACAGCAATCCCGTACTATTCCTGACTTTCATCCGGGCAGTGATTTTGCACATAAGTTTATTACTCATAATTCTGGGTTTTATCCCATCCATTCACGCACTCCTGCCCTGGACCATTATCAGGAATTAGTCATACGGGATCTATTTGCTCTACAAGGGGACACGCAATCGCCTAGGGCAACTGCTTTTAACAATCTGTCTTAAAAGCCTTGTCCGAACTCGAGTCAATGCCCGACATTTCTATTAAATCGGCTGACAAGGGGGGAGCGGTGGTGATCCTGGACAAAGCTATCTATAAATTACAAAATGTATCAATGTTAGAAGACAATTCTGTTTATGAGGAGCTTCCAGGTGATCCCACTCCCCTCTTTCAGCAACAAATACAGTGTCTCTTGGAGAGGGGTTTGGAAAGTGGTTATCTGAATCAACGTCAAAGGGATTTCATTTTTGTCCAATTTCCAGTTATCCCCATTTTCCACTCCCTTCCCAAGATACACAAGGGAGTTTTTCCTCCTCCCATGCGTCCTATTGTGTCGGGCATTGGCTCGTTTTCGGAACACCTCTCAGCCTGGGTTGACTCTCTGCTTCAGCCTCTGGTCCAGGATATACCAGGTTTCCTGCAAGATACAAGGAGTGTTCTACAGGCCTTTCACAGCCTGAAGTGGGAGTCACGTTTTGCATGGATCACTGCAGACGTGACTTCCCTCTACACCGTTATTCCACATGATTTGGCCATTAAGGCATTAAGTTGGTTTCTTGCTGTGTATTCAAATTTTTCTATTCCTTTTCAGGGCTACGTGTGCGATGTGTTTTTTTTTCTATTAAAACAATTTTTTTTAATGTTTAATGACAGGTTTTGCCTGCAATTATCGGGAGTTTCTATGGGAGCTAAATTCTCCCCTTCCCTGGCCAATGTGTATATGGCCTGGTGGGAACGGGCTTTTTTATTCTCCCCGACTAATCCTTGGACACTCTCTCTGGAGTGGTATGGCCGTTACATCGACGACCTGCTGTTCATATGGTCGGGCGATGTGGCGGCCATACCACTCTTTGAGGATTTTTTGAATTGCAACATTTGCAATTTGAGATTCACCTTGCATTCCCATGCTACTTGTATTTCCTTTCTGGATTTGTCTCTTGAGGGCGACACGCGCACCAACTCAATTAATACCCGCACCTTTCGCAAAGAAACTGCGAGCAATACAATTCTCCATGCGGCGTCTTGCCATCCTCCTCATGTTGCTAAAAATATTCCGAAGGGCGAGTTTATTCGCATTAGACGAAACTGCACTCAGGATGCAACATGCCGCATGGAGATGCGTTCTGCGGCTTCTCGCCTTTCTATGAGACAATATTCCCAGCACGGTTTAGCATATGCCCAGAAGGAGGCCCTGTCCAGACCTAGACAGACATTACTATTTACTCACCACAAGCGCACACGTCGCTCTGACAACTCAAATAAGTCACGGCATTCTCGTTTGCCTGTTTTTGTTACTGCTTATAGCACACAATACTTGCAGATTTGCAACATAGTAAGAAGGCACTTACCTGTATTGTCAACAGATGACCAATGGCGCAGTGTCTTGAGAGGTGGCATCTTATGCTCAGCCCATAGAGCGCCCACGCTGGGTAACAGACTCTGCCCCTCCTTATATTCTGAGGGGGCACGAGCCTCTCCAGTGTGGCTGCGGTGTCTTGGTAGCTATAAATGTGGACATAAAATTTGTACGTGTTGCTCTTATATGCGACCTGGCTAGAAAGTTTTTTCCTATGCCATGAATCAAAGTTTTTCCATCAAACAATACATCAACTGTAACACCACTCATGTGGTGTATTGTATCTCATGCACTCTCTGTTCCCTCCAGTACATTGGTTGCACCACTAATGGCCTTAAGGTTAGACTGTGCAGGCACATCTCTGACATTCCTCATTCACATGCCAGAAATGTGTCTACAGTCAGCCTGCATTTTTCAGCGGTGCATGGTTGTGATACAGAGGGTTTAATTGTTCAAGGCTTGGAAAGGGTTACTCCACCATCCAGGGGTGGTAATTATAAAAATAAGCTTTTGAACCGTGAGTCGTTCTGGATCTTCAAAATGGGATCCACTGTACCAAGTGGACTTAATCGGAAACACGACTTGATGTTACATTATTGAATTTTTGATCCATGAGCTGTGTGTGTTCTTTTGTTTTAATTCATCATGCCTTTTAGCATGTGTTGTTAATTTCATTTGAGGAGGAGCTTGCAGTTAGTGCGTCCACCTGTTTCTAGGTGGAGACGCTATATATCCAACCTCCTCCTCAGTATGTGTATGTCATGAGGAAGGATCGCTATTGTTCCTGATCCGAAACATGTAACTGGAGTGTAACTGGCTTTTACCCGCACTGAAAAATAAAGGTAACATTTTGAGCTGGACCCCCTTCTTCCTTTTTTGCTTTACTAACGCCATGGTTCCTGGCTTGGTCCGTGCTCGGTGTGGAGGGGTTTGAGCACGCCTACATTTTTTCTTTCTGCCTACCTGTGCATATTAGGAACTAGTTTATATTTTTCTAACCTCTATCCTTATTTTCCCACAATCACCGGACTTCATTTTTTTTACCTTATATATATACAGTACAGACCAAAAGTTTGGACGCACCTTCTCATTCAAAGAGTTTTCTTTATTTTCATGACTATGAAAATTGTAGATTCACACTGAAGGCATCAAAACTATGAATTAACACATGTGGAATTATATACATAATAAACAAATGTGAAACAACTGAAAATATGTCATATTCTAGGTTCTTCAAAGTAGCCACCTTTTGCTTTGATTACTGCTTTGCACACTCTTGGCATTCTCTTGATGAGCTTCAAGAGGTAGTCCCCTGAAATGGTTTTCACTTCACAGGTGTGCCCTGTCAGGTTTAATAAGTGGGATTTCTTGCCTTATAAATGGGGTTGGGACCATCAGTTGCATTGAGGAGAAGTCAGGTGGATACACAGCTGATAGTCCTACTGAATAGACTGTTAGAATTGGTATTATGGCAAGAAAAAAGCAGCTAAGTAAAGAAAAACGAGTGGCCATCATTACTTTAAGAAATGAAAGTCAGTCAGTCAGCTGAAAAATTGGGAAAACTTTGAAAGTAAGGGCTATTTGACCATGAAGGAGAGTGATGGGGTGCTGCGCCAGATGACCTGGCCTCCACAGTCCCCGGACCTGAACCCAATCGAGATGGTTTGGGGTGAGCTGGACCGCAGAGTGAAGGCAAAAGGGCCAACAAGTGCTAAGCATCTCTGGGAACTCCTTCAAAACTGTTGGAAGACCATTTCAGGGGACTACCTCTTGAAGCTCATCAAGAGAATGCCAAGAGTGTGCAAAGCAGTAATCAAAGCAAAAGGTGGCTACTTTGAAGAACCTAGAATATGACATATTTTCAGTTGTTTCACACTTGTTTGTTATGTATATAATTCCACATGTGTTAATTCATAGTTTTGATGCCTTCATAGTCATGAAAATAAAGAAAACTCTTTGAATGAGAAGGTGTGTCCAAACTTTTGGTCTGTACTGTATACACTGCTCAAAAAAATAATGGGAAATAACACATCCCAGATCTGAGTAGTGTGTGTGGCCTCCACGTGTCTGTATGACCTCCCTACAACGCCTGTGCATGCTCCTGATGAGGTGACGGACGGTCTCCTGAGGGATCTCCTCCCAGACCTGGACTAAAGCATCTGCCAACTCCTGGACAGTCTGTGGTGCAACATGACGTTGGTGGATAGAGCGAGACATGATGTCCCAGATGTGCTCAATTGGATTCAGGTCTGGGGAACGGGCGGGCCAGTCCATAGCATCAATGCCTCCATCTTGCAGGAACTGCTGACACACTCCAGCCACATGAGGTCTAGCATTGTCTTGCATTAGGAGGAACCCAGGGCCAACCGCACCAGCATATGGTCTCACAAGGGGTCTGAGGATCTCATCTCGGTACCTAATGGCAGTCAGGCTACCTCTGGCGAGCAGATGGAGGGCTGTGCGGCCCTCCAAAGAAATGCCACCCCACACCATTACTGACCCAATGCCAAACCGGTCATGCTGGAGGATGTTGCAGGCAGCAGAACGTTCTCCAAGACTCTGTCACGTCTGTCACATATGCTCAGTGTGAACCTGCTTTCATCTGTGAAGAGCACAGGGTGCCAGTGGCGAATTTGCCAATCTTGGTGTTCTCTGGCAAATGCCAAACGTCCTGCACGGTGTTGGGCTTTAAGCAAAACCCCCACCTGTGGACGTCGGGCCCTCATATCACCCTCATGGAGTCTGTTTCTGATCGTTTGAGCAGACACATGCACATTTGTGGCCTGCTGGAGGTCATTTTGCAGGGCTCTGGCAGTGCTCCTCCTGTTCCTCTTTGCACAAAGGCGGAGGTAGCGGTCCTGCTGCTGGGTTGTTGCCATCTTACGGCCTCCTCCACGTCTCCTGATGTACTGGCCTGTCTCCTGGTAGCGCCTTCATGCTCTGGACACTACGCCGACAGACACAGCAAACCTTCTTGCCACAGCTCGCATTGATGTGCCATCCTGTATAAGCTGCACTACCTGAGCCACTTGTGTGGGTTGTAGACTCCGTCTCATGCTACCACTAGAGTGAAAGCACCGCCAGCATTCAAAAGTGACCAAAACATCAACCAGGAAGCATAGGAACTGAGAAGTGGTCTGTGGTCACCACCTGCAGAACCACTCCTTTATTGGGGGTGTCTTGCTAATTGCCTATAATTTCCACCTGTTGTCTATCCCATTTGCACAACAGCATGTGAAATTGATTGTCACTCAGTGTTGCTTCCTAAGTGGACAGTTTGATTTCACAGAAGTGTGATTGACTTGGAGATACATTGTGTTGTTTAAGTGTTCCATTTATTTTTTTGAGCAGTGTATATATACACTGCGTGCAGAATTATTTGGCAAATGAGTATTTTGACCACATCATCCTCTTTATGCATGTTGTCTTACTCCAAGCTGTATAGGCTCGAAAGCCTACTACCAATTAAGCATATTAGGTGATGTGCATCTCTGTAATGAGAAGGGGTGTGGTCTAATGACATCAACACCCTATATTAGGTGTGCATAATTATTTTCCTTTGGCAAAATGGGTCAAAAGAAGGACTTGACAGGCTCAGAAAAGTCAAAAATAGTGAGATATCTTGCAGAGGGATGCAGCACTCTTAAAATTGCAAAGCTTCTGAAGCGTGATCATCGAACAATCAAGCGTTTCATTCAAAATAGTCAACAGGGTCGCAAGAAGCGTGTGGAAAAACCAAGGCGCAAAATAACTGCCCATGAACTGAGAAAAGTCAAGCGTGCAGCTGCCAAGATGCCACTTGCCACCAGTTTGGCCATATTTCAGAGCTGCAACATCACTGGAGTGCCCAAAAGCACAAGGTGTGCAATACTCACAGACATGGCCAAGGTAAGAAAGGCTGAAAGACGACCACCACTGAACAAGACACACAAGCTGAAACGTCAAGATTGGGCCAAGAAATATCTCAAGACTGATTTTTCTAAGGTTTTATGGACTGATGAAATGAGAGTGAGTCTTGATGGGCCAGATGGATGGGCCCGTGGCTGGATTGGTAAAGGGCAGAGAGCTCCAGTCCGACTCAGACGCCAGCAAGGTGGAGGTGGAGTACTGGTTTGGGCTGGTATCATCAAAGATGAGCTTGTGGGGCCTTTTTCGGGTTGAGGATGGAGTCAAGCTCAACTCCCAGTCCTACTGCCAGTTTCTGGAAGACACCTTCTTCAAGCAGTGGTACAGGAAGAAGTCTGCATCCTTCAAGAAAAACATGATTTTCATGCAGGACAATGCTCCATCACACGCGTCCAAGTACTCCACAGCGTGGCTGGCAAGAAAGGGTATAAAAGAAGAAAATCTAATGACATGGCCTCCTTGTTCACCTGATCTGAACCCCATTGAGAACCTGTGGTCCATCATCAAATGTGAGATTTACAAGGAGGGAAAACAGTACACCTCTCTGAACAGTGTCTGGGAGGCTGTGGTTGCTGCTGCACGCAATGTTGATGGTGAACAGATCAAAACACTGACAGAATCCATGGATGGCAGGCTTTTGAGTGTCCTTGCAAAGAAAGGTGGCTATATTGGTCACTGAAAATGCAAATGTGATCGCACACTACATCCAGCACTCTGCCCTCCATGCTGGATGAGACATTGGTGTACATTTTGGCCAAAGCGTAATTAAGCCACTCACCGCGTCAAGGTCGTCTCATTTGAGTGGTCCCTAACTCTTGTTCCTACCTGTTTATGGGCCATGACAGCCACATAAAGTCCAAGGAATGCAGGTCAGCATGCAAGCCAAGTACACTCTGCTTTTAACCCCGTCCGGTGCCATTACAGCTTTCATCGGATCCAGGGATGCAAGTACCAACATGCATGCTGAGCCCACCATATACTTCTCCTGGAGCCATATGGCTAATGGTAGGTTCTATATAAGCAGACTCAGTTTTATACTGACTTTAAAACCAGCCTCCAGGACAGATTGACTGGTCAGGTGTGCTTGACTCAAAGGAGATCGCCACGCCTCCAATATATGCTACAAAGAAAAAATGTGGGGGGTTGAGCCCGCACAACCTACCTGTAGGTGCAGATCACTATGGCGAAATACATATACAAACGGAAAATGCAAATGTGATCGCACACTACATCCAGCACTCTGCCCTCCATGCTGGATGAGACATTGGTGTACATTTTGGCCAAAGCGTAATTAAGCCACTCACCGCGTCAAGGTCGTCTCATTTGAGTGGTCCCTAACTCTTGTTCCTACCTGTTTATGGGCCATGACAGCCACATAAAGTGCAGGGAATGCAGGTCAGCATGCAAGCCAAGTACACTCTGCTTTTAACCCCGTCCGGTGCCATTACAGCTTTCATCGGATCCAGGGATGCAAGTACCAACATGCATGCTGAGCCCACCATATACTTCTCCTGGAGCCATATGGCTAATGGTAGGTTCTATATAAGCAGACTCAGTTTTATACTGACTTTAAAACCAGCCTCCAGGACAGATTGACTGGTCAGGTGTGCTTGACTCAAAGGAGATCGCCACGCCTCCAATATATGCTACAAAGAAAAAATGTGGGGGGTTGAGCCCGCACAACCTGCCTGTAGGTGCAGATCACTATGGCGAAATACATATACAAACGGAAATGCAAATGTGATCGCACACTACATCCAGCACTCTGCCCTCCATGCTGGATGAGACATTGGTGTACATTTTGGCCAAAGCGTAATTAAGCCACTCACCGCGTCAAGGTCGTCTCATTTGAGTGGTCCCTAACTCTTGTTCCTACCTGTTTATGGGCCATGACAGCCACATAAAGTCCAGGGAATGCAGGTCAGCATGCAAGCCAAGTACACTCTGCTTTTAACCCCGTCCGTCCTGAGTCTGCTTATATAGAACCTACCATTAGCCATATGGCTCCAGGAGAAGTATATGGTGGGCTCAGCATGCATGTTGGTACTTGCATCCCTGGATCCGATGAAAGCTGTAATGGCACCGGACGGGGTTAAAAGCAGAGTGTACTTGGCTTGCATGCTGACCTGCATTCCCTGGACTTAATGTGGCTGTCATGGCCCATAAACAGGTAGGAACAAGAGTTAGGGACCACTCAAATGAGACGACCTTGACGCGGTGAGTGGCTTAATTACGCTTTGGCCAAAATGTACACCAATGTCTCATCCAGCATGGAGGGCAGAGTGCTGGATGTAGTGTGCGATCACATTTGCATTTTCCGTTTGTATATGTATTTCGCCATAGTGATCTGCACCTACAGGCAGGTTGTGCGGGCTCAACCCCCCACATTTTTTCTTTATATTAGTCACTGATTTGTTTTTGTTTTGTTTTTGAATGTCAGAAATGTATATTTGTGAATGTTGAGATGTTATATTGGTTTCACTGGTAAAAATAAATAATTTAAATGGGTATATATTTGTTTTTTGTTAAGTTGCCTAATAATTATGCACAGTAATAGTCACCTGCACACACAGATATCCCCCTAAAATAGCTAAAACTAAAAACAAACTAAAAACTACTTCCAAAAATATTCAGCTTTGATATTAATGAGTTTTTTGGGTTCATTGAGAACATGGTTGTTGTTCAATAATAAAATTAATCCTCAAAAATACAACTTGCCTAATAATTCTGCACTCCCTGTGTATATATATATATATATATATATATATATATGTGTGGTCATAGCTGCGGAAGATGAGACACCTCTGCGGAAGGATCGGCTGAGTAGCCAATGGTAAACTAACTAAATGGCTGGTGGTGTGCCCTTAGCCAAGTGCCTGGGTAGGCCTATAAGGGGTCAAAAAAGCAAACGTAGGAGATATATATATATATATATATATATATATATATATATCTTTTTATTTATTTATACATGCATGCTCAAAGAGCCAAATGACAGAAGGCTTTAGATATTTCTGCATGTGGGTTAGGGATATATCGGACAACACATGAGGATTTCCAGCGACCCATCTTTCGGATGACATGCCAGGGCACCCCATACCTGGAGGCTGCGCAAGGCACTCTGATTCGGATATGACATTAGGATCAAGACCTAAGCCAGAAGCTAAGGATCGGATTTGCGAGATGAACTGGAACGATGTAAGTGAGCCATTTTTGAATGGAAATAAAGGACTATAAGGCAGAGCGTCTCCTAACATGGTTAGAAGTATTTTGAGCACTCGAACGGGGCACCATGCATTAAAGGTCTGAAAATATTTAATCGCCACCGGGGGACCGGTTTGGGAAGTTTTGGAAGATACGAGATGGAGAACAAAGTGATCAGACTGCCATACTAATTGGTCCTTTGTCAATACTCTATTTCTGGTAAATTCTCCGGGTCTTAAGAAACCATAAAATCTTAAATACATGGCAGCCTTAATGATGGTGCTAGGATATGGCCCAAAAGGATTCCCGTCTAGTGAGTTAGATAGCTTCCTGAACAGGTCATCTGATACTGGCTGTCTAACGGAGGTGGAACCCTTGCAACTTTTCTGAATACCCCTGAGGGTTGCCGAGAAGAAAAAACTGAAGCACTATCCGGATGCTCAAGCATGAAATAATGCTGGACCTCAGCCAAATACAATCTGATGGTATTGTAGGAGAGCTTGAGCTCCGTGTGACAGTAAGCCAGAAACGCCAGAATATATGTAGGCCCCGGGATATGAACGCGAAAATTTGTTAAATATTTTCCATGCAGTTCTGTCGTTTCTGGCGGTATTGGCTGACAGTGACCTATGGATGAGAGCTTTTGCGGAGGCAATGTGAGAATTTAGTCCATTGTCAGGGTATGGAAGGCTGGCGGGTTAGTCCTGTTCACTCCACTTCTGGCATTACCTGGAAAAAATGCAGGAAAGTTAAATCGCGAAAGGGCGTCTCCCGCTAGGTTCTTAGAGCCTGGATATGTCTGCAGAAAAAAATGGAAATTGTAACGCATTGAAAGCCAGACCAACTTGCGTGAAAAAGACATAATTAGGGGGGATTTGGATCTTCCCTTGGCGAGTATTTCAACTATAGACTGGTTGTCCGTGATAAAAACGACTGGGGAATTAGCCCAGTGCCTACCCCAAACTTGAGCTGCTGCTACAATAGAATAAATTTCTAGCAACGGTGAAGATTTTAGTGCTTCCTCGTCTGATAATATTTCTGGTGGCCAAGGACCTGCGAACCACTGTCTGTCAAAGATTGCTGCAAATCCGCTGAAAGCGGCTGCATCCGAGAAAACAGTGGGGGAACCAGGGCTCCATTGCGGAACGAACAAGGAAACACCATTCCATTGGGACAAAAATCTATCCCACATTGCCAGGTCGGCTAAGGCTTGAGAATCCAAGTGAATGGGAGAGTCCTGTTCGGGGGCCGTGGGAAGTAATTGGAGCAACCTGGAAATGAACGCCCTGCCTTGGGGTATGCCTCTCGTGGCGAAGTTTAACATGCCTAATAAGGACTGCAAATCTGCCTTGGTGAGTGTATTAGAGGTTACTGATTTGGATATGGTGTCTTTAATTTTTGCCTTGCTTCCATCTTGACGGAATCCAGAATGCTGCCCAGGAATGTGACAGCCGTGGAAGGACCCTCTGTTTTTTGAATCTGCGACTGGAATGTTAAGTTGCAGTAGGGACACTAGCCTGTCGGGCTCATGACCTGGTTCTTCTATTAAAAGAAAGTCATCTAGATAATGAATAACCATTGGGCAGTGGCAATGGTTAACCAAAATCCAGTGCAGTGCTTGCGTGAATTGGTCGAACAACCATGGACTACTTTTGGATCCGAAAGTCAACCTGTTCGTGAAGTAATATTTATCCATCCATTTGATACCATAAAATTTCCAAAGCTGTGCCTGGACAGGCAGCAGCTTGAAGGCATCAGCGATGTCTACTTTTGTTAACCATGCGCCTCTTCCTGCCAGCAGGATCAACTGGGTAGCTTCATCTACTGAGGAATAGTGCATGGAAAACTCTTCAGATGGAATCAAAGAGTTAATACTGGGTAGGTAAGAACCGTGAGGAGCTGAAAGGTCGTAAATTAAACGTTTTTTATTTGAAAATTTCTTTGTAACAATTCTGATAGGGTTAACCCTCCAGTAGTCGAAGGGAACTGTAGAAAAATGACCGATGAGAAAGCCCTTTTGGAGCTTGGACTGGAGCAGGATGCTTAGAGAATGAGGATCCCTAACTGCAGACAGAAGATTATCTCCCTCCCAGGTGGACTGAGGCAGGGCTACGAGCCCCGTGTGAAAACCCCCTGTGAAGCCGGAAACCAAAAATTGGACGAAGGAGGGATCATGGTGATTGTGCAGAAGGGATGCTAACAGCTCTACATTGACTCTGACTAGTCAGGAGTGCTTTGAAGATCTATGACGGCAGGTGGTTTGGGGGTGGGCCCTGAAGCAAACTGAGCAGATATGGAGCGTTCGACACTTGTTATAATTGCAATCCGCGATGTAAAAGTTATTGCAGATTTGACTTTTGCCTAGCAAAACTATGGGTCTACCCAATTTATCCACTGCTGGAGCCTGCCTTTGGAGGCCGGATGGACCAGGGACGTGCCTATCCTGAGAAGTGGAAGCTAAATTGGGGCACCATTTGGACGAATGGAGAAGGGACTGGCAAGATGCGCAGGATGGAGCCTTGAGACCTGCGAAGTGCCGGCAGAAAAGCTCCATATCTAATACAGCCCAGTTGGTGACGTGCTTAAATTGGGCTAGGGCGGCGGCGGCTTTGGCTGAGAAGGAGCGGTGGTAGTCATAGAAAGCAAAACCACCATACTTATGCCCCAGGTCGGTGACCCTGTAGAGATAAATGTCCACTTCCTCCTGTCTCTCTGGCTGGGCAGAGCAAATGATGTCCCTGAAGAGACTGAAAGCCAGAACGAATTCTGGTATAGACAGTTTCTTATTTAAACGGGCGTCTTTGGACTTGAGGATTATGGACACATCGCCGTAGGCGATTGTCTTATTCTCCATGGTATCGTGGGTAGCGATAAGTATGGAGGCTAGATTGACATCCTTCCCTGCCAAAATATCCTTCCTAATGTTCTCGGGGACGAAATGGGAATGCGCCATGTCGGGGATATTGGGAACCCTACCTGGAGAGGGGCAGCGGGAAGTGGAGGGGACTAATACAGGTGGGATTGGAGTATCGGCCGTGGAGGTTCGGGACTCGACAGCAAGCAGCCGAGACTGCATATCTGACACTGCGCTGGAGATGCTATTAACGGATGCGTGCAACTGTTGCAGGGAGAGTTGGGTAGTGGACATGAACACTTAATCCTCAGCAGGAGCTGATGTGCTGGTAACCAAAAGTCTATATAGTTCAGCCTTCCGAGCGGAGTCTGGATGGCAAATGCCTCGATGGTTTAATTCCGCAATTAACTTAGGTACGGTCCAGCTTCGCAGGGACATGCAGCTAGCATGCTCGGAGGCTTGAGATTCCGGCACTGAGACAGCGTCTTTGATATCAGACACGTGCGACATGACTGCAACTGTAAAGAAAGGAAATTATTAAACCTAGGCGTGACCTCGAACGAACCAGTGCAACAGAATATAAGATGAATTGGTTGGATAGCTGAGAGCACATTGCGGCGAGCCCACGAGACTGTGGGAGGGCGACTCGGTAGGACGTGGAAGTAGGAAAAATTAAGGTAATGTGAGAGAAGTGTCCGTCTGTTAGGTGCACTGTTACCTGGGTCATATTTTGACTCCCATAACTATAGAGTTGTGTAAATGCTTATTTATACAGGGCGATCTGTACATTTTTTAAATACCATTTTTGGAATATGTTTGACTTTTTGATCACTTTTTATTCAATTTGAGATGAAACAATGAAAAAAACAGCTAATTTTGGCCATTTTGATTTTTTTACATTTATATTTTAAAAGTATGGGCCTTTTGAGATGTGCCTGTGCAAATTATCGTTTTTATTTTATTTATTTTATTTTTAATATGGTGAAAGATGATGACTTTTTTGTTAAAAGCTTTTTTTAGGGGGGACTTTAACCTACGATCAATAGATTGCTTTTCACATAAACTGCATTTATTCAAGAATGTAGCCTATGGGATATATTCTTATGGAGCACTGCCATGGTTTAGTTGCCATGCTAGCCTCGAGCAGGCTTAAGGCTACAAACAGCAACCAACGGCTTCCCCCATCTCAGCGTGGGGAAGCGGTTCAGGTCCCGAGAACGCATCGCTCCTGGAAACCGCCACCTAAGCCGCCGTGGCAACAATTAATCAGAGCATCTAAGGGGTTAAATGTCTGCTGACTGACTGACCTTAATTTCTTAAAGTAATGATGGCCACTCATTTTTCTTTACTTAGCTGCTTTTTTCTTGCCATAATACAAATTCTAACAGTCTATTCAGTAGGACTATCAGCTGTGTATCCACCTGACTTCTCCTCAACGCAACTGATGGTCCCAACCCCATTTATAAGGCAGGAAATCCCACTTATTAAACCTGACAGGGCACACCTATGAAGTGAAAACCATTTCAGGGGACTACCTCTTGAAGCTCATCAAGAGAATGCCAAGAGTGTGCAAAGCAGTAATCAAAGCAAAAGGTGGCTACTTTGAAGAACCTAGAATATGACATATTTTCAGTTGTTTCACACCTGTTTGTTATGTATATAATTCCACATGTGTTAATTCATAGTTTTGATGCCTTCATAGTCATGAAAATAAAGAAAACTCTTTGAATGAGAAGGTGTGTCCAAACTTTTGGTCTGTACTGTATATAGCAACAGTTGGGAAGAGATTAAGTAATAAAATAGTAAATGCATAAAAAATAGCTGAGGAATTGCCAGACAGTCAGCGCAGCAGCTCAGTTGGAGTGAATGAAGAATGGGAGTGGTAGTTGTGGCTCCAAGGGTGATGGTAGTACTCACAGATCATGGAGGCAAATCTTGCGCTTCCTATGGCCATGCAGTGACTGGAGGGCACATTCATTCTCCCTTTTGGGGCCCTTTTTGGTATTGGGACTACTATCTGGTGTTGATTGGGGTGCTGGTGATGTTGGATGATTTGCTGGGTGTAAGGCAGGACAATGACCAAGACCAGGGATGCTGAACCTGCGGCCCTCCAGCTGTTGGTAAACTACAACTCCCACCATGCTGAAGGCTGATGACTGTAGGCTGTTCAGGCATGCTGGGAGTTGTAGTTTTGCAACAGCTGGAGGGCCGCAGGTTGAGCATGCCTGACCAAGACCATTAGTTGTAATTAAAGTCTGTTTTTACAAGTGGATGATAGTGAATAGTAGTACAAATAGTAGCAAGGCCCAGTTCCACAGTGTGTCCCATTTTATTATTCTCTCAATAGCAGCATGTGGACAGCATCAATGATGGTGCTTGTAGCTCCTCTTTTTCTCTAACAAACACTTTGCAGTGTCTCAGCAGAACCACATGCACCAAGGTTCTGATTAAGTCCTTCTGCAGCTCCTAGACTCAGGGATGGTCTATAGTAGGATACCTCCACCACACAATCCCTCTTTATAGCACTGTAGTGCATTCACTACTTTCCCTTCCCACTGAATGCATTTGCAGAATTTAACCTTTTCAACCATAATCAGCACAGCCTCAGGGGATGAGGCAGAGTCTTCAGCAGTGCTGCTTATGGTGGAAAGGGTCACACTGTCACAGTAGCTCTCTGAGGAATCAGTTTAATGAAGGCTAGGGACAGAGACATCCATCACCCATAGGCTATTATAGCCTCCATTAAACTGATCAGTATGCTGCAGGATAGAATAGCACAGTCTACTACACTATTCCACACTGATTGTTGCAGTATACGGACATACACAAGCAATATGAAGGTCAAAAGTATATACTTGCTCTCCGTCTGACTAATAAAGCCATATGCAAACATATAACATGTACGTCTGGACGTTTCCTGACATACATGCTAAACACAGGGGAAAACATTATATGAACCAAGCCTTAGATGTCTGGTCTCTCCTCTCTGAGACTTCAATTGCTTTGGAAATAACCCTACTACTAAAGTACTCCAGAGGTTAGGGATGTAGGCGCGCCGAAACGCGCGTCGGGGTAGCGCTATCCTGGTTGGTACAGCACACTATCATTATCAGGTGAGTCCCCATCTCTTGGCTTTATTAGGCATTGGATATAGGTGTTTTTTCGACACCTGGTTATTACTGTGGATTGCCTCCAGTTTGGACATTATAGCACATGCATGTAATCCCTTATCCTTTAGTGTGCAGACATTTTGATTGAGACTCACCTTATACTTTCCATATTTTCTTTATATGCACTATTTTTTAATAGTTGGTAATTATATTACAGTACATCCGGATACGTCTGTTATTCATTATTATATCCCTTTTTGATATGTGTGCAGCGCCAGGATGGCACTTTCTCTGTCACTCTCCTTCACTTTTTAACGGCATATTATATATATTATATTTTAATCATGTTATAATAAAAATCTGATTTTTACATACGGTATTATGAGCTCTGTTCTTTGTTTATTTGCTTGTTTCACTCGGGAGCTGGTTGCATAGGTGACCTTTGGTTTTGTTGGGTGGACATTGTTTCCACTCCTACCATTTGGCCATCTCTGGTCTCTTTTTCTAATCACCTTCTCTAAACTTGGGTCTAGCTGTCAGGAACTAGCATATGTACAGGTAGGTCCTCACAGTAGCTCAGCTAGACTGACAAACCAGGGGGCAAGTTGTTAGCTATGTGTTGTCCATACAATGCCATTAAGTGCATGTACATAAATTACTTTAACTCAATAAACATTGCATTTACTTTGTTAATGGTAATTCAAGCAGTTGTCTTATCTTAGACATTGGTGGCATATCGATAGGATATGTCACCAATGGCTGATACAGTAGGTACAGGTCCCACCTTTGGTACCAACACCAATCTCCAAAATAGGACCCCTGAAGTGAGTAGACAGCAGCCATGCATGAGCAGCTGCCCTTCATTCATTTCTGTGGAAATGAATGGAGAGCATACTGCGCAATCGCAGAGTGCTTTTCTTCACTTTTGGGGGTGCGTTCTGCAGATAGATGCAGTTATCAGAGGTGGGACCCTTACCTATTTGACTTTGTCATATCCTAGTAAATGGAAGAGCTTTGGAACAACCAGGACTTCCTAGAGCTTGTGGTCCACCAAGTAATCAGACAATGGTAAAATAGGTGACCAAGAACCCAATGGTCGGTGTGGCTAAACTCCAAAGATTCTGTCTGCAGATTGGAGAAACTTCCATAAGGTCAGCAACATTGCAGCATTCCACTAATCTGGGCTTTATGGCAGAGTGGCCAGAAAGAAGACTCTCCTCAGTAAAAGACACATGAAAGTTTGCAAAAAAGCAACTAAAGGACTTTCAGACTGTGGGAGGCAAGATTCTCTCAATAAACCAATATTGAACTGTTTGGCATTATTTCTAACCATCATATGTGAAGGAAACCAGGTACCAATACCATCCCTACAGTGAAGCATTGTGGTGGCTGTATCATGTTTTGGGCTGGGACAGGGAAACTGGACAAAGTTGAAGGAAAGCTAAATGGATAAAAGTACAGAGATATTCTTAATGAAAACCTGATTCAGAGTGCTCTGGACCTCAGACTGGGCCCAAGTTCACCTTCCAACAAGACAATGACACTAAGCACACAGCCAAGACAACACATGAGCGGCTTAGGGAGAACTCTGTGAGTGTCCTGACTTGAATCCAATTGAATATCTCTAGAGAGACCTGAAAATGGCTTTCCAACCAATGGTCCCAATCCAGCCTGACAGAGCTTGAGAGGATCTGCAGAGAAAAATGGTAGAAAAACCCCAAATCCAGATGTGTAAACCTTGTGGCATCATATCCAATTAAATTGGCAAAGATGCTTTAACTAAGTCCTGAGTAAAAGGTCTGAATACTTATGGCAATGCAAGATTTAAGTTTTTCCTTTTCAATCAATTAGCAAAGATTTCATTTTCGCTACCTCATCATGGGGTATTGAGTGCAGAATGATTGGGGAAATTTTAAACCTTTTTTTTATTTTACCACACAACCGTAACATGATAAAATGTGAAAAAGTGAAAGGGTCTGAAGACGTTCTGAATGCACTGTATGCAGACCTGTGTGTATTTCTTAATGCTGTACTGTATTTTATTGCCAGTTGTCAGTCCAGATTTCTCAAATAAAATTTTGAAACAAATATGTTATGTGAGCTCACCTTAATAGGTTAAACATTGACTTAACCACCTAACTGTTTTGTCCAGCTCCAGCAGTGGGAAAAGTAGTTAACGAGGGGGGAGGGCTTCTATAGATGCTGCTATCTCGTGAATAGTAGCAGCTGGTCTTGTTTGAAAGCTGACATTCCAGGCGTTCATACAAGACCAAAATGACAGCTTAAGTCCAAGCAACAGAGGAGAAATCACAGTTAGAAATAGAGTCGGGAATAATCGCGGGTAAAACCTGCTGTTACTTTCACTTTCAGCTGCATTCACAGCATCCCGATTTCTATCAGTGATATCTTCCCCTGTCCTGGTATTGAAAGCTTGGAATGTCAGCTTTCAAACAAGACCAGTTGCATATTTCTAGCTGCTACCATTCAGGAAATAGCAGCATCTAAAGCATCCTCCAGTTAGCTACTTTTCCCACTGCTGGAGATGGACTCTGGCAAAACAGTTAGATTGTTGAAGGGTAATTACTGTATGGGCGAAGTGGGATCGTAATCTCCTGGGGTGAATAGCACTCTGTAGCAGGCAGACGATAATGTGCCAGTTCACACGGCAGCTTTTCCTATCTTTATCCACTAATGTTTTTTTAGCATGGCTTTCAACATTTTATTAAATTTCACTACCACACCATCAGTCTGTTGGTGTATGCAGATGGTGACTAAACAATTTACCCAACTCCTTTATGACACTAGACATAGGGTAAGCAGCATCACAGTTAGAAATTGAATTGAGCTTATAGAAGTCATTGCAAAACCTCAGGCTGGTTTCTGACTTTGGAATTAGCACTATTGGACTGGACCATTGACCATGGGATTCTCCAATCACTCCAAGGTCCATCAGTTTCCTCACCTTTTCAGAAATAATCCCTCTACTTGTTTCTGGTATTTTGTATGGTCTCTGCATAAACATCTGCCTTTTGCATTTTTAAAAAGGTGTCAGCCACTGTTACTTCTGGCAACAAGGACACCTTAGAGGATACCATCTCTGATTGATTTATATGATACACTTGCTCAGGCTTCCTGTTCCCTGATTAATGAATTTTGTTATTGACTTCACTTATTGTTTCTAAGACCTCAAAGGGACCTTGCAGCTTGGCCAGAAATTTAGTTTCAATGGTTGGTATAAGGACAAGACTCTGTCACCTGGTGTAAATGTAAAGGATTCTGGTGTTGCAGTTATACAGGTGAAACTCAAAAATTTTGAATATCTTGCAAAAGTTCATTTATTTCAGTAATGCAACTTAAAAGGTGAAACTAATATATGAGATAGACTCATTACATGCAAAGCGAGATATTTCAAGCCTTTATTTGTTATAATTTGAAGATTATGGCTTACAGTTTATGAAAACCCCAAATTCACAATCTCAGAAAATTAGAATATTTTGAAAAGGTTCAATATTCTAGGCTCAAAGTATCACACTCTAGTCAGCTAATTAATCCATAACACCTGCAAAGGGTTCCTGAGCCTTTAAATTGTCTCTCAGTCTGGTTCAGTAAGAATCACAATCATGGGAAAGACTGCTGACCTGACAGTTGTGCAGAAAAGCATCATTGACACCCTCCATAAGGAGGGAAAGCCTCAAAAGGTACTTGCAAAAGAAGTTACCGGTAGATGTTCCCAAAGTGCTGTATCAAAGCACATTAATAGAAAAGTATGTGGAAGAGACAAGTGTGGAAGAAAAAGGTGCACAAGCAGCAGGGATGACCGCAGCCTGGAGAGGATTGTAAGGAAAAGGTCATTCAAAAGTGAAACAATTGAGTAATGTCGCACTAGAATGGGGTGGAGAACCGCGTAGAGGTGCACCCACTAATCAGACAACACCCAGTCTGAAAATAGTGAATAATATAAATAATGGAAGTGGGGCACACTCTAAAAGTATAGGGATCTTTAATGACAATATAAATAATAACAATACATTACAATATCAGCAAGTATAAAATTGGATGTGAAGCAGCAGATAAAAATGGTACCGACAATAAAATGGGTAGTGAAATAAGATGGTTATAAAGGAATATACACTACAGCTATATAAAATACATTAAATCAGACAATATATTTAATAAATATAGATCCCAATAATAATTATACGAATACGAATATGTGCGTTAGATTCAAATATTGGGTCGTTGATCCAGGGAGTTATTCTGATTGGAGTCTGGAAGAAATTTTTTATTCCCCTAAAGTGGAGAAAATTGGCTTCTACCTCACAGGGTTTTTTGCCTTCCTCTGGATCAACTTGCAGGATAACAGGCCGAACTGGATGGACAAATGTCTTTTTTCGGCCTTATGTACTGTGTTACTATGTTACTATTCAATATAATAGATAGTTCACTGGTTGTATTTTATATTCCATATAGGATTTGGGCAATAATATGGGTTATCCTCTCCCGTAGACAGTCCTCTATCACCACTATATATCAATGATCAAAGTCCCAAAGTCTCAGGCATATGCAGCTTAACTGTTTAATTATACAGCAGTCAGGCTGTTCATACGCACAGCGGCGTCCCGCTGTATTTGGAATAAGGAGCGATCGCTTGTTGGAGATATGCAAGTGCTTACCCGAGGGTCTTTAGGTGCTGGATCGTGGGCTCTCGACTCGGTAAGTCCGTGCTGCCTCCGGTCTATCTCCGGTCTCAAGAGCTAGTAACCAGATTTGAACTTTGGCGCCAGTGAGGTTTGTTTGCTCCACGTGGTGTAGTTACCTCTCGTATAATAGCAGTGGCTCACTTCGGCACCTCGCTGGTTAAAAGGCAATTTGTCCAGGCTTCCTCGGACTTGCAGGGTCTCTCTGCTTATTGGGGGGATAGTACCAGACGCGTTTCGGGGATTTACAGAAATGACCCCTTCCTCAGTGGTTAATTTCCCCCTACTTGTGTTCCTCTTATATAGTGGATCAAGTATGTCAAAAGGACTGGTTCGGAATCCAGGATTTTTGGGATTGGGATCCCTAGTTTCGGCTTCTGGTTTAAACATATATTCACAGTAATTTATCCTATCATAATGATCTAAAAATTTACATAAATAATTATTAAGTAAACCATTTTATAAATACATTCAAGACACAGGGGGATATAAAATATCGACAGAAATATAGAAAAGGTAATAGACATATATAGGTAGAATAAATAGATATGGGAGCATCCGTTTTCAACAACGGTATGGGGACATTAGTGAGTGATCAGTCTCCCCTAAATCAAGCCTACTTTCATTTTTTTAATATATATAATATACATCGTGGAAAACGCATTGATAACGCCTGTGTCGCAATGCGGCTTTAGTGTGTCTCCAAGGTTTTTTTCCCTTTTTTTTCCCCAAAAATCTTCAGGTCTCAGAGATAATCATTATATTACATAGACTTTTACTATATTAATTTCTAATGCAATTATAGTGGCGACCAGTAGTTATATAGCAGGGTTTAACCCTTAGAGACACATTGTAGTAGACACATCGGGAGTGCTGTAGTGCTATAATGATAATCAGATTTTGGAAAGCATTCATGTGAAAAAATCAGGTGGCTGGCTCATAATAATTGGCTGTGTATTATTCTGTGTGTACACATATTAATATAGTAAAGTGTCTCTATATTTATGGGTGTTCGTTCAATTGTCCAATATCTCTTATTGTGACCTATCTCATAGGGAACATATACACTTCCAATGCAACTCCAATGCAACTTTCTTCATAGTTCAATATCCTGGAGTTTTTATAAGTTTTTTTATAAAAGTTTTTTTAAAAGTTTTTTTTTAAAGTTTTTTATAAAAATGGCTTTCTCTTCAAAACTCTACAATATTCGCTTCTCTTTATTTTCGTTCATGTAACTAAGATCAAGAAAACAATTTTGAACTGTCACATCTCATAGAGGATTTTCAGAGTTAAATAAAATGAAGTGACATGGAAATAACATGCGGTTTGGATGCGGCTTTGATCTGATGTTCTAAAATCTTACATGGAGATTCTTTTATTTTATTCTATATTTAATATTTAAGATGTCGATGGATGGGGGCCAGATGTAGAGGAAAAACTGTGCGACATTAAATATCACACAGTTGATCATCGACAGATGGCACCCATCCTATAGAAAGCCAAACAGTTCAAAATCTGCATTCAAGCCATACGGTTGTAGTGTATTGAATTTGAAGATTCGTTTTGTTTCAAGTCGTGACATCTTCTCAACATGGTTACCCCCTCTCCAGTCCCTTTGTACTTTCTCTATTGCTGAGAATTTCAAACAAGAGGGGTCTTGACTGTGTCTTATTTTAAAATGATGCGACAATGAATGATTTTCAAAACCCTTTTTTATGTTTCCAATGTGTTCTGCAATGCGCTTTTTTAACGTTCTTTTTGTCCTTCCCACATACTGGAGCTTACAGGGACATTCTATTACATATATTACATCCTCTGTGCTACAGGTCAAAAATTCATTAATTGTGTGGCAATGCTTATTCGATGTTGATCTAACTTCTATTGTTTTTTTAGGGAATGAAGTCAATTTACAGTTCCCACACCTGCCACAACGAAAGAAACCCTTAATATTTGCCCAGGATTGAATAGTTGAAGCACATTTCTCCTTTACTTGGACGGTAGGTGCTATTTTAATACTTAGATTAGGGGCCTTTGTAAACACAATTTTTGGTTTAACTGGTATCAGTGCATTCAATATCTTATCCTTCTGTAATAAATGCCAGTGTTTGTTGACAATGGACTGTATTTTTCTAAAATCTCCGTTAAAGGGTAAAATCAAGCGCAAATTGGTATCCGTTTGTTCAGCTTTTCTCATTAGTCTATCTTTTTTTATCAATAAAAAATTCCTCTCTCTTCATTTCCTTAACTTTGTTGAGGGCCACGTCTAAAATCTCCATCGGATATTTTTTCTCTAAAAATTGCTCTTTCATAACCTTAGCTTCTTTTTCGAATTCTTCGTTTAGTGTACAATTTCGTTTTGCTCTCCTCAACTGCCCCTGCGGAATATTAATTAACCAGTTAGGGAGATGACAGCTATTAAATAGGATATAGCTGTTGCAAGCTGTTGGTTTCACGAAAGTCGTACATTGTAGTTTGCCCCCTTGGTTTAAAATCCGTAGATCTAAAAATTCCAATGAGGTCTGACTGATATTTCCTGTAAAACTTAGATTCCACTCATTTTTATTAATATCCTCTAAAAATTGGTTCAAAGAGTCCCCATCTCCCTGCCAGATAAAAAATATGTCGTCGATATATCTCTGCCAGAGCACCAGGCTCGTCCCCAGCTTGGGTTGGATGTTTTCATATTCCCACTGTGCCATAAATAAATTAGCATAGCTGGGGGCGAACCTGGTGCCCATGGCTGTCCCCTGTATCTGTACATAAAAATCCCCTGCGAAGTTAAAATAATTGTGAGTCAAGATAAAATCTATTGCTTCCGCGACATACTCGATCTGCGTTTGATTCAAAATACCCTCCATTGTCAATTGTGATATGACTGCCTTTTTACCCAATTCGTGTTTGATCACGGTATAGAGTGACTGTACGTCAAGGGTACCCATAATCCAGTTTTCACCAAAATTAAATGATTCAATTGTTCTTATGATCTGTGTTGTATCCTTGACGTATGAGGGAACTTGTTTAACTCTGGATTGTAATGTCACATCTATATATTTGGATAAATTTGAGGTCAGTGATCCGATCCCCGATATAATCGGGCGACCAGGTGGATTTACATTATCTTTATGGACTTTGGGCAGGCAATAAAAAACAGGGATACGTGGGGACCTATTAATTAAGAAATTCTGCTCGTCTTCATTTAAAATTCCAATTTCTCTACCTTTAGTACACAATGTTTTTAATTCTGCTAAAAATGATTCGGTTGGGTCATTTAGGAGTTTTTTATATGTGCTGCTGTCTGCAAGTTTGCGCATACATTCAGCATTGTATTTTTCTAGGTCCTGTACCACTATGGCCCCTCCTTTGTCCGCAGGGCGGATAACAATGCTCTCTTCTTTTTGTAATTCTTTTAGAGCTTTTACCTCAGTGTTTGTTAGGTTGTTGCGTTTATATCTAACTTTTTCTTTTATTTTGCGAATATCATGTTCAACGCATTCTTTAAAGCTAGCCATTTCTTGACTTATCTCATTCCTGGGATATTTCTTTGAAGTTTTCTTTAGATCAGTATGGACAAATCTATTGTCGATTACAGTTTCTCGATTTATGGGATTTTTTAAAAAATATTTCTTTAAACACAAACGTCTTATAAATTTTTCGACACCAATAAAGGTGTCAAATTTGTTTAATTTGTTGGTGGGGGCAAATTTGAGACCTTTATTTAATAAAGTGACCTGTGCATTGGTTAGATTTTTGGTGCTCAAATTAATGATGGAGTCATTAGTGATTATAGTGTTATCTATCTGTGCTTTCTCCCTCTTCTTTCTCCCTCCTCTACGTATCTTTCCCTTTCCCCGTGATTCCTTGTTCTCATCCGATGTTCCTGGGTGTTGTAGTGTTCGTGTTGCTGTGCTTTCTCTGTTCTGTAGTGTTGTGCTCTGTGTGTTTCGTGTGGGGTTTGGGGTTTGTGTCTGAGATTGTATTGGTGATCTATTTGTGATTCTTTGTATCGTGTGTGTGTTCTCCCTTGTGATGATTCGTTCCTCGTCCGTGTTCTGTGGTGTGGTGGTGTCCTGTCTAAAAAATGTTCCCGTTTCTCCAAGATCTCAAATCTATTTTGGACGGGTATAGTGAAGTCATTTGTGAATTTTTCCCTATTGGATGTGCCCTCATTTATAAATATTTCCCTATTGGGTCTGTTTTCCTCTTGTATAAAATTAAGTGAAGTAGGTCTTCAAAAGTGTTGGGGACTTTCACAAGGAGTGGACTGAGGCTGGAGTTAGTGCATCAAGAGTCACCACAGACAGACGGATCCTGGACATGGGCTTCAAGTGTCGTATTCCTCTTGTCAAACCTCTCCTGAACAACAAACGTTAGAAGCGTCTTACCTGGGTTAAAGAAAAAAAGAACCCATCAATTAGGGAAAAAGAGAAAAAAAGGATCTGGATAAGAGGCCTTATGGCGGCAAAAGTTAGTATTGCAAGAGTGTGGGAAGCAAATGGAGCCCCCAGCATCAGGGGATGGAAGAGCCTTCTGGCAAAGATTGAGAGATACGAGGCATATACGGCGGGCGCTATATTAGCGCCGTCGCCGCCCGGGGAGGAAGCGGAGCAAGGGAGGGGGGGGAGGGACTGCGAGCACTGGCGACGTCCACCGAGATGATCTCATGGGGGGGGTGGTACGGTTGAGAAGTCCAGATAGACAGTGGGAGATCCGAGTTCAATGCAATACGGAAATGAACAGGGAGTGGGGTCCGCCCCGGCATTCTCCATTGTACGCATTTTTTGCTAGGGATTGCCGTTGTCTGCGGACCGCATGCGGAGGAATTGCTCCCCCGGTTATAGACACGCTACAGTGTCTGAGTTTGGAACAATTTCACCCGTTTAGGCCACTTTTTTCAGTGAGTTTTTGTCTCTATGTGTATGGAATGTGCCACTTTATTTTGTTGGTAACATTCTTTTGCACCTGGTAGCTTCTGTGTCACATGGTCTGTTGTGGGTGCGGCTCACAGCTTTATTCTACCTGAATTTCCGCAAATGTTCGCAAACGGGTGAACCGCCATAGACTTCAATAGGCAGGTGAATTTTAAAACCCACAGGGACTCTTTCTGGCCACAATAGTGATGGAAAAGTTGTTTCAAGGGGACTAACACCTGGACTGTGGCATGCCGGAGGGGGATCCATGGCAAAACTCCCATGGAAAATTACGTAGTTGAAGGGTTTTAATCCATAAAGGGCATAAATCACCTAACATTCCTAAATTGTTTGGAATAACGTGCTTTAAAACATCAGGTATGATGTTGTATCGATCAGGTAGTGTAAGGGTTACGCCCGCTTCACAGTGACAGACCAAACTCTGACAGACCAAACTCCCTGTTTAACGCACCGCAAACAACCGCAAACAGTCCATTTGCACAACCGCAAACTTCCCATTTGCACAAGGTGGGATACCAAGCTAGCCATGTCCCGTTCCTTGTCCTCACTGACGTCATTGAAGGTCTCTTCCTCCACCCAGCCACGTACAACACCAAGGGTCCCCGAAAGGTGACAACAAGCCCCTGGGACGCCTGCTGTGGTTGGTCTTTCACCTCCTCAAAGCCACCTTCCTCCTCTGACTCCTCTTCTTCAGACTCCTCTGTCTGCGTTGCCGCAGGTCCAGCAATCGACGACGACAAGGCTGCTTCTGGTGGTGATGGTGACCACAACTCTTCCTCTTCATGCTCATCTACGGCCTGATCCAGCACGCTTCGCAGGGCACACTCCAGAAAAAACGCATATGGGATGAGGTCAATGATGTTGCCTTGGGTTTGACTGACCAGGTTTGTCACCTCCGCAAAAGGACGCATGAGCCTACAGCCATTGTGCATGAGCGTTCAGTAACGCGGCCAAAAAATACCCAGCTCCGCAGAGGCTGTCCTCTTTTTTTTTATTAAAAAAATCTGTTCTTACCAGTTTAATCTCTGTTTTGTCCCCTATCAGGGGCCGGTGTGGTGTATGGAATAGATTTTAGGAACCGGGATATGGAAAAAGATTCTTGGTCGGTCCTCTTACTTCCAATTTGGGGCACTGCGCGTGCGCCGTGCAATGTATTGTGCTACCCGATATGAGTGGTATGTTAAGTAGTACTATTCCTATAAGTTTAATCCCTGTTACGTCCCCTATCAGGGGCTGGTGTAGGGAATAGATTTTAGGAACCGGGAGATGGAAAAAGATGCTTGGTTGGTCCTCTTACTTCCAATTTGGGGCACTGCGCGTGCGCCATGCAATGTACTGTGCTACCCGATATGAGTGGTATGTTGAGTAGTACTATTCCTATCAGTTTAATCCCTGTTACGTCCCCTATCAAGGGACGTGTATGGAATTGAGTTTAGACAACCGCAAAGAGTTGTCAATAGTTGACACACTCATGACATAAATTTTATTCCTCTATGCGTCAATCTTGGTGTAGTGATGACTGTGCTCGTGCGCACGTTTGGTAAATTGCAGCCGATGGGGGTTTTTCAAAGCCTACTATCGTGCTGAGGTAGTTCAGTGACAGTTGAGTGACCCAGAAAACAATGATTCTGCAGTGTGGGCCCATTGTTGGCCTAGTAGGCTTTAATGAGCACCTTAGATGATCACAAAGAAAATTAATGTTTTTTCTATGCAAAATTATCCAGCCGATCGCTTTTGGTCTGTTCACAATGAAGCAACGACCTTATCTCATCTGGGGTGTGCCAACATTGCCACTGCCAACACACTCATAGAGGTGATCGCATCATTGTGAAACGCAAGCCCTTTCATCACAGCAAGGTAACGATCACGATGGGGAATTAACACATGTATGTGCCTTTTTTTTTGTTTTGTTTTTGCAGCCACAGTGCAGCACCAGAGGCCAGAAAAATTAGGCATGTACACATGCCTGAAAAACTAGGTATTGTTGCAGCCGCTGCTGTAGCAGTGGCCGGAAAAATTTATGTTTTCCAGGCAGAAAGTGCACTAAAACATTGCGGCTTGAACCCTAGTTGGTGGCAGAGAAGTCACGCAAGTCATCTGGCATGCAGAGATTAAATACAGCAGCGTGTGGACCATTTTATAGCCCAAGGCATCTCATCAGGCCTTTTTTAGTCAAATGCATCCACCACTGTCAGTCCCTTCGGGATCCATGCCTCATTCATCTTAATAAAGGTTAGGTAATCTAGACTTTTTTGACCTAGGCGACTTCTCTTCTCAGTGACAATACCTCCTGCTGCGCTGAAGGTCCTTTCTGACAGGACACTTGAAGTGGGGCAGGCCAGAAGTTCTATCGCAAATTGGGATAGCTCAGGCCACAGGTCAAGCCTGCACACCCAGTAGTCAAGGGGTTCATCGCTCCTCAGAGTGTCGATATCTGCAGTTAAGGCGAGGTAGTCTGCTACCTGTCGGTCGAGTCGTTCTCTGAGGGTAGACCCCGAAGGGCTGTGGCGATGCATAGGACTTAAAAAGCTCCGCATGTCCTCCATCAACAACGCGTCTGTAAAGCGTTCTGTCCTTGCCGGCGTGGTCGTGGTAGGAGGAGGATTACTTTCACCTCTTCCCCTGTTAAATTCCCGTTGTGCTGTGACATCACCCTTATACGCTGTGTAAAGCATACTTTTTAACTTGTTTTGGAACTGCTGCATCCTTTCCGACTTCCGGTAATTCGGTAACATTTCAGGCACTTTCTGCTTATACCGGGGCAGACACACTGCTTATATCAGAGGCAGACACACACAAAAAATGGCACACTGCTGAGCTTTGCAATGACGGCATTCTGGTGGTGGCAACAGCATGCGTTGATTGGCGTGCTGTCTGGCTGACCCCAGGTGCCGATACATGCTGTCTGACTGTGCCACTAGCTCCTTGTGACGACCTCCCCCTGATTCCAACTCGTCTCCTCCTCCTCTCTGTCTCCCCATCTGAACTTTCCCCCTGTTCTTCTTCTCTTCAAGCGGGCACCCACGTGACATCCACGGACACATCGTCATCATCAACCGCTTCACTTGTATCTGACAACTCAGCAAAGGAAGCAGCAGCGGGTACAACATCATAGCGTGGCCACCCAGTACAGGTCGTTCTCCTTCAGCCTTTTTATACGAGGGTCCCTCAACAGGCATGACAGCATGAAAGACCCCATTTGCACAAGGTTGGATGCCGAGCTACTCATGTCCCGTTCCTCGTCCTCACTGATCTCATTGAAGGTCTGTTCTTCCCCCCAGCCACGTACAACACCACAGGTACCAGATAGGTGACAACGAGCACCCTGGGATGCCTGCTGTGGTTGGTCTTCCTCCTCCTCAAAGCCACATTCCTCCTCTGACTCCTCTTCTTCAAACTCCTCTTCCAGCATTGCCGCAGGTCCAGCAAGCGATGCTGATAAGGCTGTTTCTGGTGGTGATGGTGACCACAACTCTTCCTCTTCATGCTCATCTACGGCCTGATCCAGCACTCTTCGCAGGGCACGCTCCAGGAAGAAAACAAATGGGATGATGTCGCTGATGGTGCGACTGACTAGGTTTGTCACCTCCTCAAAAGGACGCATGAGCCTACAGGCATTGCGCATGAGCGTCCAGTAACGTGGCAAAAAAATACCCAGCTTCGCAGAGGCTGTCCTAGCACCCCGGTCATACAAATACTCGTTGACGGCTTTTTCTTGTTAGAGCAGGCGGTCGAACATTAGGAGTGTTGAATTCCAACGTGCCGGGCTGTCGCAAATCAAGCGCCTCACTGGCATGTTGTTTCGCCGCTGAATATCTGAAAAGTGCGCCATGGCCATGTAGGAACGCCTGAAATGGCCACACAACCTCTGGCCTGCTTGAGGACGTCCTGTAAGCCTGGGTACTTATGCACAAAGCGTTGTACGATCAGATTCAACACATGTGCAATGCATGGCACATGTGTCAACTTGCCCAAATTCAATGCCGCCAACAGATTGCTTCCGTTGTCACACACCACTTTGCCGATCTCCAGTTGGTGCGGAGTCAGCCACTGATCCACCTGTGCGTTCAGGGCGGACAGGAGTGCTGGTCCGGTGTGACTCTCTGCTTTCAGGCAAGTCAACCCAATGACGGCGTGACACTGTCGTATCCAGGATGTGGAATAGCCCCTGGGGAGCTGGGGGGTGCAGTTGATGTGGAGCAAGACGCAGCAGCAGAAGAGGACTCAGCCAAGGAGGTTAGCGAAGAGGATGGAGTAGGAGGAGTAGAGGAGGTGGCAGCAGGCCTGCCTGCAAGTCACGCCGGTGTCACCAACTCCTCTGCAGAGCCACGCATTCCATGCTTGGCAGCCGTCAGCAGGTTTACCCAATGTGCAGTGTACGTGATATACCTGCCCTGACCGTGCTTTGCAGACCAGGTATCAGTGGTCGGATGGATCCTTGCCCCAACACTGTGTGCCAGACATGCCAAGACTTCCTTTTCCACAATAGAGTACAGGTTGGGGATTGCCTTTTGTGAAAAAAAAATTCGGCCGGGTACCTTCCACTGCGGTGTCCCAATAGCTACAAATTTTTTGAAGGCCTCAGACTCCACCAGCTTGTATGGTAAAAGCTGGCGGGCTAAGAGTTCTGACAAGCCAGCTGTCAGACATCGGGCAAGGGGGTGACTCTGACATTGGCTTCTTACGCTCAAACATTTCCTTGACAGACACCTGACTGTGGGCAGATGAGCAGGAACTGCTGAAGGTGAGTGGCGGATGGTTGAGAGGGGGCAAGGAGGACAGCAATGGTTGACGTGGCTGAAGATGTTGGACCAGGAGGAGGATGGTGGCTTTGAGTTTGTGTGCTGCTTGTACTCATCATGTGTTGATCCCATAGGCGTTTGTGATGTGAGATCATGTGCCTTCGCAAAGCAGTTGTACCTAGGTGGGTGTTGGACTTCCCACGACTCAGTTTCTTTTGGCACAGGTTGCAAATGGCATCACTGTTATCAGAGGCAGACACACAAAGAAAATGCCACACTGCTGAGCTTTGCAATGACGGCATTCTGGTGGTGGCAACAGCATGCGTTGATTGGCGTGCTGTCTGGCTGACCCCGGGTGCCGATACATGCTGTCTGACTGTGCCACTAGCTCCTTGTGACGACCTCCCCCTGCTTCCAACTCGTCTCCTCCTCCTCTCTGTCTCCCCATCTGAACTTTTCCCCTGTTCTTCTTCTCTTCGAGCGGGCACCCACGTGACATCCACGGACACATCGTCATCATCAACCGCTTCACTTGTATCTGACAACTCAGCAAAGGAAGCAGCAGCGGGTACAACATCATCATCATCACACCATATGTCCATGTGTGTAATGCTGCCTGACTGAGACATATCCCTGTTATCTACATCCTCTGGCAATAATGGTTGCGCATCACTCATTTCTTCCAACTGATGTGTAAATAACTCCTCTGACAGATCAAGTGAAGCAGCTGTGGTGCTAGTGTTGGTGGTGGCGGCAGGCGGGCGAGTGGTAACTTGAGAGGTGCCCGAAGCTGAGCTGGAGGAGGATGGTGCGTCAAGGTTCCGAGCGGAAGCTGTAGAAGATTGGGTGTCCTATGTTAGCCAGTCAACTATGTCCTCAGAACTTTTCGAGTTCAGGGTACGTGGCCTCTGAACACTGGGCATTATTCTAGGGCCAAAGGAAATCACAGCACCACGATGGCCCCTGCGGGGTGGCCTGCCTCTGCCTGTCATTTTTTTTTCAATTAGTTGTACTATGCCTGCAAGCTACTGTGACACCAGATATGAGTGGTGCAACTGGGCACTGGCAGTAGTGGGCACAGTACACGCTGTGGGCCTGACACACACGCTTGTAGGCAACTGCAATTATATTACAGTGAAAATTTATATATTTTTTTTAAATGCAAGCTACTGTGACACCAGATATGAGTGGTGGCACTGGGCACTGGCAGTAGTGGGCACAGTACACGCTGTGGGCCTGACACACACGCTTGCAGGCAACTGCAATTATATTACAGTGAAAAAATTGTTTTGTTTTTTTAAATGCAAGCTACTGTGACACCAGATATGAGTGGTGGCACTGGGCACTGGCAGTAGTGGGCACAGTACACACTGTGGGCCTGACACACACGCTTGCAGGCAACTGCAATTATATAACAGAAAAAAAAAAAGCAGACTGATGTACTAGCCCTAAAAAGGGCTTTTTGTGGTGCTGTCAGGACGCTGTCCTTACAGCAGATCAGATGAGTCTTTGGGGACTGGAGTGGACACAGAACACTGGCCTAGCTAACGATTTCCCTATTAAATCAACAGCAGGTGCACTGTCCCTGCTCTCACTAACACTGCAGCCTCCGAATGAATCTAAGATGGATGCTGTCCTTGCTTTTTGATAGGAGGTGGGAGGGTCTGGGAGGGAGGGTATGCTGCTGATTGGCTGGAATGTGTCTGCTGACTGTGAGGTACAGGGTCAAAGTTTGCTCAATGATGACGTATAGGGGGCAGACCGAACATCGCATATGTTCGCCCGCCGCAGCGAACGCGAACAAGCAATGTTCGCCGGGAACTGTTGACCGGCGAATAGTTCGGGACATCTCTATTGAGTGGTAGGACCCCATGCGTGCTGAGACACCGTGAGGTGGTGAATGAGGGGCTCCGATATGTTCCTGACTGGAAGATATTGGCAAAGTTCTCAGCTTTTAACATCGGCCTGAGGAATTAGCTAGTATTGTCAGTTACGTATCATTTTGGTGCATTTTTTGCAGTGATTTGTGTAAGGACTTGGCACCTGCCCACACTGCCAAAATTACCAAAACCTGGTTCAATGACTATGGGATTACTGTGCTTGATTGGCCAGCAAACTCGCCTGACCTGAACCCCATAGAGAATATATTGGGCATTGCCAAGAGATAGACAAGAGACATGGGACTGAACAATGCAGAAGAGCTGAAGGCTGCTATTGAAGCATCCTGGTTTTCCATAACACCTCAGCAGTGCCATAGGCTGATATCATCCATGCCACGCCGCATTGAGGCAGTAATTGATGCAAAAGGAGCCCTAACCAAGTACTGAGTACATATGCATGATTATACTTTTTAGAGGTCCTACATTTTTCTATTTAACATCCTTTTTTATTGATTTCATGTAATATTCTAATTTTCTGAGATTGTGAATTTGGGGTTTTCATAAGATGTAAGCCATAATCATCCAAATTATAACAAATAACGGCTTAAAATATCTCGCTTTGCATGTAATGAGTCTATCTTATATATTAGTTTCACCTTTTAAGTTGCATTACTGAAATAAATGAACTTTTGCACGATATTCAAATTTTTCGAGTTTCACCTATACACCCTTTGTTGTGCATCCTGAACCTGAGTGATATGTTATTTTCTGAAATGTGTTTGACACTTTACATAGTAACATAGTAACATAGTACATAAGGCCGAAAAAAGACATTTGTCCATCCAGTTCGGCCTGTTATACTGCAAGTTGATCCAGAGGAAGGCAAAAAAAAAAAAACCCTGTGAGGTAGAAGCCAATTTTCCCCACTTTAGGGGAATAAAAAATTCCTTCCCGACTCCAATCAGGCAATCAGAATAACTCCCTGGATCAACGACCCCTCTCTAGTAGCTATAGCCTGTAATATTATTACGCTCCAGAAATATATCCAGGCCCCTCTTGAATTCCTTTATTGTACTCACCATCACCACCTCCTCAGGCAGAGAGTTCCATAGTCTCACTGCTCTTACCGTAAAGAATCCTTTTCTATGTTTGTGTACAAACCTTCTTTCCTCCAGACGCAGAGGATGTCCCCTCGTCACAGTCACAGTCCTGGGAATAAATAGATCTCTGTACTGACCCCTGATATATTTATACATATTAATTAGATCTCCCCTCAGTCGTCTTTTTTCTAAAGTGAATAACCCTAATTTTGATAATCTTTCAGGGTACTGTAGTTGCCCCATTCCAGTTATTACTTTAGTTGCCCTCCTCTGGACCTTCTCCAGCTCTGCTATACTTGATAGAGTATAGCTTCTCTCCCCCAACTCTGGCAATCCAGGCCCGATTACCAGGTTTTGACCAAAACCTAATGCAGAGAAGTATGTCTGTCTCTATTAAATTAACCCCTCGGTTGCCTTACATGTACGAAGCTACAAATCTAGTTTTCTTCCTTCAAAATATCAACAAAATCTATTGAGTAAAGGGCATAACAAAGTGTCTTCCAGGCCTTCCTTTTACAACAGCTTATTCTGTTTGGAAGAACATGGATTCTAGTAGGTTGATTAATGGCACAAAGACTTGGCATGGATATTATTCAGTAGGCCTGCACCTGAGAACTTTCATGTATGCCAGTGAACCATGTAACAAGGTACTTATTCTTGTAGAAAACATCCTTGCACATTTTCTGGCTGTGCCCATTTGCGCAAATGAATTGCTAAAATGAACTCAGAGACAATGGGTAAAATGTACAAACTAGAAATGAGCGAACCTCTTAAAATTCACTTAATTTGCCCAAAAAAATTTGACTTGTGTTCAAATCAATTCTACACAAATGAAATATGCTCCAATTGGCCTGAAATTGGTATATGACACTTGAAGGTCTCCCAGGACTTTTCCTTATCTCCTTTTTATGATTTTTTTCTCTCCCTCCCATTTTAAAGTTCTTTAAAGGGATTTTTCGAGACTTTAGTACTGATGACCTATCCTCTGTTTGCTTTAACACTGGTTTCTTGAAGTAATAAAACAACACATTCACTATCAGGGATATAATATTGGGGTTTCTTCCTTCTGCGCATAGGGACCTGGCTAAATATTGTCCCCTGATTGACTGATCAGGCAAAAAATAATAATAAAGAAGATTTCGGAGCACATCACATTTGAACTAAAATTCATATTTTCCAAATCTGTGCTTATGTTGCCATTTAACAAAAGTGACAATCTTGGGACTGCTGCACCCGATAAAAGCCCTACACTAGAAGTGTTCCTGGAAGTGGTTCTGGACAGCTTTCTGAGAAAATGCCTATATTGTAGGTTGAGAAAGATTATGGAGAATACTGCTGTGGTAGCCAGAGACTGATAGTGAATATCCTGGTAAGGTCCTGGTTAGACAGGAGGGCAATGAAGCAAACAATACAATTGCCGCTAGGCAAAAAAAAACTTTAGCAATCCTGTAAACACAACTAAAACAACCATTAAAATAAAAAATACCTTATATTAATAACCATAAATGCTATAGCAGTGTTCCACTACAATAAGAGTTTTAGGTGCATTCCTTATTTGAATTATGTTAAAAAATTTGATTTACTGTGCATTTATACATTTTTGTGTAAGTGAAGGTTAACAGGCTATAACAACCAGTTGCTGGGTTAGGCTGTGTACCTATCCCCATAGAAGGGAGGAGTTAAAGGAGTTCTCCGGGAATTAAGAAAATTAAAATACGTAAATATTACTTTATTATAAATATATTCCTAAATGCCTTTCATAAGTTATAATGGTTCGTTTTGTCTAGGGAGCAATGATTAGGAGAAGCAAAATGGCTGCTGTCGTATTAGTGCAAAACGTATCCTAATCACACAGCAGGACAAGTTTCTTCTCAACACTGAGATATAGAGCTACCTCATCCCCCTCTCTGCTCTGATTGTCAGGGATTATGATCCTGAATAAATTTTAATATGGTCATCAGCTGAACCTCTGTAGGAATGGAGTTCATGAGGAGACATGAAGTACAGAGAGGAGGGACATGACAGACTGTGGTAATGGAGACAGAATACAAGTGCTGCTGCTCATTAGCCACATCTGCTCATAAAATCCATTCCTACAGAGATTCAGCTGATGACCATATTGAACTGTCTTCATGATCATAATCCCTGACAAGCAGAGCAGAGATGAGGTTTGTGAAGTAACTTGTCCTTCTATGTTATTAGGACAGGTTTTGTGTGTACTAATAGGACAGTGGCCATTTTGTTTTTCCTAATAATTGCTCCCCAGACAAAATGAGCAATTATAACTAATGTAAGGTATTTGGGAATATATTTATAATGAAGTAATATTTAAGTATTAAAATTTTCTTAATTCACAGAGAACCCCTTTAAGTCAGATCAGAAACATTCAGTGTAGAAACATGAGATGTCTAGACATTGATGAGTACAGATGCAAAAAACCAGCCAGAGTGAAGTAAAAAAATGTAAAGTGGAGAAAAGAGCAAATATATTTTTGGAAAAGCATTCCAGTGTTGAGAGAAGGTGCTTGTAGAAGCTCTGTGGAGATACACTGTTTAAAAGAGAAACTTCATAGCAGTCACTGTCCAGAAAGTCAAAGGTTTCTGGCCTGGACAATACATACTATATCTGGCAGGAGAAAACTGTAATAACATTAACTGTGAGTACAGCAACCTATTAAAATGGTGCATAGAAAAGGTGAGAAGTGTTGCTATTTCTGGATGTTTATGCAAAAGTCATCAACAGAAATGCAGAGTGAGAAAAATTGCTTTAAAGAGACATATTGGCTAACGAGGAACTAATCGATTTTACCGGTTTGGAATTCGTACCTAATTTCCCAAAACGAATCCGGATTTTTTCACTTTGTTTATTGAGACAGAGATTTTTTAAATGAGACAGAAAAAGAGAGAGATATGGGGTAAAATGGTAGTTACTCAGAAAGCCTTGGATTGCTGGTATGAAGCAGTTTTCCTTTCTTTTTGGAAAGGAGACTAGGTTGCATGTCTCTTTTCCAGAGAAGCATTATGTGGGGACACAACAGTAGAAAAATGATCTTATTATGAAAAAGCATTGATTGAACAGTTTGAGGCTACCACCAGGGGGAAATCTTATTATAAAAAAGCACCAATTGAACAGGGAAGTGAATCTATGAAACACAAGGAGGTGTGTATAAATATGGATAAATATTGATACTAGAGTTGAGAAAATCAATTTTATAAATTTGAAATTCATCCTGAATTTTCCCCAAAAATTTGGATTCTAACAAAACCAAATATTTTACAATTCATTTAAGACTAATCAAGATCTCAAATCTCAGAATCAAATACTGTTCACAGAAAACAACATTGTTCATAAAATATTTGCCCTAAACTGTGAATTAAGCACTGTGCATGCATGCGCAGTGCAAAAAAAAGAAACCAGAAACCATACTGCTTCGCTGGTATGTGGAGCGGCAGAGCTGTGGAGCACAAGGTAAAAAGAGGAGTCCTACTGGGCCACCAATGAAAGCACAGCCCAGTTTCCTGCCGCCTGCTGCTTTCCAGTGCACACCAGTCAGAGAAGGAGAAGACTGCAAGCAGTACTGGCAGACTGGGGCTAGCAGGGATACTGGAGCCGGAGAGATGATTATACACTTCTGGTGTGCCTCATGGTACAGAGTATTCTACCTATTTCTAGAGCTGCATTGTCACTATTCTGCTGGTACAATCACTGTGTATAAATTGCATTACTTATCCTGTTTTCCAGTTGCACTCATCAGGACAGTGAGTGCAGCTCAGGATCAGTACAGGATTAGTAATGTATGTATAAAGTGACTCACTGTGTACATTATATACATACATTACATTACTTATCCTGTACTGATCCTGAGTTACATCCTGTATTATACTCCAGAGTTGCACTCACTGTTCTTCTTGTGGACTTACTGTGTAGATGCAATACAGTACTTTTCCTGTACTGATCATGAGTTACATCCTGTATTATATTGCAGAGCTGCACTCGCTATTCTTCTGGTGGACTCACTGTGTACATACATTAATGTCACGAACCAGCGGGTGTGAATCCACTGTGCCACGCGTCCTACCTCCTCTAAGGGCGTTGTCTAAGTGAACCCCTTGTTCTTTACAGTACCCATGATGGTGGGATAGGCTTTCCCAAGAGGAACACCAGGTCGCTACCTCTTGAGAAGGATTGGCACACGAGGCAGCTGGTCCAGGCAGACCAGGAGGTACCACAGTAAGGTACGAGAGGTACAGACGTAGTCAGCAGGCCAAGTTGTAACCAGGAGCAACAGTGCAGAACCGAAGGATGAGGCAGAGGCAAAGTCAAACAAGCAATGTCAGGACAAGAGACAACCTGTTCCTCCAAACGGTAGGATGAACAGAAGTCTCCCTCAGGCCTAAACACAAAAGACAGGGAAAAGAGCAACAAGTAAACCCACACAATAAACAAAAGGGGAAGAAGACACTTAACTTCAAAAGGCTATGGAAGCACAGGAACTCCGCCGAGATCCAAACACCAGCAATCCTTAACAACAAGACAGAAGCTATAAACCGCAAAGCATGGTGGGAGAAGCCACAATAAATAGGGAAGGTAAAATGACTACATAAGCAACACCTGAAGCAAGGGGTGTGGCCATTACCAGAAACAACACAGACACAAATTGATCCACAAGAAACCTGTCAGATCAAACCACGTGTTGCCAGTCTCACTGATCTCCTGGCACCTGTCACGGGAACGTCCGTGACAGTACCCCCTGTTACGGGTGACCTCCGAGCACCCAGGACCGGCCTTATCCGGGTGAGACCTGTGAAAAGCTTTCATCAAACGACTGACATTCATGTTGTATGCAGGTACCCACATCCTTTCCTCTGGTCCATAACCCTTCCAGTGAACAAGATACTGAAGGGATCTATGGAGAACTTGAGAGTCAATTATCTTGGCAATCTGAAATTCCAAACTACCATCCACCATGACAGGAGCGGGTGGCGAGGAAGACGGTTCCAAAGGTTCAACATATCTCTTCAACAAAGATTTGTGGAACACATTATGAATTTTCAGAGCCTGAGGAAGTTCAAGATGAAAGGCTACCTGAACCTGATTATTAATGGCAGTGATCTTATATAGACCAATAAACCTTGGACCCGACATCCAAGAAGGTACCTTCAACTCAATGTTTCTTGTGGGCAGCCACACAGAATCAGCCTCTCTTAGGTCTGGACCATTCATACGTTTGCTGTCAACCATGCTTTTATACTTGTTGCCCATATTCCTCAAGTTACCGTATTTTTCGCCCTATAAGACTTACTTCCCCCCCCCCCCAAAAGTGGGGGGGGAAATGGCAGTGCGTCTTATGGGGCGAATGCTGCCATTTTTACTTTGCACTGATACAACACCGGCCACGATGCTGCACAGCGCGGCCTGCGATGTATCAGCAGGGAGGTAGGAGTGGCTGTTAAAATCGCAGCGGTGCAGTCACTGTACTCTATTACACCAGGCCCCGCTCACAGCAGTATTTATTAAGTGAAGTCATGGGTAAAGCTTTGTTAAGGTATAGCAATCCTCTGCAGCAGGAGCGCACATAGTACTCACTACGAAACTCAAATAGCAGGCAGGCTGGCCGGTCACTCACTTTCTCATGCGCATGCTCCTCCCACGCGTGATGGAGTGAGTGACTCTACGCTGCCGGCTGCCCTGCCTGCTAAGGGAGTTTCATAGGGAGTACTACGTGCGCTACTGCTGCAGAGGATTACTATATCTTAACAAAGCTTTACCCATGACTTCAATTAATAAATACTGCTGTGAGTGGGGCCTGGTGTAATAGAGAACAGTGACTGCACTGGACCCGCCACGATTCCAACACAAGTTGCCGGCCTCCACCACTGTATTGGGGGGTCACTATTTACACAAGATGCTATAGACTGTATGTATTATCCACAGATCCCCCCCACAGCAGTGTCATCCACAGATCCCCCCATAACAGTGCCATCCATAGTTCCCCCCATAACAGTGTCATCCACAAATCCCCCATAAAAGTGTCATCCACAGACCATTAGTTGAAAACCCACCAAAAGCACACCTTTTCGTTCAAAATATTTTTTTCTTATTTTCCTCCTCAAAAACCTAGGTGCATCTTATGTGCATCTTATAGGGCAAAAAATATGGGTATTTTGAATTTTCCACCATATAGATGACAATGATGACGAAAAACGTTCCTCCTCAGGAATACCAGAAGTATCAGAACCAGAAAATGTGCCAAACTGCGGGTGAAACCCATATGCCCCAAAAAACAGCGACTTATCAGTAGACTCCTGTCTACGATTGTTTATGGCAAACACTGCTAAAGACAAAAATGAAGACCACTCCTCCTGGTTCTCAGAGACAAAACATCTCAAGTAAGTCTCCAGATTCTGATTAGTGCATTCCGTCTGTCCAATCGACTGAGGATGAAAAGCTGAACAAAAGGACAGTTGTACTCCCAGTCTAGTACAGAACGCCTTCCAGAATTTGGAAACAAACTGAGTCCCATGATCCTAGACCACGTGAGAGGGAATGCCATGTAGTTTCGCAATGTTATCAACAAACACTTGTGCAAGAAGTTTAGCATTAGGTAGGCCCGGCAACGCTATAAAGTGCACAATTTTACTAAAGTGATCAACTACCACCAGAATCTTCCTGCAGAATTAGGTAGATCAGTGAAAAAATCCATGGATAAGCGAGTCCATGGTCTGGATGGGATGGGCAATGGAAGTAGGGATCTGGAAGGCCGAGTATGTGTCACCTTAGCTCAAGCACAAGTGCTACAGGCTGACACATAGTCCTCAACACACTTACGCAACCCCGGCCACCAAAATCTACGAGAAATGAGGTCAGCTGTGGATCTGCTCCCAGGGTGTCCCGTAAGAACCGTATAGTGATGTTCCTCAAACACCTTGTGACACAATTCAGATGGAACAAACAATTTCCCAGAGGAACAAGAATCTGTTGCATCTCCCTGAGCCTCTAACACCTTCACCTCTAGGTCAGGGTATAGATCGGATATCATCACCCCCTTCCACAGTATCGGACTTGGATTTTCAAAATCACCACCTCCAGGAAAACTAGGTGACAAGGCATCTGCCTTGACGTTCTTAACCCCAGGACGATAAGTGACAATGAAATTAAATCTGGTGAAAAACAAAAACCATCTGGCCTGCCTCGGGTTTAGACGTTTAGCCGATTCCAGGTAAGCTAGATCTTTGTGATCTGTGAACACCATGATTGGATGAATCGCCCCTTCCAACCAATGACACCACTCCTCAAAAGCCAACTTAATAGCCAGTAACTTTCTGTTACCCACATCATAATTTCTCTCTATGGCAGAAAGTTTTTAAGAGAAAAATGCACATGGGCGCCATTTATCAGGTGACGGGCCCTGCGACAAGACTGCTCCTACCCACACCTCGGACGCGTCAACCTCATCAATGAAAGGCTGTGACACATCCAGCTGCACCAATATAGGGGCAGAAGCAAAGCACTCCTTAACCGCAGAAAAGGCTCGCAATGCTGAATCGGTCTCACCACTGTTGAATAGTTCTTAATAAATTTTCGGTAATAGTTGGTGAACCCCAAAAACCGCATAAGAGCCTTCAGATTTTCGGGTCGATCCCAGTCCAATACAGCACTGACTTTCTCTGGATCCATTCAAAAACCCGAAGATGACAACAGGTAGCCCAAGAACTGCACCTCCTGTATAGCAAAAACACACTTAATTTTGCATACGATTTATTATCTCTCAGGATCTGTAACACCTGTCTAAAGTGATTCTGATGAGTCTCTACGTCTGGAGAATAAATTAGTATGTCATCCAAATACACGAGAACAAACCTCCCCACCAGTGATGAAAAATGTCATTCACAAAATGCTGGAAAACCGCAGGAGCATTGGTCAACCCAAACAGCATGACCAGGTTCTCAAAGTGATCCTCTGCGGTATTAAAAGCCATCTCTCATTCATCCCCTTCCTTGATCCTGACCAGATTATATGCCCCCCTTAAGTCCAACTTGGAGAACACCTTGGCACCAACAATCTGGTTAAACCAATCAGAAATTAAAGGAAGGGGGTATGGATCATGGACAGTAATTTGATTGAGCTCACGGAAGTCCAGACATGGCCTAAGGATTCCACCCTTTTTTTTAACAAAGAAAAATTCTGCTGCCACAGGAGATTTGGAAGGTCTTATGTGTCCTTTAGCCAAACTCTCGGTAATATACTCTCTCATGGCCGTTCTTTCGGGTCCAGAAAGGTTATACAACCTAGATTTGGGCATATTAGGTCAGAGAAAAAAGGTTGATAGGAATAGGACAATCTTTTTCCCGCTGCGGAGGAAAATCCTGGCACCCACTTTCAGAAAAGACATTGGAAAAATCAGACATAAAAGAGGGTAATGTTTTAGTGTTCAAAGCAGAAAAAGAAGTATTCAGACAATTATCAACGCAATAATCACCCCAATCCAGAATCTGTCTAGCTTGCCAATCGATGGTTGGATTATGCTTGCTTAACCACTGTAAACCCAGAACCACCGAAGCAGGGAGACCTTCCATCACAAAACACGATATGAACTCCTGATGAAAGTCACTCACTCTTAATCGGATGTCATGCAACATCTGAGACAAACACTTCTAAATTAGAAGTGCAGAATCAATGGCAAAAACGGAAATGTTTTTCTCTAATGCACTCGGTGACAACCTGTGCATACGGACGAACTGACCATGAATCAGATTCACCCCTGCCCCACTGTCGATAAACACCTCAATCCCCACTGTCTTGGACTCTAGCACCACCTCAGCAGTCAGGATAAATCAGGTACTACCAGTCAAAGACAAATGCAAGTTCTCTTCAAAGGAAGCACTGCATGGCGCAAAGACCCTGTGGGCGGGGTCAGTCCATTACTGCATTACATTTTTCAGGATCAGAAGAAAGTAATCCAGTAAACGTGATATTCTTTATTTCATGGGTGCAGAATAAAATCCAACATATACATCTACGCGTTTCGGATCGTCAGGTTCTGATCCTTATTCATGACAATAGTATATGCTGAGTGCCGGTCTTAAATAAAAAGAGAGGCCGGACATCTCAGGTGGAGATAATTAGCAATAACCACTCCTTCTTACATGCAAATTAAAATTTCCTGGAAAACCAGTAAAAGACAAAAAAGACAACATGTGCTAGGATCAGTAGTGCAATATCAAATCCTGTCTGCAATTGAGTCCCTTTGGTGTGCGTGTATTCATAGAGAAAATCCAGTAGGATTCTCTATTTAGGAGAGCACGCCTGTGGTCGCCACCTCGTTTAGGACAATTGACTCTCTCCACTGCCTGTACTTTTAAGCCAGTAACATCACCCGCATGACATGCCGCGTAGTGTGCACTGATCGCAGACACATTTCTAGATAAAACATAGCGTATATCAGAAATGTGTCTGCGTATCCTCACCTTGAGATTGTTGGTAGTGCAGCCAATGTATTGTAATTGACATAATGTGCAAGTAATGCAATAAACCACGAATGTGGAATTGCAATTGACATACTGTTTCAAAGTGTATATTTTATTATTGGCTGTAGATTGTATGGTTGGGCCTGGTTGTATAAAATCGCAACACATGAAAATGAGATGACCGCATTTGAAAGTGCCCTTAAACTGCAGCCAACACTGTGATGTCTGAACAGAGTCCAAGAAAAGACTAGGACAGATTTTTTGTGCTATAGTAGGCGCCCTACGAGCAATGCAGGTAATACCTGGGCTCACTATGTCTGTCCATTGCGAATCATGACGTAGCATAGATAGGTGTTCAGAAGCCGAATCCTACTCCCTGGAAAATGCTTCATCCTTGGAGCAGTTTCTCCTGAGACGTGTGAACTCGCCCCTAGGAATGTTTTGTGTGACGTGACCTGGATGGCAAAAAGAGGCTAGCAAGGTGGTATTTCCCCCAGTGTCTTTACGGAAACTGTGAGTAACAACCTTGTGAGCAAAATTGTCCCCAACCAACTCTGACAGTCTTTCAGAGAAAGATCCCATGCCCGCGACAATGGGTCGCATAGGAGGGGGGAAAGCAGGTTTGTGAATATTGGGTAGCGAGTGGTAAATAGAAGTGACAGGATGAGGTATATAGATATAATCTGCCTGTTTTTGATCCATAAATCCACTCGTCACACCAACGGATAATAAAGAAAGTAAATCTTTCTGATAGATGGGGGTGGGGTCATGTGATAGCTCCAGATACGTGTCTGAGTCCCCTAACATGATGAGATTCTGAGACCTGTATATGGAGAGATCCATGACCACCACCGCGCCACCTTTGTCAGCCTGCTTAATAATGACATCAGTCATGTTCTCTAATTCCATCAGTGCGGTTCTCTCTGTAACAGTGAGATTATTGACATAGGTGGAAGATGATATGTTAGAAGCCTGTTTTAACTCAAACAGGTCCCTCTCCACCAGCTCCTGAAAGCGATCAAGAGCAGGTGAGAAGGACTGTATGGGATAAAAGTCACGGTTATGCGTGACGAAGTTATGGGAAAAACCAGACATGGAATCATTTAGAGGCCGACGTTCCTGTAGTTGTTAGATGAGTGACAGTTCCGCAAATGAAAACACTGACAATTGAGTAATGGTTGTTGGAGCTGACGGGGAAAGCAGCGAACTAATAGGAGTAGTTTGTAAGTCTTCCTGTGTAGCTGGATTCTGGAAATGTTTTCTTAAGGTGAGATCCCGAGCCAGTTTATTGACATTGAGTATGGTTTTGTAGAGGTCAAAATGACATGTGGGTGAGAAAGTAAGTCCTTTAGCAAGAACATTAATTTGAGATTGAGACAGTACCTTAGCTGAGATGTTGACCACCTGAAGATGATTTACGTTTTCCGCTGTCGCGTGGGATAGCGCCCTCCTTGGCGTGTGTCTGCGACCGGCTCGGCATTTTTTGGCCGTTGTATATTTTTGATGTTACCTTCTGAGGAGGTCAAACCGTTGGAGGAGGGTTTGGTAGTTTCCCTAAGTGATATAGCCTCTGTAGACCTCTACAAAACAATACTCGATGTCAATAAACTGGCTCGGGATCTCACCTTAAGAAAACATTTTCAGAATGCAGTTACACAGGAGGACTTACAAACTACTCCTATTAGTTTGCCGCTTTCACCGTCAGCTCCAACAACCATTACTCAATTGTCAGTGTTTTCATTTGCGGAACTGTCGCTCATCTAACAACTACAGGAACGTCGGCCTCTGAATGATTCCATGTCTGGTTTTTCCCATGACTTCGTCACACATAACCGTGACTTTTATCCCATACAGTCCCGCTCACCTGCTCTTGATCGCTTTCAGGAGCTGGTGGAGAGGGACCTGTTTGAGTTAAAACAGGCTTCTAACATGTCATCTTCCACCTATGTCAATAATCTCACTGTTACAGAGAGAACCGCACTGATGGAATTAGAGAACATGACTGATGTCATTATTAAGCAGGCTGACAAAGGTGGCGCGGTGGTGGTCATGGATCGCTCCATATACAGGTCTCAGAATCTCCTCATGTTAGGGGACTCAGACACGTATCTGGAGCTATCACACGACCCCACCCCATCTATCAGAAAGATTTACTTTCTTTATTATCCGTTGGTGTGACGAGTGGATTTATGCATCAAAAACAGGCAGATTATATCTATATACCTCATCCTGTCACTCCTATTTTCCACTCGCTACCCAAAATTCACAAACCTGCTTTCCCCCCTCCTATGCGACCCATTGTCACGGGCATCGGATCTTTCTCTGAAAGACTGTCAGCTTGGGTGGATAGCATCCTGCAGCCATTGGTCCAGACAATCCCTGGTTTCCTGTTAGACACTACAACTGTTTTACAATCATTCCACAACTTTGTCTGGGAACCAAATTTGGTCTGGATCACTGCGGATGTCATCTCGCTCTACACAGTAATTCCACATGAACTGGCCATTAACTCATTGAAGTGGTTTCTTAATGTATATTCAGACTATGGCGTAGCATTTCAGAATTTCATCTGTGATGTGGTTCACTTTCTTTTACTGCATAATGTGTTTATGTTCAATAACCGCTTTTACTTACAACGGTCAGGTGTTTCTATGGGGGCAAATTTTTCGCCCTCATTAGCTAACATATACATGGCATGGTGGGAACATACATACCTGTTCTCAGTGAACAACCAATGGGCTACCTCCATACAGTGGTACGGGCGTTTCATTGTTGATTTGCTGCTGGTGCGGTCAGGTGACCATGACGCCGTACCACTGTTTGGAAAATTCCTCAGTGACAATCCTCTTAAACTTAAATTTACCATCCACTTTGATAGGGCCTCAACCTCCTTTTTGGACTTGAAGTTGGTTGGGGACAATTTTGCTCACAAGGTTGTTACTCACAGTCTCCGTAAAGACACTGCGGGAAATACCACCTTGCTAGCCTTTTCTTGCCATCCAGGTCACGTCACACGAAACATTCCTAGGGGCGAGTTCACACGTCTCAGGAGAAACTGCTCCAAGGATGAAGCGTTTTCCAGGGAGTGGGATTCGGCCTCTGATCGCCTTAGGGCACGTGGATATTCCCATGATTCCCTTAAGGCTGCTAGGTCCTATATTTCATCTAAAAAATGTACAGATTTGGTCTTCCCGGATAATAGAGGCAGAACATTTAAAGGTAAACAGGCACATTGTAAGAATCCTATCTTTGCCACTAGTTACAGCTTGGAATATTTCAATATCTGCCTCATCATCCAAAAACACCTATCTATGCTACGTCATGATTCGCAATGGACAGACATAGTGCGCCTAGGTATTACCTGCATTGCTTGTAAGGCGCCTACTATAGCACAAAAAATCTGTCCTAGTCTTTTCTTGGACTCTGCTCAGACATCATAGTGTTGGCTGCAGTTTAAGGGCAATTTCAAATGCGGTCATCGCATTTGCATGTGTTGCGATTTTATACAACCAGGCCCAACCATACAATCTACAGCCAATAATAAAATATAAAGGCTAAGTTCTAGCTAAATTTAATCACATTTATATATTGGGGTTGAAAATTCATGTAAGTTCCAGCAAAGAAACCCCTAAAATCACAATTTTATTGATATTCATTAAAATAGGAGCCGTAAGGGACCTTTGATATACTCAAGAAAAATACTCAAAAAAGTAGTTACTATGTTAATAGATATAATTAACAGCATCCAGGTGAGTGACAATGATAGTGGGAAAGGGGGAATAAGTTGTACCTACACTTACCCTTTTCTTAAACCCTCAGCCCAGGAAGGACCCGTGATGGTGGAGACCCCCTGTCCACGTTCCTAGGCTATTGTCAGCCCTGCGTTATCCCTAAGGGCCTCAGGTATCAATAAGGTATAGTATGTCCCCGGATTAGGGCATGGATATATGTTCACAGATACTGGATGCTGTAGACAAGGTGCATTAAATATATACACATATAGTCAGGGTTAACCAAATGGTCAACTACCAAAATAAACCTTGATGCGTTTCCCCCTAGTCAATACTATGGGATCATCAGGAGGTAAAGATATCAATTCAGTATAAAATGATAATATGTCAAACACTGATGTATCAAAATGTATACTGGGGCAACACCAGGTTAGATAGTCAGATAGCCGCTATGCATATTATAGCGGTGGAGAGCAGTATAAACCTAATCAGCTTAAGATACAGCACCGTTGCAGGTTAACCACAGGTATCAAACGTGGCACTAATATCAGTGCTGAAGCCGCAGGTATCGAAGGCCGGAGAAAAGTGTGTTCCACATCCTGTTGGACAGAAATAACAATACACTGATATCAGAGAGGTATACCTAATGATATATATCAAAAGGCAATAGTGTAGTGAACACTCACAACTGAAGGTCTGATGCACCTGGATCAAAAACGTCACTGTCATCCCAATGCAGATGGCCTTGATAAAGCCCACACTGTGATCAAAAGAGATCACCAAAAATCAGTGACAGATAGATATCAATTCATTAAATATAGATGATCAGTTTAACTCACATTATCCAAGCCTCCTCATGTTCAGCGCTCCCCGTGCAATCGAAATGCTTGTGTGCCCCTTCCATATTTAAACCGCTATCAATTAATGCGCCACAGATACTGTTGGTGGACAGCGGGACTTCCGGTATTGACGTCAGTTTCCGGGCTGTAGAACGCATAGCGTTCCAATGCATGGTTTCCGGTGCCCAGAGACATCCGCTCAAGCGTCCCGATGTTCAATCACGTGACCTGCCAAGTTTCCTGCTAATGAAACGCAAAGGGAGCACTTACTTCCTGCTCCCTGCGTTCCACAGATGTTAAATTGCATTATAGTGCAGGAGGTACACAGTCATGTACGAATCGTATGGTGGGTAATCAACATAGTAAATAAATCGTAAAGCCGGCCTATCCCATACTGATATAACATTCTGCGCGGCGTCGATTAAACATGTTAGTCACCAATTTAGTAAAAGGTATGTTAACCAGGCAGTTATAGAATCATATAATCCTTAAATGTGGCTATCCGATTTTTGAGGTAGCGGAAAATACGTAAAAACCACAATTACAGAGTTCTTCAGAAAATGGTCCACAGTCAGTGGCCGTCTATAGACAGCGACATAGTATATGTCGCTAATGTCCATAATGATACATCAAAATTAGATGCTTCATGCATCAGGCCCAATTTTAGAACACTTAAAAAATTCACTGTAAAGCTGGGCCACTAACAAACAAATAGGGGCATTATAGGTATAATATGTAGTACTCATAAAAAGCAGGAAAAGGTTAGTCTCTCATTTATGCCCAATGGAGCCTGTGATCTAAAACGATGGATCCATGTGCATTCTTTTTGTAGAATTTTTCTGTCCCAGTCCCCGCCCCTTGGTGACGGTGGAACAAGTTCCAGGACAGAAAATTTCAGGCATCTAGGGTCCCCCCCGTGGATTTCATTAACATGTAAAGCTACTGGTGTGATGTTCTTTTTAATGACATCATTCACATGTTCACACACTCTCCTCCGTACTTCTCTAATGGTCTTGCCTATATAGTCCTTGGGACAAGGACACTGACAAATATAGATTGCCCCCTTGCTCGACAGTTGCAGAAATCCCTAACTTTGAATATTTGTCCAGTGACCGCACAGGTCACTGTCTTGGAAGTTGAAATATAATTGCACGCTTTGCATAATCCGCACCTAAACATGCCTGAACGTTTACGGTCAAGTCAAGTGCCCTCTCTGATAGAGGGGGTATAATGGCTATGGACAAGGCGGTCCTTAAGACTCCTACCACGTTTATAGCTCACGCTCGGTTTCTTTGTCAAGATGTCACATAAATCGGATTCGGGGTCCATCTGAAGTATGGGCCAATATCTCTTCAGTGTCATCATGACTTGTTCATTAGCTGAGTCAAAAGTAGATATAATCCATGGGGGTTGACTTTTTTCATCACCTATATGTTTGGGGACCAGGAGACTAGTACGATCTTGGTGTGCTGCATTATTAAAGGCTTCTTTAAGATGTTTCTGAGTGTATCCTCTCTCTCTAAATCTCATTTGGAGCTTCCTTGCCTCATTATAGAAGGTCTGATTGTCCGAACAATTCCTTTGCACATGAAGATATTGTCCCCTCGGAATCCCCCGTTTAAGGGGTACGGGATGATGGCTCTCCCAGTGTAACAGGGAATTCATGGCAATTCGTCGCCTTTCTATGGATGTCAGTAGTTAATTTGTCACCATCCTTAGTGACATGGACATCCAGGAAGGCGATCGTCTTAGGGTCAATTTCAAATGTGAATTTGAGGCCGATATGGTTGTCATTGAGCTCAGTTATAAACTTAATGAATTCATCTGACCCACCCCTCCAGACCAGAAAGATGTTATCAATATAACGTGTCCAGACAATGATCTTGTCTGACCACCATGTAGTCTGGTCTGGAAAGATGCAGGTGTCCTCCCACCAGCCCAGGAAGAGGTTGGCATATGTAGGGGCACAGGGACTCCCCATAGCCGTCCCCCTGAGCTGGTGAAAGAAACGTCCATTAAATAGAAAAAAAATGTGGGTCAGTATGAATTCAAGAAGCCTCAAAATAAAAACATTATGAGTTCTGCAGTGTATTCCCCTAGTCTTGAGAAAATATTTTACTGCAGAAAGTCCCCTTTGATGTGGTATAGAGCTATATAGGGATTCGACGTCAATGCTTGCTAGAAGACATCCAGGGTCAAGACTAATAGTATCAATTTTATTAAGAAAGTCCATCGTGTCCCTCGTGTATGCCGGTAGGGACACGACAAACTGACTTAAGATACGATCAAGGTATATGCCACAGTTCTGGGTGAGGGAATTAACCCCCGAGATTATTGGTCGACCCTTCAATAGATTGGTCCCTTTATGGACTTTCGGCAATCCATAAAACGTGGCAATACATGGATGGGTAGGGAGGAGAAATTCATATTCAACTGGGGTGATCACCTTTTCCAATAGGCCTACATCAAGGATTCCCTTTAGTTCAATCCTAAATTGGGTAGTGGGATTTGATGGCAATATACTATATCCTCCTTTATCCTCAAGCAAGTCTAAACACATTTGCGTATAAAGGGGCTGATCGAGAATAACTAAGTTACCCCCCTTATCGGACGGTTTAATGATTAGCGACTTATCCCGTTCCAAATTCCAATGACTGTAATGCACGCATCTCTATTTGTGAGAGATTGCATTTACTCGGATGTACCTTATCAAGTTGTTCCAGGTCTGAGATCACCATTTGAAGGAAGATGTCGATGCATTTATAGTTAAAGGGAGGGGGCATCCTTTTGCTTTTCAATTTCAGATCTGTATAGGGGCCATGGCCTAGTCCTCGTCCCCCCTCTTCCTCAAGATCCATGAGTAATCGGAAATCCACATAATCACTCACATTGAGTCCCAGATTCTCACATGTCTGCCTATTGGAATGTTTGAAATTTTTTTGCCATTTCAAACGTCTACCAAATAAATGCAGGTCTTTTGTCCATGTAAAAAGGCAAAAATTGGTAGTAAGTACAAAAGATAAGCCTCTCATGAGTACATCAATCTCTGTCGTGCTTAGACTGCGGGAGGTGAGGTTAATAATCTGGAGATCATTTGTTATGCTTTGTCTACCCGGCCCTGTTCCCTTAGCTGGTAAGGGACCTGAGTCTTCTCTAAAAATGTGGGGGCAGATTGAGAGAGAGAGATGGTATATTGGATGAACCAGAGGGAGATAAAGATGAGGATGCAGTGGGGTAATTTGACCCCCGTGTAGAGTTGAGCGAACACCTGGATGTTCGGGTTCGAGAAGTTCGGCCGAACTTCCCGGAAATGTTCGGGTTCGGGATCTGAACCCGACCCGAACTTCGTCCCGAACCCCATTGAAGTCAATGGGGACCCGAACTTTTGGGCACTAAAAAGGCTGTAAAACAGCCCAGGAAACAGCTAGAGGGCGGCAAAAGGCAGCAACATGTAGGGAAATCCCCTGCAAACAAATGTGGATAGGGAAATTAATTAAAATAAAAATAAAAAAAATAAAAATGACCCAATATCAATTGGACAGAGGTCCCATAGCAGAGAACCTGGCTTCACGTCAGCAGAGAATCAGTCTCTTCATGCCATAGCAAAGAATCTGGCTTCATGTCAGCACAGAATCAGTCTCTTCATGCCATAGCAGAGAATCTGGCTTCATGTCAGCACAGAATCAGTCTTCATGTCATAGCAGAGAATCAGGCTTCACGTCACCCACCACTGGAACAGGCCACTGTCACACATTTAGGCCCAGGCACCCAGGCAGAGGAGAGCAGTCCCGTAACAGAGAATCTGGCCTTATGTCAGCACAGAATCTGTCTTCATGTCATAGCAGAGAATCAGGCATCACGTCACCCACCACTGGAACAGGCCACTGTCACATATTTAGGCCCAGGCACCCAGGCAGAGGAGAGAGGTCCCGTAACAGAGAATCTGGCCTTATGTCAGCGCAGAATCAGTCTTCATGTCATAGCAAAGAATCAGGCATCAAGTCACCCACCACTGGAACAGGCCACTGTCACACATTTAGGCCCAGGCACCCAGGCAGAGGAGAGAGGTCCCGTAACAGAGAATCTGGCCTTATGTCAGCGCAGAATCAGTCTTCATGTCATAGCAGAGAATCAGGCTTCACGTCACCCACCACTGGAACAGGCCACTGTCACACATTTAGGCCCAGGCACCCAGGCAGAGGTGAGAGGTCCCGTAACAGAGAATCTGGCCTTATGTCAGCGCAGAATCAGTCTTCATGTCATAGCAGAGAATCAGGCTTCACGTCACCCACCACTGGAACAGGCCACTGTCACACATTTAGGCCCAGGCACCCAGGCAGAGGAGAGAGGTCCCGTAACAGAGAATCTGGCCTTATGTCAGCGCAGAATCAGTCTTCATGTCATAGCAGAGAATCAGGCTTCACGTCACCCACCACTGGAACAGGCCACTGTCACACATTTAGGCCCAGGCACCCAGGCAGAGGAGAGAGGTCCCGTAACAGAGAATCTGGCCTTATGTCAGCACAGAATAAGTCTTCATGTCATGGCAGAGAATCAGGCATCACGTCACCCACCACTGGAACAGGCCACTGTCACACATTTAGGCCCAGGCACCCAGGCAGAGGAGAGAGGTCCCGTAACAGAGAATCTGGCCTTATGTCAGCACAGAATCTGTCTTCATGTCATAGCAGAGAATCAGGCATCACGTCACCCACCACTGGAACAGGCCACTGTCACACATTTAGGCCCCGGCACCCAGACAGAGGAGAGGTTCATTCAACTTTGGGTTGCCCGCAATATAATGGTAAAATGAAATTTAAAATAGTATTGAATGAGGAAGTGCCCTGGAGTAGAATAATATATTGTTAAGGGGAGGTAGTTAATATCTAATCTGCACAAGGGATGGACAGGTCCTGTGGGATCCATGCCTGGTTCATTTTTATGAACATCAGCTTGTCCACATTGGCTGTAGACAGGCGGCTGCGTTTGTCTGTAATGACGCCCCCTGCCGTGCTGAATACACGTTCAGACAAAACGCTGGCCGCCGGGCAGGCCAGCACCTCCAAGGAATAAAAGGCTAGCTCTGGCCACGTGGACAATTTGGAGACCCAGAAGTTGAATGGGGCCAAACCATCAGTCAGTACGTGGAGGGGTGTGCACAGGTACTGTTCCACCATGTTAGTGAAATGTTGCCTCCTGCTAACACGTTCCGTATCAGGTGGTGGTGCAGTTAGCTGTGGCGTGGTGACAAAACTTTTCCACATCTCTGCCATGCTAACCCTGCCCTCAGAGGAGCTGGCCGTGACACATCTGCGTTGGCGACCTCTTGCTCCTCCTCTGCCTTCGCCTTGGGCTTGCACTGGTTCCCCTGTGACATTTGGGAATGCTCTCAGTAGCGCGTCTACCAACGTGCGCTTGTACTCGCGCATCTTCCTATCACGCTCCAGTGTAGGAAGTAAGGTGGGCACATTGTCTTTGTACCGGGGATCCAGCAGGGTGGCAACCCAGTAGTCCGCACACGTTAAAATGTGGGCAACTCTGCTGTCGTTGCGCAGGCACTGCAGCATGTAGTCGCTCATGTGTGCCAGGCTGCCCAGAGGTAGCGCAGACAGGCGAGCAGCGGCAGGGTGTGAACGCCGGAAGCGCGAACAGACGGCCCGCACTTTATGCAGCAGCTCTGACATGTCGGGGTAGTTGCGAATGAACTTCTGCACCACCAAATTCAGCACATGCGCCAGGCAAGGGATGTGCGTCAAACCGGCTAGTCCCAGAGCTGCAACGAGATTTCGCCCATTATCGCACACCACCAGGCCGGGCTTGAGGCTCACCAGCAGCAACCACTCGTCGGTCTGTTGTTCTATACCCCGCCACAACTCCTGTGCGGTGTGGGGCCTGTCCCCCAAACATATGAGTTTTTAGAATGGCCTGCTGACGTTTACCCCGGGCTGTGCTGAAGTTGGTGGTGAAGGTGTGTGGCTGACTGGATGAGCAGGTGGAAGAAGAGGAGGAGGAAGCTGAGTAGGAGGAGGAGGAGACAGGAGGCAAAGAATGTTGCCCTGCGATCCTTGGCGGCGGAAGGACGTGCGCCAAACAGCTCTCCGCCTGGGGCCCAGCCGCCACTACATTTACCCAGTGTGCAGTTAGGGAGATATAGCGTCCCTGGCCGTGCTTACTGGTCCACGTATCTGTGGTTAGGTGGACCTTGCCACAGATGGCGTTGCGCAGTGCACACTTGATTTTATCGGACACTTGGTTGTGCAGGGAAGGCACGGCTCTCTTGGAGAAGTAGTGGCGGCTGGGAACAACATACTGTGGGACAGCAAGCGACATGAGCTGTTTGAAGCTGTGTGTGTCCACCAGCCTAAATGACAGCATTTCATAGGCCAGTAGTTTAGAAATGCTGGCATTCAGGGCCAGGGATCGAGGGTGGCTAGGTGGGAATTTACGCTTTCTCTCAAATGTTTGTGAGATGGAGAGCTGAACGCTGCCGTGTGACATGGTTGAGATGCTTGGTGACGCAGGTGGTGGTGTTGGTGGTACATCCCATGTTTGCTGGGCGGCAGGTGCCAACGTTCCTCCAGAGGCAGAGGAAGAGGCCGAGGCGGCGGCAGCAGCAGCAGAAGAGGCCGAGGCGGCGGCAGCAGCAGAAGAGGCCGAGGCGGCAGCAGCAGAAGAGGCAGCAGGGGGAGCCTGAGTGACTTCCTTGTTTTTAAGGTGTTTACTCCACTGCAGTTCATGCTTTGCATGCAGGTGCCTGGTCATGCAGGTTGTGCTAAGGTTCAGAACGTTAATGCCTCGCTTCAGGCTCTGATGGCACAGCGTGCAAACCACTCGGGTCTTGTCGTCAGCACATTGTTTGAAGAAGTGCCATGCCAGGGAACTCCTTGAAGCTGCCTTTGGGGTGCTCGGTCCCAGATGGCGGCGGTCAGTAGCAGGCGGAGTCTCTTGGCGGTGGGTGTTCTGATTTTGCCCACTGCTCCCTCTTTTGCTACGCTGTTGGCTCGGTCTCACCACTGCCTCTTCCTCCGAACTGTGAAAGTCAGTGGCACGACCTTCATTCCATGTGGGGTCTAGGACCTCATCGTCCCCTGCATCGTCTTCCACCCAGTCTTGATCCCTGACCTCCTGTTCAGTCTGCACACTGCAGAAAGACGCAGCAGTTGGCACCTGTGTTTCGTCATCATCAGAGACGTGCTGAGGTGGTATTCCCATGTCCTCATCATCAGGAAACATAAGTGGTTGTGCGTTAGTGCATTCTATCTCTTCCACCCCTGGTGAAGAGCTAGGTGGATGCCCTTGGGAAACCCTGGCAGCAGAGTCTTCAAACAGCATAAGAGACTGCTGCATAACTTGAGGCTCAGACAGTTTCCCTGATATGCATGGGGGTGATGTGACAGACTGATGGGCTTGGTTTTCATGCGCCATCTGTGCGCTTTCTGCAGAAGACTGGGTAGGAATTAATGTGAACGTGCTGGATGCACTGTCGGCCACCCAATTGACTAATGCCTGTACCTGCTCAGGCCTTACCATCCTTAGAACGGCATTGGGCCCCACCAAATATGCCTGTAAATTCTGGCGGCTACTGGGACCTGAGGTAGTTGGTACACTAGGACGTGTGGCTGTGGCAGAACGGCCACGTCCTCTCCCAGCACCAGAGGGTCCACTAACACCACCACGACCATGTCCACGTCCGCGTCCGCGTCCCTTATTAGATGTTTTCCTCATTGTTCCCGTTCACCACAATTTTGAGAATGGCAAATTTGGGAATAGTTTTTCAACCCAGAAAAAAAAAGGGCTTTTACGGTCGCTACAAATAACTTGACCAGCTAAAACAGTACAGATTTGCTTGAATAGAAATGTGAGACCTGTTTTTTTTTTGCACTGTGTGACAGGTTAAGGTTTAATCTCAGAATCAGACTTCTATCTGCACGGTAGCGTGTGTCTTAGGTTTTTCTGAATGACACTATCAGTACCATCAATGTAAGATATCCTTTTTGGGATAGATTTCAAGTAGGCCTCAAATACCAGAAACTAGTTATTTTGAGAATGGCAAATTTGGGAATAGTTTTTCAACCCAGAAAAAAAAAAGGGCTTTTACGGTCGCTACAAATAACTTGACCAGCTAAAACAGTACAGATTTGCTTGAATAGAAATGTGAGACCTGTTTTTTTTGCACTGTGTGACAGGTTAAGGTTTAATCACAGAATCAGACTTCTATCTGCACGGTAGCGTGTGTCTTAGGTTTTTCTGAATGACACTATCAGTACCTTCAATGTAAGATATCCTTTTTGGGATAGATTTCAAGTAGGCCTCAAATACCAGAAACTAGTTATTTTGAGAATGGCAAACTTGGGAATAGTTTTTCAAACCAGAAAAAAAAATGTGCTTTTACAGTCGCTACAAATAACTTGACCAGCTAAAACAGTACAGATTTGCTTGAATAGAAATGTGAGACCTGTTTTTTTTTTTGCACTGTGTGACAGGTTAAGGTTTAATCTCAGAATCAGACTTCTATCTGCACGGTAGCGTGTGTCTTAGGTTTTTCTGAATGACACTATCAGTACCTTCAATGTAAGATATCCTTTTTGGGATAGATTTCAAGTAGGCCTCAAATACCAGAAACTAGTTATTTTGAGAATGGCAAATTTGGGAATAGTTTTTCAACCCAGAAAAAAAAAATGTGCTTTTACGGTCACTACAAATAACTTGACCAGCTAAAACAGTACAGATTTGCTTGAATAGAAATGTGAGACCTGTTTTTTTTTGCACTGTGTGATAGGTTAAGGTTTAATCTCAGAATCAGACTTCTATCTGCACGGTAGCGTGTCTTAGGTTTTTCTGAATGACACTATCAGTACCTTCAATGTAAGATATCCTTTTTGGGATAGATTTCAAGTAGGCCTCAAATACCAGAAACTAGTTATTTTGAGAATGGCAAATTTGGGAATAGTTTTTCAACCCAGAAAAAAAAAGGGCTTTTACGGTCGCTACAAATAACTTGACCAGCTAAAACAGTACAGATTTGCTTGAATAGAAATGTGAGACCTGTTTTTTTTGCACTGTGTGACAGGTTAAGGTTTAATCTCAGAATCAGACTTCTATCTGCACGGTAGCGTGTGTCTTAGGTTTTTCTGAATGACACTATCAGTACCTTCAATGTAAGATATCCTTTTTGGGATAGATTTCAAGTAGGCCTCAAATACCAGAAACTAGTTATTTTGAGAATGGCAAATTTGGGAATAGTTTTTCAACCCAGAAAAAAAAAATGTGCTTTTACGGTCACTACAAATAACTTGACCAGCTAAAACAGTACAGATTTGCTTGAATAGAAATGTGAGACCTGTTTTTTTTTGCACTGTGTGATAGGTTAAGGTTTAATCTCAGAATCAGACTTCTATCTGCACGGTAGCGTGTCTTAGGTTTTTCTGAATGACACTATCAGTACCTTCAATGTAAGATATCCTTTTTGGGATAGATTTCAAGTAGGCCTCAAATACCAGAAACTAGTTATTTTGAGAATGGCAAATTTGGGAATAGTTTTTCAACCCAGAAAAAAAAAGGGCTTTTACGGTCGCTACAAATAACTTGACCAGCTAAAACAGTACAGATTTGCTTGAATAGAAATGTGAGACCTGTTTTTTTTGCACTGTGTGACAGGTTAAGGTTTAATCTCAGAATCAGACTTCTATCTGCACGGTAGCGTGTGTCTTAGGTTTTTCTGAATGACACTATCAGTACCTTCAATGTAAGATATCCTTTTTGGGATAGATTTCAAGTAGGCCTCAAATACCAGAAACTAGTTATTTTGAGAATGGCAAATTTGGGAATAGTTTTTCAACCCAGAAAAAAAAAAGGGCTTTTACGGTCGCTACAAATAACTTGACCAGCTAAAACAGTACAGATTTGCTTGAATAGAAATGTGAGACCTGTTTTTTTTTGCACTGTGTGACAGGTTAAGGTTTAATCTCAGAATCAGACTTCTATCTGCACGGTAGCGTGTGTCTTAGGTTTTTCTGAATGACACTATCAGTACCTTCAATGTAAGATATCCTTTTTGGGATAGATTTCAAGTAGGCCTCAAATACCAGAAACTAGTTATTTTGAGAATGGCAAATTTGGGAATAGTTTTTCAACCCAGAAAAAAAGAATGTGCTTTTACGGTCACTACAAATAACTTGACCAGCTAAAACAGTACAGATTTGCTTGAATAGAAATGTGAGACCTGTTTTTTTTTGCACTGTGTGATAGGTTAAGGTTTAATCTCAGAATCAGACTTCTATCTGCACGGTAGCGTGTCTTAGGTTTTTCTGAATGACACTATCAGTACCTTCAATGTAAGATATCCTTTTTGGGATAGATTTCAAGTAGGCCTCAAATACCAGAAACTAGTTATTTTGAGAATGGCAAATTTGGGAATAGTTTTTCAACCCAGAAAAAAAAAGGGCTTTTACGGTCGATACAAATAACTTGACCAGCTAAAACAGTACAGATTTGCTTGAATAGAAATGTGAGACCTGTTTTTTTTGCACTGTGTGACAGGTTAAGGTTTAATCACAGAATCAGACTTCTATCTGCACGGTAGCGTGTGTCTTAGGTTTTTCTGAATGACACTATTAGTACCTTCAATGTAAGATATCCTTTTTGGGATAGATTTCAAGTAGGCCTCAAATACCAGAAACTAGTTATTTTGAGAATGGCAAATTTGGGAATAGTTTTTCAACCCAGAAAAAAAAAAGGGCTTTTACGGTCGCTACAAATAACTTGACCAGCTAAAACAGTACAGATTTGCTTGAATAGAAATGTGAGACCTGTTTTTTTTTTGCACTGTGTGACAGGTTAAGGTTTAATCTCAGAATCAGACTTCTATCTGCACGGTAGCGTGTGTCTTAGGTTTTTCTGAATGACACTATCAGTACCTTCAATGTAAGATATCCTTTTTGGGATAGATTTCAAGTAGGCCTCAAATACCAGAAACTAGTTATTTTGAGAATGGCAAATTTGGGAATAGTTTTTCAAACCAGAAAAAAAAATGTGCTTTTACGGTCGCTACAAATAACTTGACCAGCTAAAACAGTACAGATTTGCTTGAATAGAAATGTGAGACCTGTTTTTTTTTGCACTGTGTGACAGGTTAAGGTTTAATCTCAGAATCAGACTTCTATCCGCACGGTAGCGTGTGTCTTAGGTTTTTCTGAATGACACTATCAGTACCTTCAATGTAAGATATCCTTTTTGGGATAGATTTCAAGTAGGCCTCAAATACCAGAAACTAGTTATTTTGAGAATGGCAAATTTGGGAATAGTTTTTCAACCCAGGAAAAAAAAAGGGCTTTTACGGTCGCTACAAATAACTTGACCAGCTAAAACAGTACAGATTTGCTTGAATAGAAATGTGAGACCTGTTTTTTTTTTGCACTGTGTGACAGGTTAAGGTTTAATCTCAGAATCAGACTTCTATCTGCACGGTAGCGTGTGTCTTAGGTTTTTCTGAATGACACTATCAGTACCTTCAATGTAAGATATCCTTTTTGGGATAGATTTCAAGTAGGCCTCAAATACCAGAAACTAATTATTTTGAGAATGTCAAATTTGGGAATAGTTTTTCAACCCAGAAAAAAAAGTGTGCTTTTACGGTCACTACAAATAACTTGACCAGCTAAAACAGTACAGATTTGGTTGAATAGAAATGTCAGGTCTATTTTTTAGGCGCTGGGTGACAGGCTCAACTTTCCCCTGATGTAGTATATGGCCAAAAAATAACCACACTGTTGATGGTTAAATGCACTTGGGTGACACAGGCTCAGTCTGCACCAGATGTAGTATATGGCCAAAAAATAATCAGACTGTTGATGGTTAAATGCACTTCGGTGACACAGGCTCAGCCTGCAGCTGATGTAGGATATAGCACAAAATAACCACACTATTGATGGTTAAATACACTTGGTGATAGCTTGTGCTGGCGCACCACAAGTCACAAAATGGCCGCCGATCACCCCAGAAAAAAAGTGATCTAAAAACGCTCTGGGCAGCCTCAAAAAAGTGAGCAAGTCAATATTAGCACTTCAATGATCCACAGCTGCAGATCGATCACAGAATGAAGTCTTTTGGAGGAGTTAATCACTGCCTAATCTCGCCCTAACGTCGCAGCTGCAACCTCTCCCTATGCTTCAATCAGCAGAGTGACGTGCAGCGCAACGTGACCCAAGCTTATATAGAGGCTGGGTCACATGCTGCACTGGCCAATCACAGCCATGCCAATAGTAGGCAAGGCTGTGATGGCCTCTTGGGGCAAGTAGCATGACGCTTGTTGATTGGCTGCTTTGCAGCCCTTCAAAAAGCGTCAAGAAAGCGCCGAACACCGAACCCGGACTTTTACGAAAATGTTCGGGTTCGGGTCCGTGTCACGGACACCCCAAAATTCGGTACGAACCCGAACTATACAGTTCTGGTTCGCTCATCCCTAATTTTGGGTGCATTATCCTCCAGATATCAATCCAACCCAATTTTTGTGTAGTGCTTTTTAATTTAGAGCCCCTGCTTTTCTCTTGGGTGTTCCCTATTCTGCATCTATCTATCTTCTCATCCATTATATTATTAAAATCCCCTAACACCAATAGTAATTTATCCCCTGCATTAAGCGTAAGGTCATGAATTTTTAACAGAATATCTATTTTGAAGGGGGGGGGGCGGTATATAAACGTTCACTATTATCAATGCTCTACCTTCTAATAAATAGTTCATAAGAATATTGCGCCCTTCCTTATCTACAACTGTTTTTACTATCTTAATATCAATATCGCGGTGTATTAATATACTCACTCCCCTCACATAGGATGAAAAAAACGAATGGAAAGAGTGCTGCATCCATGGTCTACTTATCCCCCTGCTGTCTCGTTTGTTAGATGCGTTTCCTGCAGACAAACTATAGCGGGGAGGGATCTTTGTATTGCATCAAACACTGCAACTCTTTTATGCCCCTACTAAAACCCCAAATATTCCATGAAATTATTTTCATAAAAAACCTCTAATACTTTCCATCAATTATCTCGTTTATGGGGCACAGGGGGGAAAAGGGGGGTAAGTGGGAGCACGGGAGGACAGAAGAGGGAAAAAATACTACTAATAATAATTGAAACCCTCGGGCGGCACATTGCTCCCACCCTTCGTATGACCCAGGATAGCAACTAGCCCTGGCTCTCTTTCCTAGCATTACCCCCCTCCGACCCCGCCCCGGCCCATAAACATCAGCTTTTTATCTTATCTTTAATCCTGTCGCTCAACTCCTCTGCAGAACCAAAAAAACAAGTTCTGTTCTCCCACTCTATCCATAATGTGGCTGGAAACATCATTGAGTACTTAACCTTCTTCAGGCGCAGTATTTTTTTTACCTCAATAAACTGACTTCTCTCTTTTACCATCTCCCTCGCATAGTCAGGAAATAGCATTACCTCAGCACCCAAATATTCCAGCCTACTCTTTATCCTTGACCTGCTCACTATCTCCTCTTTATCCCTCACTGATAGCAACTTAATCATTATCTGCCTCGGTCTTGTTCCCAGGGTGGGTGCAGGGCTCCAGATGGCGACCAAAATGGTCGCCAATGCGACTTAGAATTTACAAATGGCAACAAGACCTTTTAGTCTTGTCGCCATTTACAACTATACCCGCCGCAGCAGCTCTGCCGTTGAATACAGCGGCGGGGCACAGGAGATAATAGTTCTCTGCCCCGCCGCCGATGTTCTTATCAGCAGCGCAGTGGAGAAGGAGTCTCTCCCTCCCCCTGTGCTGCTGCCGCCGCCTCCGCCAATAAGAAGAGAGACAGGAGGAGGAGGGGAGGGGCTGTGGCCACTGCGCCACCAATGAAGATAACTGACCTGTTAATACAAATACAGGAGGTGGGTGCCGGAATCAATTAGTCGGCACCTGACCTCAATGACAGGGAGCTGCAATCAGCGGCAGTTAACCCTTCAAATGCAGTACCTGAGGGGTTAACTGCAACGGATCGCAGCTCCCTGTCATAGAGGTCGGGTGCCGGCTATATGATTCCGGCAACCGCCTCCTGTATTTGAATTAACTGGCCCCCCCAACACCCCAGTATAATAAACATTGGTGGCACAGTGCGCCCCCCCAGTATAATAAACATTAGTGGTGCAGTGCCAATGAGGGTTGAAAAAATAAATAAAAAATAACTCACCTCCTCCAATTGATCGCGCAGCTGCCGGTCTCCTGTTCTTTTTTCAGGACCTGTGGTGACGTCACTAAGCTCATCACATGGTCCATTACCATGGTGATAAATCATGTGATGTACCATGTGATGAGCACAGTGATGTCACTACAGGTCCTTTGACAGGTCGTGAAGAAAGAACAGGAGACCGGCTGCTACGCGATCAATTGGAGGAGGTGAGTTAGTTATTTTTTATTTTTTAACCCTCATTGGCACTGCCCACTGCGCCACCAATGTTTATTATACTGGGGTGTTGGGGGGGCGCACTGGGCCACCAATTTTTATTATATTGGGGGGGCGCACTGCGCCACCAATGTTTATTATACTGGGGTGTTGGGGGGGCGCACTGCGCCACCAATGTTTATTATACTGGGGTGTTGAAGGGGCGCACTGCGCCACCAGTGTTTAGTATACTGGGGTGTTGGGGGGAGCACTGCGCCACCAATGTTTATTATACTGGGGTGTATATAATGTTTATTATATTGACCTACTACTAAGCATTCTGTATTAAACAATGCTATTATTTTCCCTTATAACCATGCTATAAGGGAAAATAATACAGTGAATAGACTTTCATCCTAGCAACCATGCGTGAAAATCGCACTGCATCCGCACAAGTGATGCGTGAAAATCACCTCTCATGTGCACAGCCCCATAGAAGTGAATGGGTCCGGATTCAGTGCGGGTGCATTCCAGTATTTTGAATGCTGGATCTGGCACTAATACATTCCTATGGGGAAAAATGCCGGCATTCAGGCGAATCTTCAGTTTTTTTCGCCATAGATAAAACCGTAGAATGCTGCGGTTTTATCTTTTGCCTGATCAGTCAAAATGACTGAACTGAAGACATCCTGATGCATCCTGAACGGATTACTCTCCATTCAGAATGCATGGGGATGAAACTGATCAGTTCTTTTCTGGTATAGAGCCCCTAGGACGGAACTCTATGCCGGAAATGAAAAACGCTAGTGTGAAAGTACCCTAAAATATTAAGTTTAAATCCCCTCTTTCCCGATTTTACATATAAAATATATAAACAATAAATAAATAAACATATTACATAGCACTGCGTCCGAAAAGTCCAAACTATTAAATTATAAAAAAATATCTCCTATGCGGTGAGCATTCGCCATTTTTTAGTCACCTTGTCACCCCAAAAAATAGGATAGGACTGTTCTATTATGGGCCGAAATACAAAATGCACGCGGCTTTTTTTGGTGTTTTTTTTTTTTTTTTCGCGGTATTGAGTATCGCAATACTTTTTTATGGTGACGAAAGCAAATCAAAATTTTGGTATCGAAACAACCCTACGCCGATCTGATCGATACCAAAATTTCGATTCGGTTTTGATTTGGCGACTAAAAATTTGATTTGGCTCCTAAATTTTTCAGTTCAGGAGCCAATGGCTACTAGGTATTTTATTTAGTCTGGAACACTGGGGTGGTTTTGCCGGTACCCTGTAGGCCTGTTCAATAAAGTTCTTATACTCTGAGATATCCTGGCCTAGTTGTTCCATCAGCCAATTTTGGATAAACCCACAGGGATCTCGTCCTTCCACCCCCTCTGGAACCCCCCAGACATCTTAAATTAGACCTCCTGGACTTATTTTCTATTTCTAATACTTTGTTTTTTAATTCTCTATTATCATCCTTTAAGGCATTTTTTTCCTTAACTGTTAACTGGAGAAGGTCTTCTACGTCTGATATTCTTTTCTCTGCTTCTGATAATCTATCCTTGTACTTTTGTAGATGCGCTCTAAGGAGCCCCTCTACTTCCCTGATATTTCCAGTCTGGAGAGAGAGGTCCTTTATTGCCGTACTACAGTTTTTTATTTCTTGAAATATGTCCTGCAGACTCGGCACCTGTTCCCCCTTATTGGGGTTATTTTCTTCTGTCTCTCTTTGTTGCTTGATACCTCTCTCCCCCGGCTGGTAGTCCTCCTCGGCCATCTCTACAATAACGTTCTCAGTTAAACCCAGGGATCCATCCTCCTGGTCTAGAGACGTGTCACCCTTTTTTTCTTTGGGGGACTAATCTGTCCTCGCATATTAATCAGTAACTGTTGTTTAGGCCTTTCAGCCTTTTTAAACCTTGGGGAGAGTGAAGTGTTTAATTCAGGTTTCCCCCTCCCCTTTTTACCTGCTCCCTGTCTAGTCTTCCCTTCCATAATACACGACACCAAGAGTTAAAACAAGGTCACAACCCAGCACGCCCCCGGTACCGTTATTACTAACACCTCTATACCATTTGTTGAAACCCCCAACACTTCAACTCCAATCCACATTCCTCTTGTTAATCTATCATGACTGGGTGCCCACAGACCGCACTGTGCGCTAACCGGAAAAATTATTTCAGTATACAGTGGGGGAAATAATTATTTGACCCCTCACTGATTTTGTAAGTTTGTCCAATGACAAAGAAATGAAAAGTCTCAGAACAGTATCATTTCAATGGTAGGTTTATTGTAACAGTGGCAGATAGCACATCAAAAGGAAAATCGAAAAAATAACTTTAAATAAAAGATAGCAACTGATTTGCATTTCATTGAGTGAAATAAGTATTTGAACCCCTACCAACCATTAAGAGTTCTGGCTCCCACAGAGTGGTTAGACACTTCTACTCAATTAGTCACCCTCATTAAGGACACCTGTCTTAACTAGTCACCTGTATAAAAGACACCTGTCCACAGAATCAATCAATCAAGCAGACTCCAAACTCTCCAACATGGGAAAGACCAAAGAGCTGTCCAAGGATGTCAGAGACAAAATTGTAGACCTGCACAAGGCTGGAATGGGCTACAAAACCATTAGCAAGAAGCTGGGAGAGAAGGTGACAACTGTTGGTGCGATTGTTCGAAAATGGAAGGAGCACAAAATGACCATCAATCGACCTCGCTCTGGGGCTCCACGCAAGATCTCACCTCGTGGGGTGTCAATGGTTCTGAGAAAGGTGAAAAAGCATCCTAGAACTACACGGGAGGAGTTAGTTAATGACCTCAAATTAGCAGGGACCACAGTCACCAAGAAAACCATTGGAAACACATTACACCGCAATGGATTAAAATCCTGCAGGGCTCGCAAGGTCCCCCTGCTCAGGAAGGCACATGTACAGGCCCGTCTGAAGTTTGCCAATGAACACCTGAATGATTCAGAGAGTGACTGGGAGAAGGTGCTGTGGTCTGATGAGACCAAAATAGAGCTCTTTGGCATTAACTCAACTCGCTGTGTTTGGAGGAAGAAAAATGCTGCCTATGACCCCCAAAACACCGTCCCCACCGTCAAGCATGGGGGTGGAAACATTTTGCTTTGGGGGTGTTTTTCTGCTAAGGGCACAGGACAACTTATTCGCATAAACGGGAAAATGGACGGAGCCATGTATCGTGAAATCCTGAGCGACAACCTCCTTCCCTCTGCCAGGAAACTGAAAATGGGTCGTGGATGGGTGTTCCAGCACGACAATGACCCAAAACATACAGCAAAGGCAACAAAAGAGTGGCTCAAGAAGAAGCACATTAAGGTCATGGAGTGGCCTAGTCAGTCTCCGGACCTTAATCCAATCGAAAACCTATGGAGGGAGCTCAAGCTCAGAGTTGCACAGAGACAGCTTCGAAACCTTAGGGATTTAGAGATGATCTGCAAAGAGGAGTGGACCAACATTCCTCCTAAAATGTGCGCAAACTTGGTCATCAATTACAAGAAACGTTTGACCTCTGTGCTTGCAAACAAGGGTTTTTCCACCAAGTATTAAGTCTTTTTTTGTTAGAGGGTTCAAATACTTATTTCACTCAATGAAATGCAAATCAGTTGCTATCTTTTATTTAAAGTTATTTTTTCGATTTTCCTTTTGATGTGCTATCTGCCACTGTTACAATAAACCTACCATTGAAATGATACTGTTCTGAGACTTTTCATTTCTTTGTCATTGGACAAACTTACAAAATCAGTGAGGGGTCAAATAATTATTTCCCCCACTGTATGTGCAGTCAGTCATGAGGGGCCTATTTCAGGGTAGGTTACAGCCCACAGTATACAGTTCAGAGTCACATATATTTTTTCCCACCACAACCGCTCACATATCCCATTTATATGGTGACACAAATAGGAATGTCTTGCGATCAATGTAAAGTCTGGCATGTATAGCTGGCACCGATAGAGTCTTCCCTGATGCCCCACAGTTAGTGTGGTTAACTCCTCTGTGTTTGGCCGTCCGAGCAGATGGTTAACAATAAACGTCCCAGTCCGGTTAGTATATTCACACACAACCAATTTGTAAAGCCCACACATCTCTGCTGTAGTGAAACATAAATGGTGACACAAATAGGAATGTCTTCCGATCAATATAAAATCCGACATGTATAGCTGGCCCCACTGAAGGCTTCCCTAGTGCCCCACAGTTAGTGTGGTTAACTCCTCTATATTTGGCAGTCCGAGCAGATGGATAACAACAAATGTCCCAGTCCTGGTTAATATATTCACAGGCAGCCAATTAGTAGAGCCCACACATCACTGCTATAATGGTTAGTTGGATTAATAATAGTTAGTTGGATTAAATCATGACACAGACTATAGGCTCCTTAGTTCGACTAACTGATGACTTATATAACCAGAATCATCCAACAATACTGCCGTGCTCGCAACGGCCGTTCATCCTCAGAGCACGGCAACAGGGGTCACACAAAAGCCGTTTAACTTATTTAGCATTTAATAGGGGCCTCCCCAGATCTGAATCTAATTATGCGGGCGTCCCATCCAGGTGCGCAGGGGGAGAAAGAGGGGTACTCACAAGGGTCACCCCCTTACCCTGCCTTATATCTCAGTAAATCTCCCACCGGAAGACTAAGCCTTATGATCATGTGCCATCTGCAGCAGAGGAACTTTGAAATGTCGTATGTCCTTGTTTACCGTAGCGGTCTCCCCTCTGCCTTGCCGCCCTTACTTCCCGCGTCTCCAAGTTCCCCCTTCCTGGGGGTAACTTTAGGACCGGGCAGTGCCCCTTCTGGAGATGATCTTCATTCGTCCCGATCCTCCACCACCCCCGCATATTGAACCCCCCCGCCTCGTTGGCTGGAGCCCAGTCAAGTCCCCTCAGGGCCGGCCTCTGTAGATCTCACCTCAAGGCCGTTCCTGACAGTAACGGGGATCCGAACGCGGTGTAAGGAAGGAACAGACAGGGGGGGGGACTCCAAGTTCTCAAGCGTTCAGCAGTCCAGCCTCCGGCACCACGATCCAGCCGCCACGATTCGCTTGCCATTCCGCCTTCACAGGTCGACCGAGAAATTCAGCCCCATCCAGCAAACAGGTACCATAAGCAGGGGACAACAAAGACAGCAGAGGCGCAGGACAATCTCTGGGGGCTGTGCAGTGTGGTCAATAGGCAGTCAAAAAGGCAGCAGAGTCGGGAGCGATGTACCGCACTGTGGCTACATCATTCACCACCGTGCGAGCTGCTACAAGCTGATGCGGGCCGGCGCTCAACAGCCGGAAGGGAGGTGCGCGCGTTTGAGCCCATGCCCACCTCAAGCTCAGGGACACTTTTCACTGAAGCCTTGATAAGTGAGGCCAAGGACATCTTCTCAGATAGGGAGATTCCAGGTTTAGTTACTTCTGCCTCATGCAAACAGGTCTTTCGTGATTTATACGTTAAATATAAGGAAAATATCAAATCCTGGTGGGACGTAACATCAATTGAGAGCTATTTAGAGCATAAAATTGTTCCTAAGGGTCTTCGCCTCCAGGTCAGACCAGCGGATCGCATTTCATCTGCGAGTCTGACTGTGAAATGGGAGGATGAATTGACCTGGAGCTCCTTGAATTTAATGAGGATTCTCCTAGAGGAAGAAAATTACTGTTCAAAGGCACCTCGAGCAGTCTTCAAGAACAGGTAAACGCAGCCCTGAAATTCAAGGAAGATCCTGACTTCATTAGACGTGAGTCATCACTACAAACTCTGGTGGAGAGATTCCAAAATCTACTGAAGGAAAGGAAACACAGGTAATTTATTCGTGATCTCACTGAATATAGAGAAAACAGGGCATATAAACAACCAAATGTGAATAACCTACCAGTGACTTCAGAGATTTCATCCTCTGATATTGAGTCCTCGGACACTGAGTTTCAACATCGTCTCTATAGTGGAGGGAACTCATTTGGAACTAGGAGACGCGGCAGACGATGGCTGCGTGAAGGAGGAGGGAGACGAGGGATGTCACGGGGGTCAAATTACCCCACTGCATCCTCATCTCCATCTCCCTCTGGTTTATCCAATATACCATCTCTCTCTCAATCTGCCCCCTCTTTTTTAGAGAAGACTCAGGTCCCTTACCAGCTAAGGGAACGGGGCCGGGTAGACAAAGCATAACAAATGATCTCCAGATTATTAACCTCACCTCCCGCAGTCTAAGCACGACAGAGATTGATGTACTCAAGAGAGGCTTATCTTTTGTACCTACTACCAATTTTTGCCTTTTCACATGGACAAAAGACCTGCATTTATTTGGTAGACGTTTGAAATGGCTAAATTTTTCAAACATTCCAATAGGCAGACATGTGAGAATCTGGGACTCAATGTGAGTGATTATGCAGATTTCCGATTACTCATGGATCTTGAGGAAGAGGGGGACGAGGACTAGGCCATGGCCCCTATACAGATCTGAAATTGAAAAGCAAAAGGATGCCCCCTCCCTTTAACTATGAATGCATCGACATCTTCCTTCAAATGGTGATCTCAGACCTGGAACAACTTGATAAGGTACATCCGAGTAAATACAATCTCTCACAAATAGAGATGCGTGCATTACAGTCATTGGAACGGGATAAGTCGCTAATCATTAAACCGTCCGATAAGGGGGGTAACTTAGTTATTCTCGATCAGCCCCTTTATACGCGAATGTGTTTAGACTTGCTTGAGGATAAAGGAGGATATAGTATATTGCCATCAAATCCCACTACCCAATTTAGGATTGAACTAAAGGGAATCCTTGATGTAGGCCTATTGGAAAAGGTGATCCCCCCAGTTGAATATGAATTTCTCCTCCCTACCCATCCATGTATTGCCACGTTTTATGGATTGCCGAAAGTCCATAAAGGGACCAATCCATTGAAGGGTCGACCAATAATCTGGGGGTTAATTCCCTCACCCAGAACTGTGGCATATACCTTGATCGTGTCTCAAGTCAGTTTGTCGTGTCCCTACCGGCATACACGAGGGACACGATGGACTTTCTTAATAAAATTGATACTATTAGTCTTGACCCTGGATGTCTTCTAGCAAGCATTGACGTTGAATCCCTATATAGCTCTATACCACATCAAAGGGGACTTTCTGCAGTGAAATATTTTCTCAAGACTAGGGGAATACACTGCAGAACTCATAATGTTTTTATTTTGAGGCTTCTTGAATTCATACTGACCCACAATTTTTTTCTATTTAATGGACGTTTCTTTCACCAGCTCAGGGGGACGGCTATGGGGAGTCCCTGTGCCCCTACATATGCCAACCTCTTCCTGGGCTGGTGGGAGGACACCTGCATCTTTCCAGACCAGACTACATGGTGGTCAGACAAGATCATTCTCTGGACACGTTATATTGATAACATCTTTCTGGTCTGGAGGGGTGGGTCAGATGAATTCAGTAAGTTTATAACTGAGCTAAATGACAACCATATCGGCCTCAAATTCACATTTGAAATTGACCCTAAGACGATCACCTTCCTGGATGTCCGTGTCACTAAGGATGGTGACAAATTAACTACTGACATCCATAGAAAGGCGACTGCCACAAATTCCCTGTTACACTGGGAGAGCCATCATCCCGTACCCCTTAAACGGGGGATTCCGAGGGGACAATATCTTCGTGTGCGAAGGAATTGTTTGGACAATCAGACCTTCTATAATGAGGTGAGGAAGCTCCAAACGAGATTTAGAGAGAGGTGATACCCTCAGAAACATCTTAAAGAAGCCTTTAAAAATGCAGCACACCAAGATTGTACTAGTCTCCTGGTCCCCAAACATAGAGGTGATGAAAAAGGCAACCCCCACGGATTATATCTACTTTTGACTCAGCTAATGAACAAGTCATGATGACACTGAAGAGATATTGGCCCATACTTCAGATGGACCCTGATTTATGTGACATCTTGACAAAGAAACTGAGCGTGAGCTATAAACGTGGTAGGAGTCTTAAGGACCGCCTTGTCCATAGCCATTATACCCCCTCTATCAGAGAGGGCACTTGGCTTGACCATAAACCTTCAGGCATGTTTAGGTGCAGATCATGCAAAGCGTGTAATTATATATCAACTTCCAAGACAGTGACATGTGCGGTCACTGGACAAATATTCAAAGTTAGGGATTTCTGTAACTGTCTGTAACGGGGTTCTGAAGGTGCACTCGGTCCCCCATTGCCCGCAGAACTGTTGCTTAGCTTTGGGAATGAGGATCTGTGTTTGACCTCATTCCCAGGGCGGCTTTACTGCTGGGTGGCTCCCTGCTCCTAAGTCTGCCTTGAGCGCCGAGCTGATCACTTGGTGCTCAACTGGTTGGTCTGTCGGTCATGTGACGCTGGCCACGTCACATGACCCCCACTCCCCACTATAAATACAGGCAGCCTGCTAGCCACAGGTTGCCTGTTAATTTCTAGGTTCCTGGCTATTTGTTGGACTACTGAATACTCACCTGATTCCATTCCCTGACGATCCTTTGCCTGCTCCTCCTGTACTGCGCATCCGTCCTGGTATTGTGACCTCGGCTCCCACCTGACTACTCTCTTATGACTCCTCTTGTAATTCTCTACTCTCCTGGTATTTGACCCCGGCTTCTCCTGACCATTCTTTGCTTAACTCTTTGTACTGCGTAGCTCTCTTGGTTCTGACCCGGTCCGTTCATGTTCCGTATTTTGTCTTGTCTGTCTTCCCTGCACGTATCCTAAGTTAGGGACTGTCGTCCAGTTGTCCCCTGTCATCAGGACTCGTGAGGCAAGTAGGCAGGGCCAGGGGTGAGGGTGGAGCGCAGTGGTCACTATCCTTCCCCCTGTGTGTGGGTGGACGTGACCGTTACAGATTAACAGGCCCAATAACCACTGTATCATGAATCCTCTTACTACCCTGACTGACCATGTCTCTAACTTGACACAGATGGTGCAGGAGCTAGGAGAGAAACTCCGTTCTTGTGAGTTAGGGCAAGGTTCTTCCACTCCTCTGTCTTCCAGTCCACATTTTGAACCCCAGATCAAGCTCCCAGAACCCTTTTCTGGAGACCGGAAGAGGTTTCTCTCCTTTAAGGAGATTTGCAAACTCTACTTCCGTTTGCGCCCCGTGTGCTCCGGTTCCGAGAGCCAACGCGTGGGGATTATCATTTCTCTACTACAGGGTGATCCCCAGGACTGGGCATTTCCGTTACCTCTTGGGGCCAGTTGTCTAACTTCTGTGGAGGTTTTTTTTCAGGCCCTAAGTACCCTCTATGACGAACCAGACAGGGCCCTGGTAGCCGAGACGGCTCTTAGGGCACTGGTTCAGGGCCATCTCCCAGCGGAGGAGTATTGCACCCAATTCAGACGGTGGTGTGTCCCCTCAGGATGGAATGAACCAGCCCTGAAGAGTCAGTTTAGGTCTGGTCTATCTGATAATTTAAAAGATCTATTAGTCAATTACCAAATTCCTGAGACCTTAGAGGAGATGATGACCCTAGTTGTCCGACTTGACAGACGAGTTAGAGAGACGACAAGAATGACAGTTCTGTTCTCAGATGGTGGTCCAGCCAGAGGCCTTTTCCAGGGACAACACTGAGGTCTCCACCGAGGGACCCATGCAGGTTGGCATGACCCGGGGTAATCTTCGTCGCAGACGCGGAGAGTGCTTCTACTGTGGAGATCCTGGCCATTGGATCAACAAGTGTCTTAAGAGGGTCCTCTCTGACAAGTCCCCTAAGGCAAGACAACCTAAAGACCAGGTACACCCTGATTTTTTTAAAGGTAAGCTTTTGGTACCCATAACAATTTCTCTGGGGGTTAATAAGTGGCCGGGTAAGGCCTTTATTGATTCCGGTTCAGCGGCCAGCTTTATTGACTTTGAGTTTGCTAGTAAATTGGGTATTCCAATGTTTGCTTTACCTACACCTATCGATGTCATGGCTATTGATGCTACTCCCCTGATTGGTGGTACGGTGAGGTCATGTACCTCTGAAATTTCTCTGTCCGAGGGTGTGTGCCACTCTGAGAGATGTTCTCTTCTAGTCCTGGAGAACCTACCGGTTGAGGTGGTACTAGGGTTGCCTTGGCTCAATTTACATAACCCCACAATTGATTGGTCCAAAGGAGAGTTGGTGAAATGGGGACCTAAGTGTGACTCATGCTTGTCCGTGGTCCAGGCTGGGGTTTCAGTAAGGTCTAATACATTACCCTCTGTTATTAAGGAATATTCTGATGTGTTCTCGTCCCTTACTCCAGAGGTTCTACCCCCCCATAGACCTTATGATTGCGCCATAGAGCTAATTGAGGGTGCCGAATTTCCTAAAGGTCGAATTTATAATCTTTCAGGGCCCGAACGCAAGGCTATGGAAGATTATATTAAGGAGAGCCTTGCTAAAGGGCATATTAGACCTTCAGTCTCTCCTATGGGAGCAGGGTTTTTCTTTGTTAAAAAGAAGGATGGTGGTCTTAGGCCTTGTATTGATTACCGGAGATTAAATAAAATCACTGTCCAAAATAGATACTCTCTCCCATTGATTCCGGATTTATTTAACCAGGTTTTGGGGGCAACCTGCTTTTCCAAGATTGACCTGAAAGGGGCATACAATCTAATCCGAATCAAGGAGGGAGACGAATGGAAGACAGCGTTCAATACTCCGATAGGACACTTTGAATATCAGGTGATGCCTTTTGGACTCAGCAATGCCCCAGCTGTGTTCCAAAACTTAATGAACTATATTCTTAGGGAGTTCTTAGGTAAATTTATTATTGTCTATCTTGACGACATTTTGATATTCTCTCCTGATTTCGAATCTCATGTGTCTCATGTCAAACAAGTATTAGAGGTGTTGAGGGAGAACCAGCTATCCGCTAAGCAAGAGAAATGTGTCTTTGGTGTACAGGAGATACTGTTTCTAGGGCATGTTTTGACTCCTCACGCCTTTAAGATGGATCCTGGTAAGGTTTTAGCAATTTAGGAATGGGTAAGGCCTTCATCCTTAACCTCTTAAGGACACATGACGTACCGGTACGTCATGTGTTGTTCCGATCACTGCCGCCCGGCCGGCAGTGATCGGAACCCGGTGCCTGCTCAAATCATCGAGCAGGCACCTAGGCTAAATGTGCGGGGGGGTCCCGTGACCCCCCCATGTCGGCGATCGCGGCAAACCGCAGGTCAATTCAGACCTGCGGTTTGCTGCGATTTCTGCAGTTTCTGATCCCTGCGGTCCCTGACCGCGGGGATCAGAAACTTTAGTATTCCTAAAATAGATCTGTATCCCTCCCCCTGCACCCCCCGAGTGATTTTAGCCCGGTGGGAGGTGCAGGGGGAGGGTTGCGGGCAGTGTGGGCGGTGCGGGAGGCGGGCGGTGCGGCAGGCGGGATCGCGATCCCCCGCCCGCCTCCCCTTGTATAATCGTTGGTTTCTAGTGGGGATACCAGGGTGCCAGCACATTGCTGGCACCCTGGTATAAACGGCTGACATCTGCGATGCGATGTCAGCCGTTAACCCTTTCCATACAGCGGTCCGTACGGACCGCTGTATGGAAAAGGTTAACAGCGCAGGGAGCTCCCTCCCTCTCCCATCGGGGGGCTGCTGTGCCTTTGCAGCCCCCCGATGGGAGAGGGAGAGAGCCCCCAGAGAGCCCCCCTCAGCCCTGTGCTTACCCTTCCCCGTCTGCGCAGTTCTGAGCAGACGGGGAAGGTTCCCATGGCAACAGGACGCCTCTCAGGCGTCCTGCTGTCCATGGTGCTGAACAGATCTGTGCTAAAAGCATAGATCTGTTCAGTGTAAGTAAAATACAGTACAGAACAATATATATTGTACTGTACTGTATTATACAGACATCAGACCCACTGGATCTTCAAGAACCAAGTGGGTCTGGGTCAAAAAAAAAGTGAAAAAAAGTGAAAAAAAAGTAAAAATCAAAAAACACATTTATCACTGATTAAAAATGAAAAAAATTAAATTCCCTACACATGTTTGGTATCGCCGCGTCCGTAACGACCTGATCTATAAAACGGTTATGTTACTTTACCCGAACGGTGAACGCCATAAAAATAAAAAATAAAAAACTAGGATGAAATTGAAATTTTGCCCACCTTACTTCCCAAAAAAGGTAATAAAAGTGATCAAAAAAGTCGCATGTACGCCAAAATAGTACCAATCAAACCGTCATCTCATCCCGCAAAAATCATACCCTACCCAAGATAATCGCCCAAAAACTGAAAAAACTATGGCTCTTAGACTATGGAAACACTAAAACATGATTTTTTTTGTTTCAAAAATGAAATCATTGTGTAAAACTTACATAAATAAAAAAAAAAGTATACATATTAGGTATCGCCGCGTCCGTATCGACCGGCTCTATAAAAATATCACATGATCTAACCCCTCAGATGACCACCGTAAAAAAATTAAAATAAAAACGGTGTAAAAAAAGCCATTTTTTGTCATCTTACGTCACAAAAAGTGTAATAGCAAGCAATCAAAAAGTCATATGCACCCCAAAATAGATGCCAATCAAACCGTCATTTCATCCCGCAAAAAATGAGACCCTACTTAAGATAATCGCTCAAAAACTGAAAAAACTATGGCTCTTAGACTATGGAGACACTAAAACATTTTTTTTGTTTTAAAAATGAAATCATTGTGTAAAACTTACATAAATAAAAAAAATAGTATACATATTAGGTATCGCCGCGTCCGTGACAACCTGCTCTATAAAATTACCACATGATCTAACCTGTCAGATGAATGTTGTCAATAACAAAAAATAAAAACGTGCCAAAAAATCTATTTCTTGTTACCTTGCCGCACAAAAAGTGTAATATAGAGCAACCAAAAATCATATGTACCCTAAACTAGTACCAACAAAACTGCCACCCTATCCCGTAGTTTCTAAAATGGGGTCACTTTTTTGGAGTTTCTACTCTAGGGGTGCATCAGGGGGGCTTCAAATGGGACATGGTGTAAAAAAAAACTGTCCAGCAAAATCTGCCTTCCAAAAACCGTATGGCGTTCCTTTCCTTCTGCGCCCTGCCGTGTGCCCGTACAGCAGTTTACGACCACATATGGGGTGTTTCTGTAAACTAAAGAATCAGGGCCATAAATAATGAGTTTTGTTTGGCTGTTAACCCTTGCTTTGTAACTGGAAAAAAAATATTAAAATGGAAAATCTGCCAAAAAAGTGAAATTTTGAAATTGTATCTCTATTTTCCATTAAATCTTGTGCAACACCTAAAGGGTTAACAAAGTTTGTAAAATCAGTTTTGAATAGCTTGAGGGGTGTAGTTTCTTAGATGGGGTCACTTTTAGGGAGTTTCTCCTCTAGGGGTGCATCAGGGGGCTTCAAATGGGACATGGTGTAAATAAACCAGTCCATAAAAATCAGCCCTCCAAAAACCATACGGCGCACCTTTCACTCTACGCCCCGCTGTGTGGCCGTACAGTAGTTTACGGCCACATATTGGGTGTTTCTGTAAACGGCAGAGTCAGGGCAATAAAGATACAGTCTTGTTTGGCTGTTAACCCTTGATTTGTTAGTGGAAAAAATGGGTTAAAATGAAAAATTAGACAAAAAAATGAAATTCTCAAATTTCCTCCCCATTTGCCAATAACTCTTGTGCAACACCTAAAGGGTTAACAACGTATGCAAAATCAGTTTTGAATACCTTGAGGGGTGTAGTTTCTTAGATGGGGTCATTTTTGGGTGGTTTCTATAATGTAAGCCTCGCAAAGTGACTTGAGACCTGAACTGGTCCCTAAAAATTGAGTTTTTGTAAATTTCTGAAAAATTTCAAGATTTGCTTCTAAACTTCTAAGCCTTATAACATCCCCAAAAAATAAAATATCATTCCCAAATCAATTCTAACAAGAAGTAGACATATGGGGAATGTAAAGTCATCACAATTTTTTAGGGTATTACTATGTATTACAGAAGTAGAGAAACTGAAACTTTGAAATTTGCAAATTTTTCCAAATTTTTTGTTAAATTAGGTATTTTTTGGTGCAAAAAAAATAATTTTTTTGACTTCATTTTACCAGTGTCATGAAGTACAATATGTGACGAAAAAACAATCTCAGAACGGCCTGGATAAGTCAAAGCGTTTTAAAGTTATCAGCACTTAAAGGGACTCTGGTCAGATTTTCAAAAAATGGCCTGGTCCTAAGGTGTAAAAAGGCTGTGTCCTTAAGGGGTTAAAGGCTTTACAACGGTTTTTGGGTTTCGCTAATTACTACCGTAAATTTATCATGATTTTTTCTGTAATTGCTAAGCCATTGACCGACCTTACTAAGAAAGGGGCGGATTTGGAGAATTGGTCTACCAAGGCCATTTCTTCATTTGAAACATTAAAAAAAGGCATTTAGTAGCGCTCCCATTCTGATCCAGCCTGATCAGGAGAGACCCTTTATTGTGGAGGTGGATGCGTCCGAGGACGGCGCAGGAGCAGTCCTTTCACAAGGTCCTGCTAGCCTCACTAACCTGAGACCGTGTCCCTTCTTCTCTAGGAAATTCTCTCCCACGGAGAGAAACTACAACATAGGGAATAGGGAGCTGCTGGCTATTAAATGGGCATTTGAGGAGTCGAGGCATTTTTTGGAGGGGGCAAGGCATCGAGTAACTGTTGTCACTGATCATAAAAACCTAATGTTTCTCGAGTCTGCTAAGAGGTTGAATCCCCGACAAGCCCGATGGGCTCTGTTTTTTATTCGTTTTGATTTCTCCATTAGGTTCAGGCAGGGAAGTAAAAATGTGAAGGCAGACGCATTATCTCGGAGCTTCCATGCTTTTCAACCCACTGAGATGCCGCCTGAATCCATCCTACCAGCAAACATCTTCTTAGCGGCTTTAACCCAGGATATCTCGGCTCGCATTAGGTCTGAACAACATCTGGCACCGGCATCCACCCCAACAGATAAGTTGTTTGTTCCCATACAATTTCGTCTCCAGCTGTTGGGTGAGTGTCACGATTCTGCCTTTTGTGGACATCCGGGTGTTGAGGGCACTAAGGATCTGGTTTCTAGATCTTATTGGTGGCCCACTCTGACCAGGGATGTCAAGTCCTACGTGTCAGCCTGTGAGGTTTGTGCCAGGTCTAAGACACCTAGGACTCGCCCTGCTGGTAACCTACGACCCCTACCCATTCCCAGTAGACCCTGGTCCCATATCTCGATGGACTTTATAACTGACCTACCGCTGGCGGAGGGTAAGACTGTGGTTTGGGTAGTGGTCAATAGGTTTAGCAAGATGGTTCATTTCATTCCCCTGTCTAAACTTCCGAATGCTAAAACCATGGCGTCTATTTTTGTGAGAGAGATTGTTTGTTTACATGGCATCCCGGAAAATATTGTTTCAGACAGGGGTGTGCAGTTTGTGTCCAAATTCTTGAGGGCCTTCTGTCAAAGATGTAAAATTTTGTTGTCTTTTTCTTCCGCCTACCATCCTGAGAGTAATGGGCAGACTGAACGCCTTAATCAGTCTGTGGAACAATTCCTGAGGTTGTATGTTGCTGATGACCAGCAATTATGGGTCAAATTCCTATCGTTGGCTGAATTTGCTTTGAATAACTGTGTCAATTCTTCTGCTGGGGTCTCCCCTTTCTTTTGTAACCATGGTTTTCATCCCCGTTTTCATTCTGGGTCGTCCGTCTCCTCCTCTAACCCTGAAGCTGATAAACTCTCCTCCGAACTGTGCACAGTTTGGGCACGGGTTCAATCGAACCTAGAAAAGGCTCAAAGTTCTCAAAAACTCAAGGCCGATAGGAGACGTTCAAGGGGGTGAACTTTCAGGTTGGGGATAAAGTATGGTTGTCCTCCAAGAATCTATCTCTCAAGGTAGCTTCTAGAAAATTTGCTCCCCGTTTTATTGGACCATATAAGATCACGGAGGTGATTAACCCGGTATCATTTAGGTTGGAGCTGCCCAAGTCATTCCACATTCATAATGTGTTCCATAAATCTCTACTTAAAAAATATTTTGAACCGGTAGTACCATCGAAAGCCTCGCCTCCGCCGGTTCTTGTTAATGGATGTCAGGAAGGTGCGTAACTCCTTGCAGTACCTGATTCACTGGAAGGGGTATGGACTTGAAGAGAGATCTTGGGTACCTGCCAGGGAGGTTCATGCTCCTAGACTGGTTTGTAAATTTCATTTAGAACACCCTGAAAAGCTATCGCCTGAAGTCTTGGGTCCGGTGGCCCCTCGTAAAAGGGGGGGTACTGTAACGGGGTTCCGAAGGTGCACTCGGTCCCCCATTGCCCGCAGAACTGTTGCTTACCTTTGGGAATGAGGATCTGTGTTTGACCTCATTCCCAGGGCGGCTTTACTGCTGGGTGGCTCCCTGCTCCTAAGTCTGCCTTGAGCGCCGAGCTGATCACTCGGTGCTCAACTGATTGGTCTGTTGGTCATGTGACGCTGGCCACGTCACATGACCCTCACTCCCCACTATAAATACAGGCAGCCTGCTAGCCACAGGTTGCCTGTTAATTTCTAGGTTCCTGCCTATTTGTTGGACTACTGAATACTCACCTGATTCCATTTCCTGACGATCCTTTGCCTGCTCCTCCTGTACTGCGCATCCGTCCTGGTATTGTGACCTCGGCTCCCACCTGACTACTCTCTTATGACTCCTCTTGTAATTCTCTACTCTCCTGGTATTTGATCCCGGCTTCTCCTGACCATTCTTTGCTTAACTCTTTGTACTGCGTAGCTCTCTTGGTTCTGACCCGGTCCGTTCATGTTTCGTATTTTGTCTTGTCTGTCTTCCCTGCACGTATCCTAAGTTAGGGACAGTCGTCCAGTTGTCCCCTGTCATCAGGACTCGTGAGGCAAGTAGGCAGGGCCAGGGGTGAGGGTGGAGCACAGTGGTTACTATCCTTCCCCCTGTGTGTGTGTGGACGTGACCGTTACACTGTCGCAGCAAGGGGGCAATCTATATTTGTCAGTGTCCTTGTCCCAAGGACTATATAGGCAAGACCATTAGAGAAGTACGGAGGAGAGTGTGTGAACATGTGAATGATGTCATTAAAAAGAACATCACACCAGTAGCTTTACATGTTAATGAAATCCACGGGGGGGACCCTAGATGCCTGAAATTTTCTGTCCTGGAACTTGTTCCACTGTCACCAAGGGGCGGGGACTGGGACAGAAAAATTCTACAAAAAGAATGCACATGGATCCATCGTTTTAGATCACAGGCTCCATTGGGCAAAAATGAAAGATTAACCTTTTCCTGCTTTTTACGAGTACTACATATTATACCTGTAATGCCCCCATTTGTTTGTTAGTGGTCCAGCTTTACAGTGAATTTTTTAAGTGTTCTAAAATTGGGCCTGATGCGTGAAGAATCTAATTTAGATTTATCGGAATGGACATTAGCGACATATATTATGTTGCTGTCTATAGACGGCCACTGACTGTGGACCATTTTCTGAAGAACTCTGTAATTGTAGTTTTTACATATTTTCCGCTACCTTAAAAATCGAATAGCCACATTTAAGGATTATATAATTCTATAACTGCCTGGTTAACATACCTTTTACTAAATGGGTGACTAACATGTTTAATCGACGCCGCGCAGAATGTTACATCAGTATGGGATAGGCCGGCTTTATGATTTATTTACTATGTTGATTACCCACCATACGATTCGTACATGATTGTGTACCTCCTGCACTATAATATGCGATTTAACATCTGTGGAACGCAGGGAGCAGGAAGTAAGTGCTCCCTTTGCGTTTCAACAGCAGGAAACTTGGCCTGCTAGGTCACGTGATTGAACATCGGGACGCTTGGGCGGATGTCTCTGGGCACCGGAAACCATGCATTGGAACGCTATGCGTTCCACAGCCCGGAAACTGACGTCAATACCGGAAGTCCCGCTGTCCACCAACGGGATCTGTGGCACATTAATTGATAGCGGTTTAAATATGGAAGGGGCACACAAGCATTTCACTTGCAGGTGGAGCTCTGAACATGAGGAGGCTTGGATAATGTGAGTTAAACTGATCATCTATATTTAATGAATTGATATCTATCTCTCACTGATTTTTGGTGATCTCTTTTGATCACAGTGTGGGCTTTATCAAGGCCATCCGCATTGGGATGACAGTGACGTTTTTGATCAAGGTGCATCAGACCTTCAGCTGTGAGTGTTCACTACACTATTACCTTTTGATATACAGTACAGACCAAAAGTTTGGACACACCTTCTCATTCAAAGAGTTTTCTTTATTTTTATGACTATGAAAATTGTAGATTCACACTGAAGGCGTCTAAACTATGAATTAACACATGTGTAATTATATACATAACAAACAAGTGTGAAACAACTGAAAATATGTCATATTCTAGGTTCTTCAAAGTAGCCACCTTTTGCTTTGAATACTGCTTTGCACACTCTTGGCATTCTCTTGATGAGCTTCAAGAGGTAGTCCCCTGAAATGGTTTTCACTTCTGTCAGGTTTAATAAGTGGGATTTCTTGCCTTATAAATGGGGTTGGGACCATCAGTTGCGTTGAGGAGAAGTCAGGTGGATACACAGCTGATAGTCCTACTGAATAGACTGTTAGAATTTGTATTATGGGATGAGCGAACCCGAACTGTATAGTTCGGGTTCGTACCGAATTTTGGGGTGTCCGTGACACGGACCCGAACCCGAACATTTTCGTAAAAGTCCGGGTTCGGGTTCGGTGTTCGGCGCTTTCTTGGCGCTTTTTGAAAGGCTGCAAAGCAGCCAATCAACAAGCATCATACTACTTGCCCCAAGAGGCCATCACAGCCTTGCCTACTATTGGCATGGCTGTGATTGGCCAGTGCAGCATGTGACCCAGCCTCTATATAAGCTTGGGTCACGTAGCGCTGCACGTCACTCTGCTGATTCAAGCATAGGGAGAGGTTGCAGCTGCGACGTTAGGGCGAGATTAGGCAGACTAACTCCTCCAAAAGACTTCATTCTGTGATCGATCTGCAGCTGTGGATCATTGAAGTGCTATTATTGACTTGCTCACTTTTTTGAGGCTGCCCAGAGCGTTTTTAGATCACTTTTTTTCTGGGGTGATCGGCGGCCATTTTGTGACTTGTGGTGCGCCAGCACGAGCTATCACCAAGTGTATTTAACCATCAATAGTGTGGTTATTTTGTGCTATATCCTACATCAGCTGCAGGCTGAGCCTGTGTCACCGAAGTGCATTTAACCATCAACAGTCTGGTTATTTTTTGGCCATATACTACATCAGCTGAAGGCTGAGCCTGTTTCACCCAAGTGCATTTAACCATCAACAGTCTGATTATTTTTTGGCCATATACTACATCAGCTGCAGGCTGAGCCTGTGTCACCCAAGTGCATTTAACCATCAACAGTGTGGTTATTTTTTGGCCATATATTACATCAGGGGCAAGTTGAGCCTGTCACCCAGCGCCTAAAAAATAGACCTGACATTTCTATTCAACCAAATCTGCACAGTTTTAGCTGGTCAAGTTATTTGTAGTGACCGTAAAAGCAGACTTTTTGTTCTGGGTTGAAAAAGCATTCCCAAATTTGCCATTCTGAAAATAACTAGTTTGTGCTATTTGAGGCCTACTTGAAATCTATCCCAAAAAGAAAATCTTACATTGAAGTTATTGATAGTGTCATTCAGAAAAACCTAAGACACACGCTAGCGTGCTGATAGAAGTGTCATTCTGTGATTAAACCTATAACTGTCACACAGCCCAAAAAAAAACAGGTCTCACATCTTTATTCAACCAAATCTGCACAGTTTTAGCTGGTCAAGTTATTTGTAGTGACCGTCAAAGCAGACTTTTTGTTCTGGGTTGAAAAAGCATTCCCAAATTTGCCATTCTGAAAATAACTAGTTTGTGGTATTTCAGGCCTACTTGAAATCTATCCCAAAAAGAAAATCTTACATTGAAGTTATTGATAGTGTCATTCAGAAAAACCTAAGACACACGCTAGCGTGCTGATAGAAGTGTAATTCTGTGATTAAACCTATAACTGTCACACAGCGCAAAAAAAAAACAGGTCTCACATCTCTATTCAACCAAATCTGCACAGTTTTATCTGGTCAAGTTATTTGTAGTGACCGTCAAAGCAGACTTTTTGTTCTGGGTTGAAAAAGCATTGCCAAATTTGCCATTCTCAAAATTGTGGTGAACGGGAACAATGAGGAAAACATCTAATAAGGGACGCGGACGTGGACATGGTCGTGGTGGTGTTAGTGGACCCTCTGGTGCTGGGAGAGGACGTGGCCGTTCTGCCACAGCCACACGTCCTAGTGAACCAACTACCTCAGGTCCCAGTAGCCAGCAGAATTTACAGCGATATTTGGTGGGGCCCAATGCCGTTCTAAGGATGGTAAGGCCTGAGCAGGTACAGGCATTAGTCAATTGGGTGGCCGACAGTGGATCCAGCACGTTCACATTATCTACCACCCAGTCTTCTGCAGAAAGCGCACAGATGGCGCATGCAAACCAAGCCCATCGGTCTGTCACATCAACCCCATGCATATCAGGGAAACTGTCTGAGCCTCAAGTTATGCAGCAGTCTCTTATGCTGTTTGAAGACTCTGCTGCCAGGGTTTCCCAAGGGCATCCACCTAGCCCTTCCCCAGGGGTGGAAGAGATAGAATGCACTAACGCACAACCACTTATTTTTCCTGATGATGAGGACATGGGAATACCACCTCAGCACGTCTCTGATGATGACGAAACACAGGTGCCAACTGCTGCGTCTTTCTGCAGTGTGCAGACTGAACAGGAGGTCAGGGATCAAGACTGGGTGGAAGATGATGCAGGGGACGATGAGGTCCTAGACCCCACATGGAATGAAGGTCGTGCCACTGACTTTCACAGTTCGGAGGAAGAGGCAGTGGTGAGACCGAGCCAACAGCGTAGCAAAAGAGGGAGCAGTGGGCAAAATCAGAACACCCGCCGCCAAGAGACTCCGCCTGCTACTGACCGCCGCCATCTGGGACCGAGCACCCCAAAGGCAGCTTCAAGGAGTTCCCTGGCATGGCACTTCTTCAAACAATGTGCTGACGACAAGACCCGAGTGGTTTGCACGCTGTGCCATCAGAGCCTGAAGCGAGGCATTAACGTTCTGAACCTTAGCACAACCTGCATGACCAGGCACCTGCATGCAAAGCATGAACTGCAGTGGAGTAAACACCTTAAAAACAAGGAAGTCACTCAGGCTCCCCCTGCTACCTCTTCTGCTGCTGCCGCCTCGGCCTCTTCTGCTGCTGCTGCCGCCGCCTCGGCCTCTTCCTCTGCCTCTGGAGGAACGTTGGCACCTGCCGCCCAGCAAACATGGGATGTACCACCAACACCACCACCTGCGTCACCAAGCATCCCAACCATGTCACACGGCAGCGTTCAGCTCTCCATCTCACAAACATTTGAGAAAAAGCGTAAATTCCCACCTAGCCACCCTCGATCCCTGGCCCTGAATGCCAGCATTTCTAAACTACTGGCCTATGAAATGCTGTCATTTAGGCTGGTGGACACACACAGCTTCAAACAGCTCATGTCACTTGCTGTCCCACAGTATGTTGTTCCCAGCCGCCACTACTTCTCCAAGAGAGCCGTGCCTTCCCTGCACAAACGAGTGTCCGATAAAATCAAGTGTGCACTGCGCAACGCCATCTGTGGCAAGGTCCACCTAACCACAGATACGTGGACCAGTAAGCACGGCCAGGGACGCTATATCTCCCTAACTGCACACTGGGTAAATGTAGTGGCGGCTGGGCCTCAGGCGGAGAGCTGTTTGGCGCACGTCCTTCCGCCGCCAAGGATCGCAGGGCAACATTCTTTGCCTCCTGTCTCCTCCTCCTCCTACTCAGCTTCCTCCTCCTCTTCTTCCACCTGCTCATCCAGTCAGCCACACACCTTCACCACCAACTTCAGCATAGCACGGGGTAAACGTCAGCAGGCCATTCTGAAACTCATATGTTTGGGGACAGGCCCCACACCGCACAGGAGTTGTGGCGGGGTATAGAACAACAGACCGACGAGTGGTTGCTGCCGGTGAGCCTCAAGCCCGGCCTGGTGGTGTGCGATAATGGGCGAAATCTCGTTGCAGCTCTGGGACTAGCCGGTTTGACGCACATCCCTTGCCTGGTGCATGTGCTGAATTTGGTGGTGCAGAAGTTCATTCGCAACTACCCCGACATGTCAGAGCTGCTGCATAAAGTGCGGGCCGTCTGTTCGCGCTTCCGGCGTTCACACCCTGCCGCTGCTCGCCTGTCTGCGCTACAGCGTAACTTCGGCCTTCCCGCTCACCGCCTCATATGCGACGTGCCCACCAGGTGGAACTCCACCTTGCATATGCTGGACAGACTGTGCGAGCAGCAGCAGGCCATAGTGGAGTTTCAGCTGCAGCACGCACGGGTCAGTCGCACTGCGGATCAGACCCACTTCACCACCAATGACTGGGCCTCCATGCGAGACCTGTGTGCCCTGTTGCGCTGTTTCGAGTACTCCACCAACATGGCCAGTGGCGATGACGCCGTTATCAGCGTTACAATACCACTTCTATGTCTTCTTGAGAAAACACTTAGGGCGATGATGGAAGAGGAGGTGGCCCAGGAGGAAGAAGAGGAAGAGGGGTCATTTTTAGCACTTTCAGGCCAGTCTCTTCGAAGTGACTCAGAGGGAGGTTTTTTGCAACACCAGAGGCCAGGTACAAATGTGGCCAGACAGGGCCCACTACTGGAGGACGAGGAGGACGAGGATGAGGAGGAGATGGAGGAGGATGAGGATGAAGCATGTTCACAGCGGGGTGGCACCCAAAGCAGCTCGGGCCCATCACTGGTGCGTGGCTGGGGGGAAACACAGGACGATGACGATACGCCTCCCACAGAGGACAGCTTGTCCTTACCTCTGGGCAGCCTGGCACACATGAGCGACTACATGCTGCAGTGCCTGCGCAACGACAGCAGAGTTGCCCACATTTTAACGTGTGCGGAATACTGGGTTGCCACCCTGCTGGATCCCCGGTACAAAGACAATGTGCCCACCTTACTTCCTACACTGAAGCGTGATAGGAAGATGCGCGAGTACAAGCGCTTGTTGGTAGACGCGCTACTGAGAGCATTCCCAAATGTCACAGGGAAACCAGTGGAAGCCCAAGGCGAAGGCAGAGGAGGAGCAAGAGGTCGCCAACGCAGCTGTGTCACGGCCAGCTCCTCTGAGGGCAGGGTTAGCATGGCAGAGATGTGGAAAAGTTTTGTCACCACGCCACAGCTAACTGCACCACCACCTGATACGGAACGTGTTAGCAGGAGGCAACATTTCACTAACATGGTGGAACAGTACCTGTGCACACCCCTCCACGTACTGACTGATGGTTCGGCCCCATTCAACTTCTGGGTCTCCAAATTGTCCACGTGGCCAGAGCTAGCCTTTTATGCCTTGGAGGTGCTGGCCTGCCCGGCGGCCAGCGTTTTGTCTGAACGTGTATTCAGCACGGCAGGGGGCGTCATTACAGACAAACGCAGCCGCCTGTCTACAGCCAATGTGGACAAGCTGACGTTCATAAAAATGAACCAGGCATGGATCCCACAGGACCTGTCCATCCCTTGTGCAGATTAGATATTAACTACCTCCCCTTAACAATATATTATTCTACTCCAGGGCACTTCCTCATTCAATACTATTTTTAATTTCATTTTACCATTATATTGCGGGGCAACCCAAAGTTGAATGAACCTCTCCTCTGTCTGGGTGCCGGGGCCTAAATGTGTGACAGTAGCCTGTTCCAGTGGTGGGTGACGTGAAGCCTTATTCTCTGCTATGACATGAATACAGATTCTGCGCTGACATAAGGCCAGATTCTCTGTTACGGGACCTCTCTCCTCTGCCTGGGTGCCTGGGCCTAAATGTGTGACAGTGGCCTGTTCCAGTGGTGGGTGACGTGAAGCCTGATTCTCTGCTATGACATGAATACAGATTCTGCGCTGACATAAGGCCAGATTCTCTGTTACGGGACCGCTCTCCTCTGTCTGGGTGCCGGGGCCTAAATGTGTGACAGTGGCCTGTTCCAGTGGTGGGTGACGTGAAGCCTGATTCTCTGCTATGACATGAAGACAGATTCTGCGCTGACATAAGGCCAGATTCTCTGTTACGGGACCTCTCTCCTCTGCCTGGGTGCCTGGGCCTAAATGTGTGACGGCGGCCAGTTCCAGTGGTGGGTGACGTGAAGCCTGATTCTCTGCTATGACATAAAGACAGATTCTGCGCTGACATAAGGCCAGATTCTCTGTTACGGGACCGCTCTCCTCTGTCTGGGTGCCGGGGCCTAAATGTGTGACAGTGGCCTGTTCCAGTGGTGGGTGACGTGAAGCCTGATTCTCTGCTATGACATGAAGACAGATTCTGTGCTGACATAAGGCCAGATTCTCTGTTACGGAACCTCTCTCCTCTGCCTGGGTGCCGGGGCCTAAATGTGTGACAGTGGCCTGTTCCAGTGGTGGGTGACGTGAAGCCTGATTCTCTGCTATGACATGAAGACAGATTCTGCGCTGACATAAGGCCAGATTCTCTGTTACGGGACCTCTCTCCTCTGCCTAAGTGCCTGGGCCTAAATGTGTGACAGTGGCCTGTTCCAGTGGTGGGTGACGTGAAGCCTGATTCTCTGCTATGACATGAAGACAGATTCTGCGCTGACATAAGGCCAGATTCTCTGTTACGGGACCGCTCTCCTCTGTCTGGGTGCCGGGGCCTAAATGTGTGACAGTGGCCTGTTCCAGTGGTGGGTGACGTGAAGCCTGATTCTCTGCTATGACATGAAGACAGATTCTGTGCTGACATCAGGCCAGATTCTCTGTTACGGGACCTCTCTCCTCTGCCTGGGTGCCGGGGCCTAAATGTGTGACAGTGGCCTGTTCCAGTGGTGGGTGACGTGAAGCCTGATTCTCTGCTATGACATGAAGACTGATTCTGCGCTGACATGAAGCCAGATTCTCTGCTATGGCATGAAGAGACTGATTCTCTGCTGACATGAAGCCAGATTCTTTGCTATGGCATGAAGAGACTGATTCTCTGCTGACGTGAAGCCAGATTCTCTGCTATGGGACCTCTGTCCAATTGATATTGGTTCATTTTTATTTTTTTTATTTTTATTTTAATTCATTTCCCTATCCACATTTGTTTGCAGGGGATTTACCTACATGTTGCTGCCTTTTGCAGCCCTCTAGCTCTTTCCTGGGCTGTTTTACAGCCTTTTTAGTGCCCAAAAGTTCGGGTCCCCATTGACTTCAATGGGGTTCGGGTTCGGGACGAAGTTCGGATCGGGTTCGGATCCAGAACCCGAACATTTCCGGGAAGTTCGGCCGAACTTCTCGAACCCGAACATCCAGGTGTTCGCTCAACTCTTATTATGGCAAGAAAAAAGCAGCTAAGTAAAGAAAAACAAGTGGCCATCATTACTTTAAGAAATGAAGGTCAGTCAGCCGAAAAATTGGGAAAACTTTGAAAGTAAGGGCTATTTGACCATGAAGGAGAGTGATGGGGTGCTGCGCCAGATGACCTGGCCTCCACAATCACCGGACCTGAACCCAATCGAGATGGTTTAGGGTGAGCTGGACCGCAGAGTGAAGGCAAATGGGCCAACAAGTGCTAAGCATCTCTGGGAACTCCTTCAAGACTGTTGGAAGACCATTTCAGGGGACTACCTCTTGAAGCTCATCAAGAGAATGCCAAGAGTGTGCAAAGCAATAATCAAAGCAAAAGGTGGCTACTTTGAAGAACCTAGAATATTACATATTTTCAGTTGTTTCACACTTGTTTGTTATGTATATAATTCCACATGTGTTAATTCATAGTTTTGATGCCTTCATAGTCACAAAAATAAAGAAAACTCTTTGAATGAGAAGGTGTACCCAAACTTTTGGTCTGTACTGTATATCATTAGGTATACCTCTCTGATATCAGTGTATTATTATTTCTGTCCAACAGGATGTGGAACACACTTTTCTCCGGCCTTCGATACTGGCAGCTTCAGCACTGATATTAGTGCCATGTTTCATACCTGTGGTTAACCTGCAACGGTGCTGTATCTTAAGCTAATTAGGTTTATACTGCTCTCCACTGCTATAATATGCATAGCGGCTATCTGACTATCTAACCTGGTGTTGCCCCAGTATACATTTTCAGTGTTTGACATATTATCATTTTATACTGAATTGATATCTTTACCTCCTGATGATCCCATAGTGTTGACTAGGGGGAAATGCATCGAAGTTTATTTTGGTAGTTGGCCATTTGGTTAACCCTGACTATATGTGTATATACAAACCGGATTCCAAAAAAGTTGGGACACTAAACAAATTGTGAATAAAAACTGAATGCAATGATGGGCAAATATCAATATTTTATTTGTAATAGAACGTAGATGACAGATCAAACGTTTAATCCGAGTAAATGTATAATTTTAAAGGAAAAATACATTGATTCCAATTTTCACGGTGTCAACAAATCCCAAAAAAGTTGGGACAAGTAGCAATAAGAGTCTGGAAAAATTAAATTTGAGCATAACGAAGAGCTGGAAGACCAATTAACACTAATTAGGTCACTAATTTTATACATGATTGGGTATAAAAAGAGCTTCTCAGAATGGCAGTGTCTCTCAGAAGCCAAGATGGGTAGAGGATCACCAATTCCCACAATGTTGCGCAGAAAGATAGTGGAGCAATATCAGAAAGGTGATACCCAGCGAAAAATTGCAAAGACTTTGCATCTATCATCATCAACTGTGCATAACATCATCCGAAGATTCAGAGAATCTGGAACAATCTCTGTGCGTAAGGGTCAAGGCCGTAAAACCATACTGGATGCCCGTGATCTCCGGGCCCTTAAACGACACTGCACCACAAACAGGAATGCTACTGTAAAGGAAATCACAGAATGGGCTCAGGAATACTTCCAGAAACCATTGTCAGTGAACACAATCCACCGTGCCATCCGCCGTTGCCAGCTGAAACTCTACAGTGCAAAGAAGAAGCCTTTTCTAAGCAAGATCCACAAGCTCAGGCGTTTTCACTGGGCCAGGCATCATTTAAAATGGAGTGTGGCAAAATGGAAGACTGTTCTCTGGTCAGACGAGTCACGATTCAAAGTTCTTTTTGGAAATCTGGGACGCCATGTCATCCGGACCAAAGAGGACAAGGACAACCCAAGTTGTTATCAACGCTCAGTTCAGAAGCCTGCATCTCTGATGGTATGGGGTTGCATGAGTGCGTGTGGCATGGGCAGCTTGCATGTCTGGAAAGGCACCATCAATGCAGAAAAATATATTCAGGTTCTAGAACAACATATGCTCCCATCCAGACGTCATCTCTTTCAGGGAAGACCCTGCATTTTTCAACAAGATAATGCCAGACCCCATTCTGCATCAATCACAACATCATGGCTGCGTAGGAGAAGGATCCGGGTACTGAAATGGCCAGTCTGCAGTCCAGATCTTTCACCTATAGAGAACATTTGGCGCATCATAAAGAGGAAGGTGCAACAAAGAAGGCCCAAGACGATTGAACAGTTAGAGGCCTGTATTAGACAAGAATGGGAGAGCATTCCTATTTCTAAACTTGAGAAACTGGTCTCCTCGGTCCACAGACGTCTGTTGAGTGTTGTAAGAAGAAGGGGAGATGCCACACAGTGGTGAAAATGGCCTTGTCCCAACTTTTTGGGGATTTGTTGACACCATGAAATTCTGATTCAACATATTTTTCCCTTAAAATGGTACATTTTATCAGTTTAAACTTTTGTTCCGTGATTTATGTTCTATTCTGAATAAAATATTAGAAGTTGGCACCTCCACATCATTGCATTCAGTTTTTATTCGCGATTTGTATAGTTTCCCAACTTTTTTGGAATCCGGTTTGTATTTAATGCACCTTGTCTACAGCATCCAGTATCTGTGAACATATATCTCTGCCCTAATCTGGGGGCATACTATACCTTATTGATACCTGAGGCCCTTAGGGATAACGCAGGGCTGACAATAGCCTAGGAACGTGGACAGGGGGTCTCCACCATCAGGGGTCCTCCCTGGGCTGAGGGTTTAAGAAAAGGGTAAGTGTAGGGACAACTTATTCCCCCTTCCCCACTATCATTGTCACTCACCTGGATGCTGTTAATTATATCTATTAACATAGTAACTACTTTTTTGAGTATTTTTCTTGAGTATATCAAAGGTCCCTTACGGGTCCCAGTTTCTTTGCTGGAACTTACAATAATAAAACATGCACTTTGAAACAGTATGTCAATTGCAATTTCACATTCGTGGTTTATTGCATTACTTGCACATTATGTCAATTACAATACATTGGCTGCACTACCAACAATCTCAAGGTGAGGATACGCAGACACATTTCTGATATACCCTATATTTTAGCTAGAAATTTTTCTGCGGTCAGTGCACACTACGCGGCATGTCATGCGGGTGATGTTACTGGCTTAAAAGTACAAGCAGTGGAGAGAGTCAATTGTCCTAAGCGAGGTGGCGACCACAGGCGTGCTCTCCTAAATAGAGAATCCTACTGGATTTTCTCTATGGATACACGCACACCAAAGGGACTCAATCGCAGACAGGATTTGATATTGCACTACTGATCCTAGAACATGTTGTCTTTTTTGTCTTTTACTGGTTTTCCAGGAAATTTTAATTTGCATGTAAGAAGGAGTGGTTATTGCTAATTATCTCCACCTGAGATGTCCGGCCTCTCTTTTTATTTAAGACCGGCACTCAGCATATAATATTGTCATGAGTAAGGATCCGAAACGTGTAGATGTACATGTTGGATTTTATTCTGCACCCATGAAATAAAGAATATCACGTTTACTACTGCCATCTTGGAAGCTGGATTACTTTCTTCTGTTGCTTTCGTTCACGCCTGGTTCCTGAAGTTTTTTCCGGGCTTCCACTGGTGGTGATTCAGGTGAGCTCCGCCACACTCCATTGCATTTTTCAGGATCCATCTGCAACCGAGATGATGTATCCAAGAAACGGTATAGTGGATTTTTCAAAGATGCATTTCTCGAGTTTAGCATAAAGTCGATTCTCTCTCCATTGCTGTAAAATTAAATGTACATGCTTCCGGTGAGTGGTCAGATCTGGAGAATAGATCAGTATATCGTCCAGGTACACTATCACGCAGACATAGAGCAGGTTCCGGAAGATGTCGTTTACCAACTCCTGGAATACTACTGGAGCAATACACAGACCAAATGGCATAACGAGATACCCATAGTGACCGTCACAAGTGTTGAAAGCAGTCTTCCACTCATCGCCCTTTCGAATGCGGATAAGGTTGTATGCACCGCGCAGGAATAATTTAGTGAAGACCTTAGCTCCCCGGATCCTTCAAAGAGTTCGGAAATTAGTGAAAAAGGGTATCGATTCTTGACCGTGACCTTATTCAGACCTCGATAGTCTATACAGGGCTGTAAGGATCCCTATTTCTTCTGTACAAAGAAGAACCCAACACCGGCTGGTGAAGTAGATTTCCGGATAAACCGCCTCTCGAGATTCTCTTTGATGTAATCAGACATCGCTTGGGTCTTGACCATGAGGAGGAGTGGCACCAGGCAGAAGGTCAATTGGACAATTATATGGACAGTGAGGAGGCAGGGTCTCTACCTCTTTGCTACTGAAGACATCCGCAAAACTGGCATACTGCTGCGGAAGTCCAGGCAGATCTTCAGGTACTGTAGGCGAGGAAGCAGGTCGGACCTCCGATAAGCAGGTGGACTGACAGGATGATCCTCAACGCAGAATCTGGAGTATGCTGATACAGCCAGGGTAGACCAAGGATACCCGGATTCATGGAGGCTGGCAGCACATAGAAGGAGATCATCTTTAAATGCAGAACCCCTATTTGCAACTTAAGGGGCATAGTAACCAAAAGCACAGGTTCTGAAAGTGACAGTCCATTTACGGAAGCCACTGACAGAGGCCTTTCTAGATGTATGGTAGGGAGACAATACTTATGGACCAGAGCTTGCTGAATGAAGTTACCGGCTGACCCAGAGTCCAAGAATGCAGGCACAGACAGTGTGACTCCCTTGTGAGAGAGAATCACCGGATCTAAAAGTTTTGGAGAGGACTTCTCCTTGTCTAGGACCACCTCTCCAACTAATCCTAGACATAGGCGTTTCCAGGCTGATGTGGACAATTACGCACAAAGTGGGCCTTGCCTCCACAATACAGACACAGGTTCTCAGCTTTGCGGCGTAGACGTTCCTGGTCAGACAATCGAAGGCGCTCTATTTACATGGGCTCTTCAGATGGGGTGGACACTAGAGGAAGAACTAGCCTCTGGAAGGATGGAGCCAATCAAGGTGGTCTTCTGGTGCATGCAACCTACTTAGAACGTTCCCTGAAATGCATATCTACTCTTGTGGCCACAGTGATAAGGTCATTCAGAGTGGATGGACGGTTGTGACCCCCTAATTTATCCTTAATCTGGTCAGAAAGGCCCTCCCAGGACACCTCCAGTTGAGCCTCATTGTTCAATGCAAGTTCAGCAGCCAGGGTACAAAACTTGATGATGTACTGACCCACAGACAGGGAACCCTGTCGTAGACGCAGCAGTGCTGATGCAGCGGAGGACGTGCGGCTGGACTCTTCAAAGAGCACCTGCAAGGTAGCCAGGAAAGACTTCAGATTAGTGGTCTCTGGACCTCCATGTTCCCAAATAGCATTTTCCCAAGCAAGGGCCTCATCAGACAGCAGGGACACAATGAAGGCAACCTTGGACCGCTTAGTGGGAAACTTCTGCCCATGCAACTCAAAATGGATCAGGCACTGGTTCAGGAAGCCACGACAGGTTTTTGGATCTCCACCATAGCGTGATGGCAGAGGGAGTTGCACACCAGTGGCACACAAATCCGGATTAACCGATATGGGTATTGCAGGGGTAGCAGCGACTGGTGACCCTGCAGTAGCTGAAGGAGAGATGGTATCCAGACGACCATCGACAATTTGCATAAACTGCATCATGACATCCTGACGTTCGCTCTGACGCCTCACTTCATGTGACAATTTCTGAACGACAGGCTTAGGGTGATCAGCGGAGTCCATGGCCTGAGTGTACTGTCACAAACCAGCGGGTGTGAACCCACTGTGCCCCGGGTCCTACCTCCTCTATGGGCGTTGTCTAAGTGAACCTCTCGATCTTCACAGTACCCTTGATGGGGATAGGCTTTCCCGAGAGGGACACTAGGTCGCTACCTCTTGAGAAGGATTGGCACATGAGGCAGCTGGTCCAGGCAGACCAAGAGGTACCAGAGGTACAGACATAGTCAGCAGGCTGAGTCGTAACCAGGAGCAACACGAAGGATGAGGCAGAGGCAAAGTCAAACAAGCAATAGGTCAGGGCAGGCGGCGCAGGTACAGGTCAGGCAGTCCGGATCGGCAATAGGAGAGTCAAGGCAAGTAGGCAGGGATCAAACAAGTAGGGGAGTCCAGAAATACAAGCACGGTTCAGGTACACAGGAACACAAGCAGAGAAATCAGCAACCTTTGCAGGACACTAGGACCTTGACACTCAGGCATCTGGGAAGGGGGCTGAGCCACTTATATACATGCAGGAGGGCTAGGATTGGTCAGCGAGGTCACATGATCTAACCCAGTGATGGTGAACCTTTTAGAGACCGAGTACCCAAACTGCAACCCGAAACCCCTTTTTATTTATCGCAAAGTGCCAATACCTCAATTTAACCTGAATACTACAGTCCCACATAGTATATCTTCCATGTACTCTATCATTTAGCCATAATAGCCTGCTACATTCAGTGCGCTGCCTGTGCTGTTGTTCACAGTGCGCCCTGCGCTGATGAATGGCAGGAAAAGTCTAAGGCATATTGGTACACCATAGACTTTTTCCAGGGTGCGGGTGCCCACAGAGAGGGCTCTGAGTGCTGCCTCTGGCACCCGTGCCATAGGTTCGCCACCACTGATCTAACCTATAAAGTACAGGAAGTGACGCGCGCTGGCACTTAAGGAAGTGCTGCAGGGAAGAAGCAGCAAGCATGCTGTGGCCAGGGCTGAAAGGAAACTGTGGAGCGGATCCCAGAACAAACAGTACCTGTAAGGACAGAGTGCAGGACTGCAGCGGTGAATAGGGAAGAATAGGCAGCAGATCACCGCTGAACACTTCGCCCAGGACCGCGGTGGTAAGCAGGAGAACAGTGGTGCACAGCAGCCGCTGTTCCAATTATGTTACATTATTCTATACTGCTCCTGAGTTACATCCTGTATTATGCTTTAGAGCTGTACTCACTATTCTGCTGGTTGAGTCACTGTGTGTGTGTGTTTCCATCAAAGTCTCTGTGCCAGGCCAGCCACCAGACTCCCCCACCTCACCTACACAGCTTCCAGCCAGGCCTGGTTTGTTACCACAAGTGCTGCAGCACTGTGCCCAGTGCCCACTCATGTGGAATAGGCAGGGACCAAGAGGGGAGACTGCAGTGCATCCCCTATTGCTGCTTCTGCTGACAAACTGCTGGAGACACTATGAGGAAACTTATCTCTATTATGGGGTATTTTTAGTATCACGGGGGGGCATCATTATTTTGCACAATATGGAGGGCACTTTGGGGGAGTATTATCACTATTGGGGCACTATTAATAATAAGGGCACTCTGGGAGAGAATTATTAGTGGAAATTTGGGGAGCACTGTTACTATAGCACTATTATTTCTACAGTATAGTATTTGGGGGCGTTGGAGAACACAATTGCCACTATAGTGACGATAGCAGCAGGATAAAACTGTTGGGGCACCAGGAAGAGGAGGATGATAGAAAAGTGATACTTAAGATGTCTGTGTGGTAAACTTTGGGGAGAGAAGATGTGGCTGAAAGAACTTGTCATGGCGGTCTATGCTGAACAGAGAAGATGAGGAAAGAGAACATCTACTTCAGAGGAGACATCACTGCATGTGAGAGGTATGCAGTGGCGTGCCTAGGGTGTTTGGCACCTGGGGCGGGTCCTTTCTTTGGCAACCCCTCCCAATACTTTTAAAACAATTGTACACCCTCACAGTAGTATTGCCCTCATTGTACAACCTTCACAGTAGTTTTGTACAGATGTGTGCCCCCTCACAGTAGTGATGTCCACATTGTGCCCTCTCACAGTAGTTATGCCCACATTGCGCCCCCTCCTCACAGTAGTTATGCCCTCTCTGTTCCCCTTTCACAGTTGTAATGTCCTCTTTGTGCCCCTTCACAGTAATAATACCCATTGTGCCCCCTTAATAGTAGTAATGCCCACTGTGCTAGTAATGCTCTCTGTGCCCCCCCATAGTAGAAATCTCCATTGTGCCCCCTTCACAGTAATAATGCCCACTGTGCCCCCTTCACAGTAATAATGCCCACAGTGCCCCTTTCACAGTAATAATGCCCATTGTGCCCTCTTCACAGTAATAATGCCCATTGTGCCCCCTTAATAGTAGTAATGCCCACTGTGCTAGTAATGCCCTCTGTGCCCCCTCCATTGTAGAAATCCCCATTGTGCCCCCTTCACAGTAATAATGCCCACTGTGCCCCTTTCACAGTATTAATGCCCACTGTGCCCCTTCACAGTAATAATGCCCTCTGAGCCCCCTTCATTGTAATAATGCCCTTTGGCTCTGTGCCCCCTCCATAGTAGTAATGCCCTCTGTGCCCCCCTCCATAGTAATAACGGCCACAGTGCCCCCTCCATAGTAATAAAGTCCTCTGTGCCCCCTCCATAGTAATAAAGTCCTCTGTGCCCTCTCCATAGTAATAAAGCCCTCTGTGCCCTCTCCATAGTAATAAAGCCCTCTGTGTCCCCTCTGTATTAAAAAACAAAAAACAAAAAAAACACAGTAAGGCCCCCTTCACACGGCCGTTATTTTTTCCCATTTACTTGCCATTTTTTGCGTTCCGTATACGGTCCGTATATGGAACCATTCATTTCAATGGTTCCGCCAAAAAAACGGAATGTACTCCGTATGCATTCCGTTTCCGTATTTCCATTTTTCCGTTCCGTTCTAACATAGAACGTGTCCTATTATTGCCCGCAAATCACGTTCCGTGGCTCCATTCAAGTCAATGGGTCCGCAAAAAAAACGGAACACATACGGAAATGCATCTGTATGTCTTCCGTTTCCGTTCCGTTTTTTGCTGAACCATCTATTGAAAATGTTATGCCCAGCCCAATTTTATCTATGTAATTACTGTATATGCCATACGGAAAAACGGAACGGAGAAACGGAAGCACAACGGAAACAAAAAACGGAACAACGGATCCGTGAAAAACACTGAAAAAGCCATACGGTCGTGTGCAATAGGCCTAACTACTCACCTTGTCCCGTTCCTAAAGCTCACATACCCCTCTTCCCTGCAGGCACAGATCACTCTGCAGCACTGTGTGGGGAGGGCTTATGTAGATTTCTGGGCTGCATGCTCTGCCCACACAGGCCGGCAGCATGATCTGTGCCTGCAGGCTGAATGGTGGTGGAGCAGGGAGAAGTCTTTCTGCTCCACCATTCTGTGCGCCGCCGGCCTGAAGGAGGGGAGGAGTGCTGGGAGCTGAGTGGTGAGGGACAGGACCGCAGCTCCCAGCGCTCCAGCAATGAGCGCTTCCATCTGTATTAAAGGAAGCGCTCATTGCTTCTGGCACCCCCCTGAGAGCCGACACCCAGGGCGGACTGCCCCCCATGCCCCCCCTTAGTACGCCACTGGAGGTATGTGCCAGTATATGGCAAGTTACCACTGCAGCCAATCACCAATCAGTGGTCCAATGCTGAGGACAGTGATTGGCTGCAGTGGTCACATGCTATACACCTGCACATCATTTTGAATATCACCGACACTGTGACAGATGTGCACACTTGCTCGTTATAGATCCCTGTCAGTCTTTGTTTACATGGGCGCAGCAATGATGCCAGAAAGCCAGCACGTCACATGCACCATCACTGCAGCAAAGCACTCATGCTAGAGATGGCGGGTTTGTAACAGCTGAGAATTGTGGATTTTTTTTCCATATGCTGCTGTCATATTTTATTTTCAACTGCTGGCGTTTAGGGCATTTTGAGGGCATGGAATCACTAACAATGACATGACAACCTTATTCAACCTTAAACCTTATCATGTTTTACAACTTTTGAAAAAAATACAACCGTTATAAAAAAAAAAATTTTGCCTTGACATATTCTGACAGCAATAACTTTTATAGATTTTTGTCTACAGAACTGTATGAGGGATTATTTTCTGCGGCGTGAACTGTAGTTTTTAATGGTACATACCACTTTTTGATAACTTTTTATTACATTTTTGGGGGGGAACAAGATGACGAAAATATAATGAATTACACATTTTTATTTTCCGTTACGGCGTACACCATGCAAAAAAATATTTTTATATTCAAACAGTTTAGAGCCATTTTTGGACACGTCAATTCCTGTTATATTTATTTTTTTGTAACAGGGAAAGGGAAATGATTTGAATTTTTATTATTCAATTATTTGTGATTTTACATTTTTCTAAACTTTTTTTTACTGTCATTTTTAGTCCTTTAAGGGCTTGAACATGCGATCTTCTGATCATTTGTCCCATAGACCACAATAGAATATTTATGAGGTCTATGGATTCTGAGAGGCTGCCTGAGAATTCATGCCTTGTGCGCAGCTTTTAAGGCAGTTAATCATAACAGCCCTGAGATCTTTCCTAAGGCCCCAGGCTGTCTCTGGCACCTCAACAGAGTCCTGCCTCAGCTTAACCCCATAGATGCAGCGATTGCTATTGACTGTGACATCTGAGGGGTTAAATGACTGATATCGGTGTCCTTGCCGATCCTGCAGTATTTGACAGCCTGCACCGTGAGCCTGCTCCATACACTTTATACAACCTAACTGTACATCGTGGTGTGTGTAAGTGTTAATGAATATTTTGTTCTTTACATTATAATGCATATCATATACATGGAGCATGCAAAGTCATAGGTGATTAGCTGGGGACCTAGACACCCAGATATAGATTGTGTCCAGCAGTTGTTCCCAACCAGGACTTCACTTTAAGATTAAGTTTTATTCATACTATTTTGTTGAAGAGCCTTCTTGAGTGTTTAACTTTGAAATCACCCAAAGCGTTAATTTGGCAGATTAATAGATGTTACTATCATGCCAGGCACTCCTGCTTGACTCATTCCTTGTGAAATGAATGTACTCGGAGGACAAATTTTTGGCATAATCTGTGACTATTAATAACCTGTGAGGAAATCAGTGCAAGTCTGTTTGAAAAAAAGAGTACAGTTTGTCTCTGCATCTCACTTGGATTAATTAATCTCTGGTGGGCTATTTACTATGCTATGAAGGTTTGAGTTTATGTTAGCAGTAGTAAAAGAACTTTCTAATGAAAACCATGTTTTGCTGGATTGAGAACAACACTGCATGGACAACACAGGAATGACATAACTGCCTTTTCTAAGTGCACAAAATACTGTTCAATTTTTGTTGTTTTAATAGAGTTAAAGGCCCAGATTTATCAACCATACCTTCTATTAACCTAGAAGAGGATTCTTTACGGTAAGAGCAGTGAGACTATGGAAGTCTCTGCCTGAGGAGGTGGTGATGGTGAATTCACTGAAAGAGTTCAATAGGGGTCTGGGTGTATTTTTGGAGTGTAATAATATTAAAAGTCATAGCTACTAGAATTCAAGGGTTGTTGATCCAGGGAGCGGATATACTTATGTATTTTTTTCAGCCTTACAAACTATGTTACTGTGTTAATATCCTCCAGAAAAATGGGGTTTAAAAGTAGCAAGTTTTGGTGCATGCCTTGCTTACTTAAAAATGTGCAACGTTTGGGGGGTTTTGCACTCACTTTTCAAAAAAAAAACTGAACATAACGGTTTTGTAAGTAGGAGGTCAGGGTTGGGCCTAACCAGCCCAAGAAATGTATTCTAATATACTCCAGGTAACTACCTTGCTGATGTAGATTTCAGTTCTAGTGCATGGACCAGCATACATGGTCCACACATCCAGCGATCTGGACTCCGTATTGGCACTACTACTCATTTATCACTGTAGATAATGATCAAAAATCAGGGTGACAGATTCCCTTTAACCTCTTTAACAGTCCCATTAAGGGCTCATGCACACGACTGTATGTATTTTGCTGTCCACAAAAAAACGACCCGCAAAAAATACAGATTACATCCGTGTGCATTCCGTATTTTGTGGAACGTAACAGCTGGCCCTTCATAGAACCGTACTATCCTTGTCTGTAATGAGGACAATAATAGGACATGTTCTATTTTTTTGAGGAACGGAAATACGGACATACGCAAACGGAATGAACACGGAGTAACTTCCGTTTTTTTTGAGGACCCATTGAAGTGAATGGTTCCGCATACGGTTCCGCATATGGAATGGACACGCAAAGAAAATACGTTCGTGTGCATGAGCCCTAAAACTGTAAAAACCATCCCAAAAATGTCATTTTTTATTGTAGATTTTTAATATGTGTCTGCAGTAAATCTTGTTGGTGCACAACTCTAGGGACACAATTGCATTTTTAACCCATTAGTCACATTTTGTAAAAAAATTAATTTTACAAATGTATTTATTTTGTAGAGAAAATAATTTCTCCAATTGGTTGTGTTTATTTTTTAATTTTTGTTCTACAGCCTGCTGTTCTTCCTATGCACAGCTGTCTGCTGTCAGTCATCCGACGGCTTTTCTGTAAGGCCCCTTTCACACGGGCGAGTATTCTGCGCGGATGCGTGAGTTGAACGCATTGCACCCGCACTGAATCCCGACCCATTTATTTCTATGGGGCTGTTCACATGAGCGGTGATTTTCACGCATCACTTGTGCGTTGCGTGAAAATCGCAGCATGCTCCTCTTTGTGCGTTTTTCACGTAACGCAGGCCCCATAGAAATTAATGGAGTTGCGTGAAAATCGCAAGCATCCGCAAGCAAGTGCGGATGCGGTGCGATTTTCACGCACGGTTGCTAGGAGACGATCGGGATGGAGACCCCCTCATTATTATTTTCCCTTATAACATGGTTATAAGGGAAGGTAATAGCATTCTGAATACAGAATGCATAGTAAAATAGTGCTGCAGGGGTTAAAAAAAAATAAAAAATTATTTAACTCACCAAAGGCCTCTTTCACACTTGCGTTGTCCGGATCCGGCATGTACTCCACTTGCCGGAATTACACTCCGGATCCGGAAAAACGCAAGTGTACTGAAAGCATTTGAAGACGGAACCGTCTTCCAAATGCGTTCAGTGTTACTATGGCACCCAGGACGCTATTAAAGTCCTGGTTGCCATAGTAGTAGTGGGGAGCGGGGGAGCGGTATACTTACAGTCCGTGCGGCTCCCGGGGCGCTCCAGAGTGACGTCAGAGCGCCCCATGCGCATGGATGACGTGATCCATGTGATCACGTGATCCATGCGCTTGGGGCGCCCTGACGTCACTCTGGAGCGCCCGGGGAGCCGCACGGACGGTAAGTACACTGCTCCCCGGCTCCCCACTACACTTTACCATGGCTGCCAGGACTTTAGCGTCCCGGCAGCCATGGTAACCACTCTGAAAAAGCTAAATGTCGGATGCGGCAATGCGCCGAAACGACGTTTAGCTTAAGGCCGGATCCGGATTGATGCCTTTCAATGGGCATTAATTCCGGATCCGGCCTTGCGGCAAGTGTTCCGGATTTTTGGCCGGAGCAAAAAGCGCAGCATGCTGCGGTATTTTCTCCGGCCAAAAAACGTTCCGTTCCGGAACTGAAGACATCCTGATGCATCCTGAACGGATTTCTCTCCATTCAGAATGCATTAGGATAATCCTGATCAGGATTCTTCCGGCATAGAGCCCCGACGACGGAACTCTATGCCGGAAGACAACAACGCAGGTGTGAAAGAGCCCTGAGTCCACTTGATCGCGCTGCCCGGCTTCTCGTCTGTCTCCTTTGTTGAACAGGACCTGTGGTGAGCATTCATTACAGGAACAGGACCTGTGGTGACGTCACTCCGGTCATCACATGATCCATCACCATGGTAAAAGATCATGTGATGGATCATGTGATGACCGGAGTGACGTCACCACAGGTCCTGTTCCTGTAATGAATGCTCACCACAGGTCCTGTTCAACAAAGGAGACAGACGAGAAGCCGGGCAGCGCGATCAAGTGGACTAAGGTGAGTTAAATTTTTTATTATTTTTTTTTAACCCCTCCAGCGCTATTTTACTATGCATTCTGTATTCAGAATGCTATTATTTTCCCTTATAACATGTTATAAGAGAAAATAATACAATCTACAGAACACTGATCCCAAGCCCGAACTACTGTGAAGAAGTTCGGGTTTGGGTACCAAACGCGCGATTTTTCTCACTCGAGTGCAAAACGCATTACAATGTTTTGCACTCGCGTAGAAAAATTACGCGTGTTCCCGCAACGCACCCGCACATTTTCCCGCAACGCCCGTGTGAAAGGGACCTAACTCCTCCTGAGTACACGGAAGCACGCACTGTCTCCCTCTCCTCCCCCTTCCCCCGCCCCTTCAGGATGGCAGAGCGGCAGAGTATTAGCTGTAACATACAGCTGACACTCTGCTTGAAATAACTGTTTAACCACTTCCATGCCACAGTCCTTAGGGACCACTGTCTGGAAGGGGCTAACCATCGGGCCGCTGCTTGAAGGGTTAATGCCCTCCCCTCCTTTATAGATGGGCGAGTGGTGGCGATGTTCCCCCTACCCACCCCCAGTTCAGGATGGCAGAGCGCACACAAAACACCCCCACCCCCCCCATTTCAAGATGCAGAGCGCGCAGCACCACCGCCCCCCCCCCCCTTTCAAGATGGCAGAGCATGTAGCACTCCCCCCTTTCAGGATGGCAGAGCGGCAGCTGGCCAGAGTGTTAGCTGTAATGTACAGCTGACACTCTGCTTGAAACAGGCGACATCGGTGCTGGCACCGATGGCGGCCGTTTAACCCCTTACATGCCGCGGTCCTTAGGGACCACTGTATGAAGGGACTAACAGCTAACAGCACAGCAGCGGCCCAATGCTTGAAGGGTAAACTGAGGGAGGGAGCTCCCTCCCCCCATCGGGCCGCTGCGCTGTGGCAGCATCCTGATGGTTACCATGGCAACTTCACAGGCATCCAGCTTGCTGTGGTATATCTAAGCCTGATCAGGCTCCTGATAAAGGCAGGAGCCTGATCAGGCTTAGTGTGAGTTCAATACACTGCAGTACACTATACAGTGTACTGCAGTGTATTGTCAGCCATCAGACCCACTAGATCTTCAAGAACCAAGTGGGTCTGGGTCCAAAAAATGTTAAAAATTTATGAAAAAAAGTAATAAATAAAATAAAAAACCTTCTTCCTATATCCACACATAATTGGTTAAAAATGTAAAAAATAAAAAACACTAAACATGTTTGGTATCGCCGCTTCCATAAGGACCTGATCTATAAAAGGATCATGTACTTTTACTGCACGGTGAATACCATAAAAAAAAAACTATGATGTAATTGCAATGTTGCCCACCGCACATCCCAAAAAATGGTATAAAAAGTGATCAAAACAGTCATATGTACCCAAAATTAGTACCAATCAAACCGTGACCTCATCCTGCAAGCAATGAGCCCCTACATAAGCCAATTGTCTAAAAAATAAAAAAAATAGGACTTTCAGAAAATGGAGACACAAAAACAATTTTATTTTCAAACATGCTTTTATTGTATAAAATGAAGTTAAAAAAATTCACATATTTGGTATTGTCATGTCCGTTACGACCTGCTACATAAAAATAGCACTTGATCCAACACCATAAAAAAAAAATAAACAAGGTGCTAAAAAGTCAATTTTTTTTATCACCTTACATCACAAAAAGTGTAATACCAAATGATCAAAAAGACAAATATGCGCCAAAAAAGTACCAATCCCGCAAAAAATTAGACCCTACCTAAGACGATCGTCCAAAAAAAATAATATATGGCTTTCAGAAAAGGGAGAAACAAAAAAAATATTTTTTTTCAAAAATGCTTTTATTGTGTAAAATAAGATTTAGAAAATGCAAATATTGGGTATCGCTGTGTCCGTAATAACATGCTATATAAAATATCATGTGATCCAAACCGTCTGGTGAACGCCGTAAAAAAAATAATAATAATAAAAAAGCCAAAAAATCTATTTTATCACCTTACATCACAAAAAGTGTAATACCAAGCGATCAAAAAGTCAAACCAACATCTCATCACGCAAAAAATGAGACTCTTTGAAAGACAATCACCCAAAAATAATAATATATGGCTTTCAGAAAATGGAAACACAAAAACATGATTTTTTTTTCCAAAAATGCTTTTATTGTGTAAAAAAAAAAATATGCACATATCGCTGTGTCCGTAACAACCTCCTCTATAAAAATAACATGTGATCCAACCTGTCTGGTGAACGCCGTAAAAAAATTCAATAAAAAATGTGCCAATTTTTTTTTTTATCACCTTACATCACAAAAAGTGTAATACCAAGCGATCAAAAATTCATATGTGCCCCAAAATGGTATCAATTAAACAATCAACTCATCCTGCAAAAAATTTGACCCAACCTAAGACAATAACCTTAAAAATAAAAAAAATATGGCTTTCAGAAAATGAAAACACAAAAACATGATTTAAAAAATATATATTTTTATTGTGTAAATCCAAAATAATATTTAAAAAATACACTGCGTGCAGAATTATTAGGCAAATGAGTATTTTGACCACATCATCCTCTTTATGCCTGTTGTCTTACTCCAAGCTGTATAGGCTCGAAAGCCTACTACCAATTAAGCATATTAGGTGATGTGCATCTCTGTAATGAGAAGGGGTGTGGTCTAATGACATCAACAGCCTATATTAGGTGTGCATAATTATTAGGCAACTTCCTTTCCTTTGGCAAAATGGGTCAAAAGAAGGACTTGACAGGCTCAGAAAAGTCAAAAATAGTGAGATATCTTGCAGAGGGATGCAGCACTCTTAAAATTGCAAAGCTTCTGAAGCGTGATCATCGAACAATCAAGCGTTTCATTCAAAATAGTCAACAGGGTCGCAAGAAGCGTGTGGAAAAACCAAAGCGCAAAATAACTGCCCATGAACTGAGAAAAGTCAAGCGTGCAGCTGCCAAGATGCCACTTGCCACCAGTTTGGCCATATTTCAGAGCTGCAACATCACTGGAGTGCCCTAAAGCACAAGGTGTGCAATACTCAGAGACATGGCCAAGGTAAGAAAGGCTGAAAGACGACCACCACTGAACAAGACACACAAGCTGAAACGTCAAGACTGGGCCAAGAAATATCTCAAGACTGATTTTTCTAAGGTTTTATGGACTGATGAAATGAGAGTGAGTCTTGATGGGCCAGATGGATGGGCCCGTGGCTGGATTGGTAAAGGGCAGAGAGCTCCAGTCCGACTCAGACGCCAGCAAGGTGGAGGTGGAGTACTGGTTTGGGCTGGTATCATCAAAGATGAGCTTGTGGGGCCTTTTCGGGTTGAGGATGGAGTCAAGCTCAACTCCCAGTCCTACTGCCAGTTTCTGGAAGACACCTTCTTCAAGCAGTGGTACAGGAAGAAGTCTGCATCCTTCAAGAAAAACATGATTTTCATGCAGGACAATGCTCCATCACACGCGTCCAAGTACTCCACAGCGTGGCTGGCAAGAAAGGGTATAAAAGAAGAAAATCTAATGACATGGCCTCCTTGTTCACCTGATCTGAACCCCTTTAAGAACCTGTGGTCCATCATCAAATGTGAGATTTACAAGGAGGGAAAACAGTACACCTCTCTGAACAGTGTCTGGGAGGCTGTGGTTGCTGCTGCACGCAATGTTGATGGTGAACAGATCAAAACACTGACAGAATCCATGGATGGCAGGCTTTTGAGTGTCCTTGCAAAGAAAGGTGGCTATATTGGTCACTGATTTGTTTTTGTTTTGTTTTTGAATGTCAGAAATGTATATTTGTGAATGTTGAGATGTTATATTGGTTTCACTGGTAAAAATAAATAATTGAAATGGGTATATATTTGTTTTTTGTTAAGTTGCCTAATAATTATGCACAGTAATAGTCACCTGCACACACAGATATCCCCCTAAAATAGTTAAAACTAAAAACAAACTAAAAACTATTTCCAAAAATATTCAGCTTTGATATTAATGAGTTTTTTGGGTTCATTGAGAACATGGTTGTTGTTCAATAATAAAATTAATCCTCAAAAATACAACTTGCCTAATAATTCTGCACTCACTGTAGACATATTAGGTATTGCTGCGTCGTTATGACCTGCTCTATAAAAAAAATCACATTATCTACTCTGTCAGGTGAACATTGTGAAAAAAAAATATAATAATAAACTGTGCTAGAACAGCCATTTTTTGGTTAGCTTGCCTGATAAAAAGAGTAATATATATTTGTGGTCCGAGCCTTAACAAGTAAGTGACACCCTGCCGCCACCCCCCAAATGGCCTGTGGTGTGCCTTGGTCTTCTCAGGTCAGTATGCCTAAAGGAACCAAAAACCAACTGATAAGGGTAGGAACTGGGCCTGACCTGCTAGTCCACCAGCTCTGCCTGTGGCTCTGGAATATATCGGACAAAGCAGCCCGAACTCCAGCGCCCCAGGTGTTTGATGATGTGTGCTGGGACCCCTTGCTTGGAAGCAGCGGATGCTGCCCCAATGCGGAATGAATGCCCAGAAAATGTGCTGGATTCAAACCCATGTTGGCCAACAGGATGCGAATGTGTTCCACGAATTGGCTAGATGACAGCGGCCTGATAGGAAACGGGAGTAAAGGGTCCTTTACGTTGTGGAGACTAAGAGCCAAAAAGAGATTGTCAAGAACCGTCACTGGACACAATGCGTTCCCGGTCTGAAAGAATTTGACTAAGTGCCCGGGACCCACCTGCCTGGTTTTGTCGTGAGGTAACTGCAGCTGATAGCTAAGACCCACCTTAACTAAATTGCCTTGCAGAGAACCACCTGTCTAGCCTGGGTTACCTCCCCTGGCCTCAAAAACCCATAGAACACTAGATACATGGCTGACTTGAGCACCAGACTGGGAAGAACCCCGAAAGGTGAAAGCGAAAGAACCTCTGACAGTCTGCGAAAGATGTCCCCCATGATAGGCCAACGGATCGACTTGACCGTGACCTTACTCTTCTGTATACCCCTGAGGATGGCCTTGATCGGGTGTGCGGCAAATATAGAAGCTCTGTCCGGATCCCGAAGCGCCAAAAAATGCTGCACCCCCGCCAAATATAGCCTGATCATGTTGTGAGATAGGGCCAGAACAGAGTGACAGTATGACACGAAGGCCACCATGTATTTGACCTGACCGGTATCACCCCTAGGACAAGTCACCCGAAATTTGGAGAAAAGCTCCCACGCTCTGCGGTACACCCTCAAGGTACTGCTGGACAAATATTTTGTAATGAGAGAACTGGCAAACACCATCAGAGATTCTAGTCCAATACCAGCAGCCGCCAGTCCGGAACCGGGGTGCCCACTGCATCCGCCTCTGGATTCTGTAAGAAAAAAACTTGAAAAATCAAAACGAGACAAAGCATCGGCCGAAGCATTGCTCACTCCTTCCACAAACAAAGCATGAAAATGAAACCCCTGCTCCAGAGCTATCCAGGTCAATCTGCGCATGAAAGACATGATGAGTAAGGATTTGGATCTACCTTTGTTAATGATGTCTGCAGTCGCCATGTTGTCAGTGTGGAAAACCACCGTGTGACCCGACCACCTTTGCCCCCAAACTACAGCAGCTGCTACGATAGGATAAATCTCAAACAATGCCAAAGTCTGGTAAAAACCTGGCATCTGTTGTACCTCCGTGGGCCATAAGCCGGCCAACCAATGTGATCCAAAAATGGCAGCGAAACCTACCGAGGCTGCTGCATCTGAAAACACGTGTGGAGAATTGACGGTGGCCCTAGGAACAAACATCGAAATGCCATTCCACCCGCTCAGAAATCTGTCCAACATGAACAGATCTGCCCGGGCGTTGGCACTTAGATGAACTGATGCGTCCAAATCATGAGTTTCCTGCAATAAAACCAACAATCTGGAAATGAACGATCTACCCTGAGGAATGATCCTCATAGCAAAATTTAACTTGTGGTCAGGACCTAAACGAGTGGAAGATGCCCAACCACCACCCCCCTACCTAATTGGCCTGAGGTGTGCCTTGGCCTCACTAGGTCGGTATGCCTGAAAAAGGGGGCATACCCTGAATGTGATGGTTTAAAGACTGAATGAAGAATGGGAATGGGTGGGCAGGGGACGTCCGAATGCCGACGTGCTGCCTGGGAGAGCCAGACTGCTTAAGACAGGTACCGGCCCCTCCCACAAATCCAGGCTAGCCTGCGGCCAGCCTTAACACTTGTGGTCAGGACCTAAACGAGTGGAAGATGCCCAACCACCACCCCCCTACCTAATTGGCCTGAGGTGTGCCTTGGCCTTACTAGGTCGGTATGCCTGAAAAAGGGGGCAAAACCCACCAGTGAGGGAAGGATTGGCCTGAGGTGCTACTCTGCCAATGTACTGAATGCTTGGACCAGCTCCGCTTGTGGCTCCGGGATATACCGTACAAAGCACCCCGAGCGCCAGCGCCCCAAGTGTTTAATGATATGCACAGGGACTCCATGCTTGGACGCTGCGGATGCCGCACCGATGCGGAAAGAATGCCCCGAGAATTGAGCCGGATTCAATCCTACATTGGTCAACAGGATGCGAATATGTTTGATGAACTGGCTGGACGTCAGTGGACCAACAGGGAATGGAAGTAATGGGTCGGTGGGGCTGTGAAGACTAAGGGCCAGCAAGAGGTTGTCCAAGACTGTCACTGGACACCATGCGTTTGTGGTCTGGAAGAACTTAACTACATGGCCGGGACCTACCTGCCTTGTTTTGTTGTGAGGCAACTGCGAATGAGTTACTGCCCATCCTGACTAAATCTCCCTTGCGGAGAGCCACCGCCCCTTGTCTGGCCTGTGTCACTTCACCTGGTCTTAAAAACCCGTAAAACGCCAAGTACATCGCCGCCTTGATCACCAGGCTGGGAAGGACTCCGAATGGTGACAATGTGAGAACTTCCAACAGGCTACGAAACGTGTCCCCCTTAATAGGTCGACGGACCGACTTGACCGTGACCTGGCTTTTTTGAATGCCTCTGAGGATGGCCTTGATCGGGTGAGCTGAAAATATAGAGGGTCTGTCTGGCTCTTGAAGTGCCAAAAAATGCTGCACCCCAGCCAAATATAGCCTAATGGTGTTGTAGGATAAAGCCAATACCGAATGACAATAAGACACGAAAGCCACCATATACTTGACCTGACCTGTGTCACCTCTAGGATATGCCAACTTAAAGTTCGAAAAAACCACCCACGCTCGGCGGTACGACCGCAACGTACTGGCCGACAAAGACTTGGTAATGAGTGAACTGGCGACCACTATCAGAGAGTCTAATCCAAGACCAGCAGCCGCCAGTCCGGTACCGGGGTGCCCACTGAGTCTGCTTCTGGGTTCTGTAAGAAAAAGCGAGAAAAATCAAAACGAGATAAAGCATCAGCTGCAACGTTGCTGACCCCGTCCAAAAACAGGACATGAAAATGAAACCCCTGTTCCAGAGCTATCCATGTCAATCTACGCATGAAAGACATGATGAGTAACGATTTAGATCTGCCCTTGTTAATGATCTCTGCGGTCGCCATGTTGTCAGTGTGGAAAACCACCGTGTGACCCGACCACCTATGCCCCCAGACTACAGCAGCTGCTACGATAGGATAGATCTCGAACAATGCCGACATCTGAGAAAACCCCGGCAACTGTAGCACGTGTGTGGGCCATGAGCCGGCGAACCAATGTGAGCAAAATATGGCCGCGAAACCTACCGAGGCAGCCGCGTCTGAAAATACGTGTGGAGAATCAGAAGTGGCCCTCGGAATAAACATGGAAATGCCATTCCACCCACTGAGAAATCTGTCCCACATGAACAGATCTGCTCGGGCGTTCGCATTAAGATGCACTGATGCGTCCAAATCACTGGTCTGTTGTAATAAGACTAGCAATCTTGAAATTAATGATCTACCCTGAGGAATGATCCTCATGGCAAAGTATAACATGCCCAACAGAGACTGCAATTCTCTCTTGGTGCAAACCTGAGACATGAGCAAGGAACGGACACCTGATTTGATTCTGTCGAGTTTGTCTTGAGGCAGACTGGCTGACATGGCACGTGAATCCAGAGAGATCCCCAAGAACGTGACAACCTGCGCAGGCCCTTCTGTTTTGTGTTCGGCCACTGGAATGTTTAACTCCTTGAAGACCTGCAAGTCAACAGGTGCCTGTGAGGGTTCTTCGATCAACAAAAATCATCCAGGTAGTGAATGACATTCTGGCAACCCTGTTCCAACAAAATCCATTCCAGTGCCTGCGCTAACCTGTCAAACAGACTGGGGCTGCTCTAGGAACCAAACGTCAACTTGGTGGCGAAATAGTACGCATCTCTCCATTTGATGCCATGCCACTGCCAGAGAGATGGGCTAATGGGCAGCAGTTTGAACGCATCAGAGACATCTGCTTTGGACAGCCAAGCCCCCATGCCTGTCTGAAGAATGACCTGGATAGCCTGGTCTACGGAAGTATACTTCAAGGAAATTCCTCGGACGGAATCAACGAGTTGAGACTAGGAACGTGGGAAAAATGTGGAGCAGACAAATCATAAATCAAACGAAATTTATTGGAATATTTTCCCTGCACCACCCTCACCGGGCTCACCCTCCAAGTGCAGAAAGGAGGGGACTGGAAAGGACAATGATGAAACCCTTGTCCAGCTCAACTGCCAAGAGTGAATCCACCAGACCAGCATGTTTAGAAGCCGACTGCAAGTTGGGGCATTCATGAGTCTGCTGGGGCAAGGTGATGAGCCCAGTGTGAAACCCCCGTGAAAACCCTTCCACCAGGAATGTACGGAACGGCTGAACCGGATGAAGCCGCAGCAGCTAGTCTAGTGCCTCCACATTCACCTGGCTCAGTCACGCCGGCTTCAATGTGCAGACCGTGACCGGATGTGCCCTAAAACATGTGGCACAGACATGCAGGAGCCTGCACTGGCTGAAGTTGCAGATGGCGTAGACCACTGCAAACAACACAACAAACACCACAAAACTACAACAACAAAAAAAAACGAAGAAAGAAAAAGAGAAGAGAAAAAAAAAAACAACCTGTTAACCCTACGACCTGCTGCCCGTAAGCTGACAAACAAGATGACGGAATCTAAGCCCCTCCCCTTCCCCCCCCAGCAGCGTGAAACGATTGAACGAAAAGCCTTCGAGGCTGACAGGGAGTATGATAGTCGTTTCCACTGACGTATGAAGCGAGCCCGAGTTTGTGTGAATCTGTGACGTGGCAGATTAATTAAAAATGAATACTGCGGGCTAAAGAACCTACAGACGTGGTAGGTGATGTATGTAAGTATAGGATTTGTGGAAAACAGACCGTATGACGTATGACACTAGTCTACGAGATGAAACAGGGTGTGTATGTCGTGCGAGCGTGTAGCTGTATTGGCGGATGTACCTATGCTAGAGGTGTATGGATGAAGCTTGGTGGATACATTTTTTTTTTTTTTTTTTTTTTATTTTTTTTTATCCCAAAAAATTATCTTTTTTTTTTTTTTTTTTTTTTTTATCCCAAAAAATTATCCTTTTTTTTTTTTTGCTTTAATTGAACAACCCACTTTTTTTTTCTTTTTTTTTTTACTTTATTTAACAATCCACTTGTACCCTTTTTTTTTTCTTTATTTGAACAACCCACTCTTTTTTTTTTTTAACTTTATTTAACAATCCACTTGTACCTTTTTTTTTTTTTTTTTTTTGTCAAACTGCCTGATGTGCGAACTATGTGTCTAAGGTATGTATGTAGTGTATGTGATGAGTGTCAAACATGTGCACAAGCAGCAACCTTGTAAGTAATCAACTCAGTAATGGCACCAGGACCCAGCTGCCAGAGTTTAACCTGCTGAGCCCAGATGACTCGCAGCCTCTGTATGAACTTAGATACAGGTTATGCTGAGACAGGCAATGAGCTCCAACTATGTGACAATGCTGCCCATTGGTGCCAAAACTTGAATTGCATGTGCCTGAACGCAGTGAGGAGAAGCGATCCTCCGGCACACTTCCCCCTCTCTACACACCCTCCTACCCTCCTCCACGTTGCCACGCTCCCCAAACAAACCAGTTATCTTGGAAAACGACCTGAACAGCTTGCAGACTGAAGGGAAAGGTACACCCGGCTTCTCTGAGATCCGACTCGTGCAGGACGCTTGCTGATGACGTCACACCCGGAAGTAGCAGACGTCCGAATGCCGACGTGCTGCCTGGGAGAGCCAGACTGCTTAAGACAGGTACCGGCCCCTCCCACAAATCCAGGCTAGCCTGCGACCAGCCTTAACACATGCCCAACAGGGACTGTAACTCTCTCTTAGTGCAAACCTGTGAAATAACCAAGGAACGAACACCTGATTATATCCTGTCAAGCTTCTCTTGGGGAAGACTAGCCGACATCTCGCGTGAATTTAAGGAGATCCCTAAAAACGTTCACTTTTGCAGGGTCCTCTGTCTTGTGGTCAGCAACCGGAATATTTAACTGCTTGAAAACTTGCAAAAGCACTTGTAAATCAACGGGCGCCTGTGAGGGGCTTTCAATCAACAGAAAATCGTTAAGTTAATGAATGATATTCTGGCAACCCTGTACTGCCAACAAAATCCACTCTAGAGCCTGCGCTAACTTGTCAAAAAGACTGGGGCTACTTTTGGAACCAAAAGTCAATTTGGTGGCGAAATAATATGCATCTCTCCACTTGATGCCATGCCATTGACAGAGAGATGGTCTGATGGGAAGTAATTTGAACGCATTAGAAATATCTGCTTTGGACAGCCAAGAACCCCTACCTGTCTGAAGAATGACCTGGATAGCCTGGTCCACAGAAGCATACTTCAGAGAGAATTCCTCTGACGGTATCAATGAATTGAGACTTGGTACATGAGAAGAATGAGGAGCAGACAAACCATAAATCAACCGAAATTTATTCGAATACTTCCCTTGCACCACCCCCACCGGCTCACCCTCCATGTGTGAAAAGGAGGGGACTCAAAAGAACCTATCACAAAGCCCTTTCCAAACTCACTCCTTAACAGTTCGTCCACTAAACCTGAATGTTTGAAAGCAGACTGTAGATTTGGACATTCAAATGTGTGCCGCGGCAAGGTAATGAGCCCGGTGTGAAATCCCCGGGGAAAACCCTTCCACCAAGAATGATCAGAATGACTGAACCGGGTGAAGCCGCAGTAGCCAATCTAATAGCTCTAAGTCCACCCGGCTCAGTCATGCCGAGGACTTCAAAGTACAAGCCGTAACAGGATGCGCCCTAAAACAAGTGGCACAGACGTGCAGTAACCTGCACTGACTGTAGTTGCAAGCTGAGTAATTGTAGTTGTTACAAAGCTGTGCTTTTCCCAAAAAATGTATCGGTCTGCCCAGTTTGTCGTACTGTACTGCCTGCTGACTGGAACCCGGAGTGCTTTGACCTCTGGAGGTACTGGGAACAGCTGTAAGGTCAGCCAATGGACACCAGGTGGTAGTGTGAGCAGGAGACTGACATGTCGCACACACCGGAGACTTGAAACTGGCGAAGTGCCTGCAAAACAGCTCCATGTCAATGTTTCTCCAGTCTGTAACTATCTAAAACTGGGCCCAAATGGCAACCGCTTTGGCCGAGAAGGACCTGTGATAGTCAGAAATGCCGAACCCCCATACTTATGTGCCAGATCCACCACCCTATAAAGGTAAGTGTCAAGTTCTTCTCTCCTGTGGGGGCTGGTGGAACACAACACATCCCTAAAAAGACTAAAAGCCAGCACAAATTCAGCCAGTGACAGTTTGCGACTAAGCCTGGAATCCTTGGTCTTGAGTACCACAGACACCTCGCCACAGGCAAAGGCTTTGTTCTCCACCACGTCATGGGACTATATTAACAAGGTGTCACGGATGAGAGTGGGGGAAACCCTCATCCGTGCGATGTTATGGAATCAGGTAGCTGCTAGGCCAGGACCACAGGATCAGGGAGCAGGTCACCTCCTATCGCGTCCCTAATACTGACCATGACTCCTAACTGTATGAGCCAACCCAGATGGTAGGAGGGCTCATACTCTGTAACCTAGGGTCCCTACTATCCCTCAGGAAAACCCTGAGCTAGGAGCAGGGTAAGACGACCTGTTCCCCCAAGACACGGACGAACAGGAGTCTCACTGGCCAAGCTGCAAGGAAGGGGAAACATATACGGACATATGGATATGACAGGTGAACTACACCAGTTCCAAACCTACCTGCCACAACCTCGCTGACTGGAACCCATGCACCAGTACTGCTGTCCACACAAACACTAAGGACACAGCACACACCACAAATCACACAGGTAACCAGGACATCCATAGCTGCAATAAACCTAGAAAGGATAACCACATCAACTAAACATCATGCATAACTTTTATGACCACAAGGGTGGCCCTCACTGGACAGATGGTAAATGAACCAGGAGGATGACTCCAGCATAAAGCATGGCAGGAGTACCCCTCAGACTTCTGGCTTCCAGCAGGAGCTAAATAGCCCAAGCAGCCATACCCAAACACACACCAGGAAAGGAGTTAACCCTTTCATCACCAGACAAGGTAAGTGTCACTTAAAGGAGAAGTGTACACAGAACAAACTCCCTAACACCAACATAGAAAGTGAACACTTAAAATCACACGTTGCCAGAGGCAACCGCATGCCGTGACAGTGAGCTGCCAAGCCACCAGCTCCAGCTGCTACACTGCCAAACACACTATGTTGCCAACGGCAACCACACGTGAAGCAACAAACCCAGAGCCCTCACCTGTGGTTGACAACGTAGAACAAACCGCTGACAACTGCATGCGACCAAAGAGTCACAACCATAACCATGGTCATGACACAAGGATGCCAAATTGACATCCTTGCCCTCCAAAATATCCTTCTTGATATTTGGCCTGACAAAATAAACTGGCTCCACCGAAGGTACCCCCCCCACCCTGTATAGGATTAGCTGCTGCCAATGAAGTAGGTATGGTACCTGCCACAGCAGCCGGCCCGACTACCTGAGGGGGGTCACAAAGCTTCTCCATCACCTCCATCCAGGTTTGTAAATCCTGAATTGAAGTCGTGAGAGTGTTCAACACTGCATGAATATGCACCAACGAAGTGTTAAAGGAAGTGTTGTCGTTGTACGTGGAAGGCCTAGCTGGTGCTGCACTAGGGAAAAGCAACTTGAACAGTTCCGCCTTTCTGGCAAAAGCCGCAAACGGAATGCCTCTTCTTACAAGTTCAGCCGTCAGCTTTGGCACTGTCCATGACCTAAGGGATGGGATGCTGCCTTGTTCAGACCCTCTGCCTGGGGATGGAGGCAAGGACGCAAACTCCTCAATGTCAGAAGGCTGAGACATGACCACTGAAACAACCAAACAAAGCAAATTGTGATACATGCGCCCTGCTGCCCATGTGCAAGCAGACAAGGTGACAGACTTAACCCCCCCCCTCACCATGCAGCGTGTTTGGAACGTATGCGAATGCAAACAAGGCCGACACGAAGTATGTTAGTCGTTTCCACTGACGTATGAAAAAGCGAGCCCGAGTTTGAATCTGCAACGTGAAAAATCAATTATAAACGAATACTGCGAGCTAACGTACCTGCAGACGTGGCAGGTAAAGTATAAGAAAAGAAATTGTGGAAAACTGACCGTATGACGTATGGAACTAGTCTACGAAATATGAAACAACTAGTCTACGAAATATAAAACAACGTATAGCAACCAATGACGCCGTGCGCTCCTGCTCTGAACAGGAATCCAGCCCGGCATACCATGGACTGCTCTCGGCCACGGAACACGGCCGTGTGCATTCAGCCTTAAGTATTTTCCCCTCCCGTTTATCTCCCTCTTGACTGTGAAAATACCTCCAAAATAGATCCTCACTTTCCCACACCCAGCTCCACAAACCCGAAAGGTGCGATCATAAATCCTCCAGAACACTCGTAGTAGAAGTGGGAGAGCCCGGCTTCTGCAAACCCTCCGTCTCGTGGAGCGCTCGTAACTGACGTCACCTGACCCGAAAGTGAAGATGCACGTGACCCGCCGCCGTGATTCCCCTGTGAGCCATGCCGTCTATGAAGGCACAGGCTCCTCCCACAAATCCAGGCTAACCTTCGGCCAGCCTTAAACACATACACACACACACAATGCACAACTACCTCTAGCAAAAGATTTATATACTGCAGGAATGACCCTAATATATAACAATGACAGCACATCAGGCCAAATATAAATATGGAGGGCCAGGCCAATAGATCAGGCAACAAATCCAGGACAGTATAAGAATTTTTAAAAATGGCAGCACTGTCACAAAAAATGAGTGAAAAGAAAAACACTTTATTCACCCTGTGGTCTAGGGATGAGCGAACTGCGAACTTGTAAGAATTGTAAAAATGTAAGATTCCATTATGGATTCTGCTACCACGGACCATAACTAAGGGTCCATTCACACCTCCGCATAATGGGTCCGCATCCGTTCCGCAATTTTGCGGAAGGGGTGCGGACCCAATTTATATTCTAATGAGGTCACAAAAGATGCGGACAGCACATCACAGCTTCAGGCCTCTTTCACACGACCATATGGCTTTTTCAGTGTTTAGCGGTCCGTTTTTCACGGATCTGTTGTTCCATTTTTTGTTTCCGTTGTGTTTCCATTTCTGTTCCGTTTTTCCATTCCATTTTTCCGTATGGCATATACAGTATACAGTAATTACATAGAAAAAAATTGGGTTGGGCATAAAATTTTCAATTGATGGTTCCGCAAAAACAAAACAGATACTGAAGACATACGGATGCATTTCCATATGTGTTGTGTTTTTTTTGAGGACCCATTGACTTGAACGGAGCCACGGAGCTTGATTTGCAGGCAATAATAGGACATGTTCTATCTTTCAACGGAACGGAAAAAAGTAAATACCGTGTTTTTTTTTGCGGAACCATTAAAATGAATGGTTCTGTATACGGACCATATACAGAACGCAAAAATTGGCCCGTAAATGGAAAAAAAAAAACGGTTGTGTGAAAGAGGCCTCAGTTTTATCCTAATGCATTCTGAATGGAAAGCATTCCGCTCAGTATGTATCAGGATGTCATCAGTTCAGTCCCTCTTACGGTATTTAGCCGGAGAAAATACTGAAATGTATTAATGCCGTATCAGTTTTTCCGGATGACACCGGAGAGACGGATCCGGTATTTCAATGCATTTGTCAGTTCCGGCAACGCAAGTGTGAAAGTACCCTTAGAAGAAATACTTTCTCAAACATCCATTAGAAAGTAAGGAAGTACATGCAAAATACTATAGTGGTTTAAAATAAAAAATCTGATTTATTTTTGTCCCTAAAGCCTCATGCACACGTCCGTTGTTTTATTCCGCATCCGTTTAGCAGATTTTGCAGTTCTGATTAGTGATGTCGCGAACATAAAATTTTCAGTTCGCGAACAGCGAACGAGAACTTCCGCAAATGTTCGCGAACTGGCGAACCGGGCGAACCGCCATAGACTTCAATAGACAGGCGAATTTTAAAAAACCACAGGGACTCTTTCTGGCCACAATAGTGATGAGAAAGTTGTTTCAAGGGGTCTAACACCTGGACTGTGGCATGCCGGAGGGGGATCTATGGCAAAACTCCCATGGAAAATTACGTAGTGGACGCAGAGTCGGGTTTTAATCCATAAAGGGCATAAATCAACTAACATTCCTAAATTGTTTGGAATAACGTGCTTTAAAACATCCAGTGTGTGTATACGATCAGGTATGATGTTGTATCGATCAGGTAGTGTAAGGGTTACGCCCGCATCACAGACATTGACAGACCAAACTCCCCTTTTAATGCACCGCAAACAGTTCATTTGCACAACCGCAAACTCCCCATTTGCACAAGGTTGGATACCAAGCTAGCCATGTCCCGTTGATGTCATTGAAGGTTTCTTCCTCCACCCAGCCACGTACAACACCAAGGGTCCCCGAAAGGTCAATTGAATTGATTTTTCGAACGGGGAGATGGTTAAAAAAACGCTGGCTCCCTCCCCTTTGTTTTTATCCACGGTGACTGCGTCTGCGCCGTGCAATTTACTGTCACACCCGATATGAGTGGTATTTTCTGTAGTACTATTCTCATCAGTTTAATCCCTCTAACGTCCCCAATCTGGGTGCCATTTATTGAATAGATTTTTCGAACGGGGAGATGGTATCAGTGGTTGGCACTGGCAGTGGGCACACTACAGTCAGTAGAAGCGGGCCTGACACACACTGGCAGCAGGCAAGCAACTGAAATTACACTAAAGTGTAAAAATTAAATGCCTTATTTATCGGCAAGCTACTGTGCCACCCGGTATGAGTGGTTGGCACTGGCAGTGGGCACACTACAGTCAGTGGAAGAGGGCCTGACACACACTGGCAGCAGGCAAGCAACTGAATTTAGACTACTGTCTAAAAATTAAATGCCTTATTTATCGGCAAGCTACTGTGCCACCCGGTATCAGTGGTTGGCACTGGCAGTGGGCACACTACAGTCAGTGGAAGCGGGCCTGACACACACTGGCAGCAGGCAAGCAACTGAATTTAGACTACTGTCTAAAAATTAAATGCCTTATTTATCGGCAAGCTACTGTGCCACCCGGTATCAGTGGTTGGCACTGGCAGTGGGCACACTACAGTCAGTTGAAGTCGGGCCTGACACACACTAGCAGCAGGCAAGCAGCTGAAATTACACTAAAGTGTAAAAATTAAATGCCTTTTTTATGCAAAGTCCTGTGCCAGCCGGTATGAGTGGTGGGCACTGGCAGTGGGCACACTACAGTCAGTGGAAGTCAGCCTGACACACACTGGCAGGCAACTAACCTTAGATTAAAGTGTAAAAATTAAGTGCCTATTTTTTAAGCAAAGTCCTGTGCCACTCGGTATGACAGGGGTGGGCACTGGCAGTGGGCACACTACAGTCAGTTGAAGTCGGCCTGACACACACTAGCAGCAGGCAAGCAGCTGAAATTACATTAAAGTGTAAAAATTAAATGCCTTTTTTAAGCAAAGTCCTGTGCCAGCCGGTATGAGTGGTGGGCACTGGCAGTGGGCACACTACAGTCAGTGGAAGTCAGCCTGACACACACTGGCAGGCAACTAACCTTAGATTAAAGTGTAAAAATTAAGTGCCTATTTTTTAAGCAAAGTCCTGTGCCACTCGGTATGACAGGGGTGGGCACTGGCAGTGGGCACACTACAGTCAGTGGAAGTCAGCCTGACACACACTGGCAGGCAACTAACCTTAGATTAAAGTGTAAAAATTAAGTGCCTATTTTTTAAGCAAAGTCCTGTGCCACTCGGTATGACAGGGGTGGGCACTGGCAGTGGGCACACTACAGTCAGTTGAAGTCGGCCTGACACACACTAGCAGCAGGCAAGCAGCTGAAATTACATTAAAGTGTAAAAATTAAATGCCTTTTTTAAGCAAAGTCCTGTGCCAGCCGGTATGAGTGGTGGGCACTGGCAGTGGGCACACTACAGTCAGTGGAAGTCAGCCTGACACACACTGGCAGGCAACTAACCTTAGATTAAAGTGTAAAAATTAAGTGCCTATTTTTTAAGCAAAGTCCTGTGCCACTCGGTATGACAGGGGTGGGCACTGGCAGTGGGCACACTACAGTCAGTTGAAGTCGGCCTGACACACACTAGCAGCAGGCAAGCAGCTGAAATTACATTAAAGTGTAAAAATTAAATGCCTTTTTTAAGCAAAGTCCTGTGCCAGCCGGTATGAGTGGTGGGCACTGGCAGTGGGCACACTACAGTCAGTGGAAGTCAGCCTGACACACACTGGCAGGCAACTAACCTTAGATTAAAGTGTAAAAATTAAGTGCCTATTTTTTAAGCAAAGTCTGTGCCACTCGGATGACAGGGGTGGGCACTGGCAGTGGGCACACTACAGTCAGTTGAAGTCGGCCTGACACACACTGGCAGGCAACTAACCTTAGATTAAAGTGTAAAAATGAAGTGCCTTTTTTTTAAGCAAAGTCCTGTGCCACACGGGATGACAGGGGTGGGCACTGGGCAGTGGGCACACTACAGTCAGTTGAAGTCGGCCTGACACACACTAGCAGCAGGCAAGCAGCTGAAATTACACTAAAGTGTAAAAATTAAATGCCTTTTTTATGCAAAGTCCTGTGCCAGCCGGTATGAGTGGTGGGCACTGGCAGTGGGCACACTACAGTCAGTGGAAGTCAGCCTGACACACACTGGCAGGCAACTAACCTTAGATTAAAGTGTAAAAATTAAGTGCCTTTTTTTTAAGCAAAGTCCTGTGCCACACGGGATGACAGGGGTGGGCACTGGCAGTGGGCACACTACAGTCAGTTGAAGTCGCCTGACACACACTAGCAGCAGGCAAAGCAGCTGAAATTACACTAAAGTGTAAAAATTAAATGCCTTTTTTAGGCAAAGTCCTGTGCCAGCCGGTATGAGTGGTGGGCACTGGCAGTGGGCACACTACAGTCAGTGGAAGTCAGCCTGACACACACTGGCAGGCAACTAACCTTAGATTAAAGTGTAAAAATTAAGTGCCTTTTTTTAAGCAAAGTCCTGTGCCACACGGAATGACAGGGGTGAGCACTGGCAGTGGGCACACTACAGTCTGTGGGCCTGCAGCTCCTCACACACAGGCAGGCCAGGCAACTGCAATATGTATATAAAGGAAAAAAAAAAAGCAGACTAATGTTGCAGCCCTAAAAAGGGCTTTTTGGGGTGCTGTCAGGACGCTGTACCTTACAGCAGAGATCAGATGAGTCTTTCAGGACTGGAGTGGACACTGAATTCACTAGCCTAGCTATCGATTTCCCAATTAAATCAGCAGCAGTTACAGTCTCCCTCCTCTCACTAAGACTGCAGCTTCAGAATGAATCTAAAATGGATGCTGTGCACAAGGTGGGAGGGTCTGGGAGGGAGGGTATGCTGCTGATTGGCTGGAATGTGTCTGCTGACTGTGAGGTACAGGGTCAAAGTTTGCTCAATGATGATGTATAGGGGGCGGACCGAACATCGCATGTGTTCGCCCGGCAGAGGCGAACGCGAACAAGCTATGTTCGCCGGGAACTGTTCGCCGTCGGATAGTTCGGGCCATCTCTAGTTCTGATGTGGACCCATTCAATTCTATGGAGCCGTGGAAAATGTGGATACTCAACCGTTTGGTATTCGCATCTGTTGTCTGTGGTTCAATTCCGTCAAAAAAATACAACCTGTCCTATTCTTGTCCGCAAAAAACAGTTTACGGACCCATTCAAGTCAATGGGTCCGCAAAAACTGCAGATGCACAACGAAAGCCATCCGTATGTCATCTGCATCTGCATTTTTTGCAGATCCGTTGCCCGGCAACCTGTGTCCAAGGCCTTTGACATAAAAAAAAAGAAAACCTGTACAGGAAGTTCAAACTCACAGATTGCCAAGAGTTTGGTGAGCGATAGACACTTGGCAGAGTTTGTCCTGTGCTTTTGGCAGTCTGTCATTGTCTCAAAATGCCACTCTGGAATGTGGATAAATTAATTACTTTGGTCCAGGAACGTCCTGAGCTTTGGGAAACCCGGACCAATATCTACCACGATCGTGTGAGGAAGGATGCGTCGTGGGAGCAAGTGGCCAGTCGCATGAGGCCTTTTAAATGGGAGAAAGCGGATAGCAGAGGTCGGGCTGATTTACAGTAGGTAAGTGCAAGCTACAGTATGTCGTTTTTGTGCCCTGCCCCTGTGTTGTCCCTAATAATTTTGCTACTACTTCCATGAGGTCAAAATTGTGTTCCTTTTGTGGCCAGTTAAATCACAGAAAAAAATGTGGATATGACACTGACTATACTGGCTAGTCATAAATGCAGATATTAAAAGCTGAGACTTTTGCCAATATATTCCTGTCAGGAAAATATCGGAGCCCATCATGCACCACGTCACGGTCTCTCAGCATGGCAAGGGTCCTACCACTACGCTAACTGTGGTGTGAACACGGTCTGAAGGTGATGTAATCCAGCTCACAGCCAAGCTTCCACACAACCGCCTAGCAGGACAACTAGTGCAATGTGAACAAAGCCAGACTGTAAGCCACACCCATATCAGACCATGTGATGGAGGTTACCAGGTGCAAAGGAGTGTTTAAATGCCAGGAAAAGGCACATACACTACATATAAAACAAAACAAAATCACAGTAATATCGTGGCAAATATGGGGGAACTTACGCAGCAATTTAAGTTTCTACGCCTGTGATGGACTTGAAGCCGTAAGTTATTTTTTATTTTTTATAAAATACTGTTTTAAACTGTATATGTCATTGGCCACTACGAGAATATTGCAGACCTTTCTTCTGGGTTTGGTCTGCAATATATGATGGCTGTGGCCTATCCATCAAATTTGTTTTGTTTTTTTACACAGGATGCACAGTTTGGCCCTTTTGTGGGCACTTTTTCATAATCCAGGGTAACAATTGTTGTAACTCAAGAAGGTGTTTATGCACAGAATCTTGATCACACATTTTTGGGTGTCCATTTCAAAATGTCTGTCTTTTTAGACTGTTGAAGTGGACATGCGCTTTATGTGTTTCAAACTTTTCGTGAAAACATGCTATTTCTGATTTTTGGTTGTGTGGTGTTGTCGCCTTTTGGCTATTTTTAAGTTTTGCTTCCAACCAGCCTGAGCCAAAAGCACCAAAATCCCTGTTTGTTAACTATGCTAAGCAATATGATTCTCCCTCTCCATTTATATAGACGGACATACCGTAATATCAGCACTTGGTTAGCTCCTGAATGTGTCTACATGTTTTGATGCTGGACAGCTCTAAACATCCAGCAACCTACAAAATGTTCATTAGCTATTTTAACACTGTACAAAGAAACAGTCCTTCAATTGTTGGATTATGTAATGTGTCCACAAATGTTTAGGGCAAACATTATTATTTTTAACCCTTATGGGATCTGTGCAGGCTCACCTTATTGTAGACATACAGCACTATGTTTGCCATAATGGTTTTGGTATTTTGTAATGTATTTTTGGCTAATGTAATATATTTTTTCATGTGATTTTTCCATATTGTACTGTGGACAGTCTGGATGACCCTGAGGATTCGATTTGGGAGGGGCACAAACTCCAGCTGTATTTTCACACCAGCCTCAAGTCCTGCACTGACAACCGTCTGAGGACCAAGGCCAACAGGCCAGGAATACTGCCCAGCATTTCTGAAGGGAGCTCTGAACCAGCCCACCAGCCTCAGCCCAGGTGAAGGAGGAATGTCTCTCAGTCTTTCTCTGGGCTAGCTGCTCGGGAAATGATCGATGTCTGAGTAATTGAGTTCTTATCCCAGAGGAGGACTGAAGGGCAGGAAGAAGCACTATTGAGGGGGCTGGCACCATTACTCAGGCGGGTCCCTCCAGAGAGGCATAACATGTGTATTGCCTCTATAGCTGTGGTGTTCGAGATGTATGCCTCCCAGCACCAGGGAGACATACACTCCCAAATCGATCAACCTACGGTTTGTCAAATAGTGATGCCCCCCCTCTCAGCAGGCTACCCGCCTCGGCAACCCCCACCCCAAGGGCCAACTTTCCCCACCCAACCTTTCTGCGGGTCCCAAGACCCCAACACTCCCCCCCATGGCCAGCCACTAATCAGGTCAGTTACTCTACAGGGGCCTGGATCTGGCCAGGTCCGCCCAGGACCCTCATATGCCCCAGGCTCGTTCACTCGAGACCTTTTTCATATGTAATTTTGTTTTTATTGTTTTAACTTATTGTTATTTTTATTTATTTAGTTGAGACAGGGATTGTCTGTATTTTTTTGTTGGGGGGGGGGCTAGGGTTTCAGTAAAGAATTTATTGAAAAAGTCACTTGCCTTCTCTTCTTTCTTGTCAGACAAATTACATTAACAGTTCAATACATTTCAACATAACATAGACACACACAATCCTTCAAGTACGATAACTTTAATTATCCACATACTTTGAAAAGTATTAATCTTTCAATGAGGTATTAGAAGGTTTTTGGGGCCATATTTCAAATAGATCAATGATGGTTTAAAAAGTACACTTTGCAAAGCATCGTTATTAATTAAAAATAACTGAAATAAAGTGGCCTAAATGGGAGGAAATGCTCAAAAACCCAAACACTGTGGCGTGTTTTTAACCGGGGGAGCAAATCCTCCGCATGTGATCCATTGCTAACGGCAAATCCCAGCAAAAAATGTATACAATGGAGGATGTCGGCAGCGGACCACATGCACCACAAAAGCATCCTACACAAGATGGAATAATGTGTGGATGCGAATATAAAAATACACAAATCACTGTGAAAGGTGCACCACAATGATATGCAACTGACAACACTGGATATTCCCTCAAGCTGAGGATAAGAACTGAGACTTTAGCCAATGTATTCCTGTCAGGAACACATTGAGCTCTTTCGCACCACCGTCAAGGTCCTCATTCTGTTGTGAGTCCCTACACTCAACTGCAACATAAATTCAAGCATCTATCTGAAAAATAAAAAAAAATAACGAGCACAGAAGAAATCAAACACTGCCACTGAAAGCATCTATCTGCCATGGCAAGGACCCCTCTGGGCTGAAAAATTTGTCTGCATAGAGTTCCGGAACTGCAATACCTGCAGTCCCAGGTCATCTATGCAGGGTCCTATCCAAACCCAAACCTGATGACGTAGGAAATTCTTCCATGTCAACAGAAGAGAAAGCCTAGTAAATCCTGGTGAAGTTGTGTAGAACAACACAAGCTTGAATCACCAGGGTAGCATTCTCCGGATCCATCTGTATGGATGACAAAAACACGCTCCGCATGCTAGAGAGTTTTCCAAAAGCGCACTCAACATATTGGCACGAGTCAACCGGTAGTTGAAAATACGCCTCCTGACATCCAAATCACGCTTTGGGAAGGGCCGCATAACATGGGGAGTCAATGCAAACCCTTCATCCGCCACGATGACAAATGGAGCCGGCAGACCTGCATATCTGGGCAGTCTTCTGGACTCAGGCAGGGCAAGCTGGTTGGCCTGAAGCCGTTCACCCATTCTAGAAGCACTAAAGATGCGAGCATCTGCTGTGCTTCCATAGGCCCCAATATGATCTATTATAAACCGGTAGTTACTGTCAGCCAAAGCCAAAAGCACTACCGAAAAATATTCCTTATAATTGAAGAATCGGGTCCCTGACTGAGGAGGCCTCTTCACACGAATGTGCTTGCCATCCATTGCCCCGATGCAGTTTGGAAACTGCGCAGAAAGATTGAAGCCCTCAGCGATTCGAACCCAATCCGCCGCCTTGGGCTGTGGCATCACCGTCTCTCGGAGTCGATGCCAGATGACATGGCAAGTGTGACGCACAATCCGAGAAATCATTGAGGTTCCCAAAAGAAACTCAAAATCCAGGGATGCAAATGAGTTCCCAGTTGCCAGGAATCTGTTGAAAAAAGTAAAAAAAAATTGGGTGACATAATTAACTTTGAAAGCATTTGTGACATCATGAACATGGTTACTACACTGCTCAAAAAAATAAAGGGAACACTTAAACAACACAATGTAACTCCAAGTCAATCACACTTCTGCGAAATCAAACTGTCCACTTAGGAAGCAACACTGAGCAACAATCAATTTCACATGCTGTTGTGCAAATGGGATAGACAACAGGTGGAAATTATAGGCAATTAGCAAGACACCCCTAATAAAGGAGTGGTTCTGCAGGTGGTAACCACAGACCACTTCTCAGTTCCTATGCTTCCTGGCTGATGTTTTGGTCACTTTTGAATGCTGGCGGTGCTTTCACTCTAGTGGTAGCATGAGACAGAGTCTACAACCCACACATGTGGCTCAGGTAGTGCAGCTTATCCAGGATGGCACATCAATGCGAGCTGTGGCAAGAAGGTTTGCTGTGTCTGTCAGCGTAGAGTCCAGAACATGGAGCGCTACCAGGAGACAGGCAGTACATCAGGAGGAGGCCGTAGGAGGGCAACAACCCAGCAGCAGGACCGCTACCTCCGCCATTGTGCAAGGAGGAACAGGAGGAGCACTGCCAGAGCCCTGCAAAATGACCTCCAGCAGGCCACAAATGTGCATGTGTCTGCTCAAACGGTCAGAAACAGACTCCATGAGGGTGATATGAGGGCCCGACGTCCACAGGTGGGGGTTGTGCTTACAGCCCAACACCATGCAGGACGTTTGGCATTTGCCAGAGAACACCAAGATTGGCAAATTCGCCACTAGCGCCCTGTGCTCTTCACAGATGAAAGCAGGTTCACACTGAGCACATGTGACAGACGTGACAGAGTCTGGAGACGCCGTGGAGAACATTCTGCTGCCTGCAACATCCTCCAGCATGACCGGTTTGGCATTGGGTCAGTAATGGTGTGGGGTGGCATTTCTTTGAAGGGCCGCACAGCCCTCCATGTGCTCGCCAGAGGTAGCCTGACTGCCATTAGGTACCGAGATGAGATCCTCAGACCCCTTGTGAGACCATATGCTGGTGTGGTTGGCCCTGGGTTCCTCTAATGCAAGACAATGCTAGACCTCATGTGGCTGGAGTGTGTCAGCAGTTCCTGCAAGACGAAGGCATTGATGCTATGGACTGGTCCGCCTGTTCCCCAGACCTGAATCCAATTGAGCACATCTGGGACATCATGTCTCGCTCTATCCACCAACGTCACGTTGCACCACAGACTGTCCAGGAGTTGGCAGATGCTTTAGTCCAGGTCTGGGAGGAGATCCCTCAGGAGACATTCCGCTACTTCATCAGGAGCATGCACAGGCATTGTAGGGAGGTCATACAGGCACATGGAGGCCACACACACTACTGAGCCTCATTTTGACTTGTTTTAAGGACATTACATCAAAGTTGGATCAGGCTGTAGTGTGTTTTTCCACTTTAATTTTGAGTGTGACTCCAAATCCAGACCTCCATGGTTGAAAAATTAGATTTCCATTTTTAATTTTTGTGTCATTTTGTTGTCAGCACATTCAACTATGTAAAGAACAAAGTATTTCAGAAGAATATTTAATTAAGTCAGATCTAGGATGTGTTATTTTTGTGTTCCCTTTATTTTTTTGAGCAGTGTATAATGGTTGTTAGTAGACATGTGGTAAACATTCCATTTTAATACAATCATTTTATCCCAATTTTTTTAAGTTATGATGAAAACACTAGCAACAATGGGGGTGTGGGCCTACTCCTACAAGCTCTTTTATGCCTACTGTGGGTCACGCCTTTTTCATGCAGAATGTATGGGCAACACAGGATGATGTGAATACTCTGCATGATGATGGCGTTGCCAGAGACAAAAATAAAAAGCTTCAAAGACAACACTACCTTTAATCTTTGCATGCTATTTGGCTGGTAAAATACAAAAAAATGGAAATAGACAATGGCGCAAATAATTACAGGGACAAAGACTGGTAACTTCATCGAACATTAGCAGATGTCTAACACCAGCCAGTTTAAGAACCATGTTACTAATGACAGAAGCAGTGCACATTACTGTTAACAATAAATAACATATTGCTTAGCTCAATGTGACAATGAGCCTTTCCTCAGTAATAATGCAGCGCCTCATGTTGGTCTCCTGGAAGCTGATGACAGTGAGGAGAGATGACAGCAGGCGATCAACGGTAGACACTGACATCCGACAGAATGCAAAGAACTTCTCTGGATGCTGACGACGACCAGTGTAGAGGGTATGGAAGTGGCCTTTATTGTACCGTTTGGAAACAATGGGATGGACCCAAAATCTCCTCCTTCTCCTCTGTTCCTCGTCCAACAGCAGAGACTTCTGTCCCCATCGCCGAGAAATAAGCCAGTGCAGTAAGACCTCAGTGCAGTAAGAGTCATCTGCTATAGTTATCTGCCATAGCGAAACCAAGACGCAAAACGTAAAAATCTGAGATCAGCAAAGCCAAGGAATCAAACGAAACTCTGTACCCTGAAAACACTGCAGAAAATGGACACCAAACACTCAGATGACCAGCATATATACCTGTATTCTGGGTGGGGATAGCAAAATTACACAATTTCTTCCTTCTGTTTTTTTGCAGTCCGCAAAAAAAAGGAAGATACACGGAAACACAATGGAAACTAACAATGGATCCGCGATTTGAGGACCACAAAACACACAACGGTCGTGTGCATGTACCCTAACTGTTATGATAGTGAATGTGTGGATGTAAACAGATGAATTGTGGTTAATGAACCAGAGAATATTACTGCTGAACCTGTACAATGCATTCGGAAAGAAGTTTTCAGAACTCTTTTACTTTTTTCACATTTTGTTATATTGCCGGCTTGTCTTTTCCCCATGATGTCACAATCAATGCATACGTTATACAGGTGAAATTCGAAAAATTGGAATATCGTGCAAAAGTCCATTTATTTCAGTAATGCAAATTAAAAGGGCTTAAAATGAGAATTTGGTGAAAAGGTTCAATATTCTAGGGTCAAAGTGTCACACTCTAGTCGTAGTAGCACTGCACCACCTGAACAGTTGTCTAAGGGCTCTTTCACACCTGCGTTCTTTTCTTCCGGCATAGAGTTCCGTCGTCGGGGCTCTATGCCGGAAGAATCCTGATCAGTTTTATCCTAATGCATTCTGAATGGAGAGAAATCCGTTCAGGATGCATCAGGATGTCTTCAGTTCCGGACCGGAACGTTTTTTTGGCCGGAGAAAATACCGCAGCATGCTGCGCTTTTTGCTCCGGCCTAAAATCCTGAACACTTGCCGCAAGTCCGGATCCGGCCTGAAGCTAAACGTCGTTTCGCGCATTGCCGGATCCGACGTTTAGCTTTTTCTGAATGGTTACCTTGGCTACCGGGACACTAAAGTCCTGGCAGCCATGGTAAAGTGTAGTGGGGAGCGGGGGAGCAGTATACTTACCGTCCGTGCGGCTCCCGGGGCGCTCCAGAGTGACGTCAGGGGCGCCCCACGCTCAAGGATGACGTGATCGCATGGACACGTCATCCATGCGCATGGGGCGCTCTGACGTCATTCTGGAGTGCCCCGGGAGCCGCACGGACTGTAAGTATACTGCTCCCCCGCTCCCCACTACTACTATGGCAACCAGGACTTTAATAGCGTCCTGGGTGCCATAGTAACACTGAACGCATTTTGAAGACGGATCCGTCTTCAAAATGCTTTCAGTTCACTTGCGTTTTTCCGGATCCGGCGTGTAATTCCGGCAAATGGAGTACACGCCGGATCCGGACAACGCAAGTGTGAAAGGGCCCTAACACAACATGTCCTTTGCTATCAGGAACTGCAGGTCAATTACCACTTATATGCAGACTTATGCTAAATTAAAACCACCTGTGCCGAATGGGAGGAGTGCCGATACCAGTAATAAAGAAGGAAGATTCAACATGCATATTTCAAGGGGAGAAAAACAGAACTGGATCGCACATTTTATCATGGAATTCCCTGAGTGAAAGGGGTTCTCCTGAATAACGTGGGAGCCAAGAAGTCCCAAAGTAGTATGGCATAGTACAGTGGCGTACACACAATCCATGGGGCCCCGGTGCAAAACTGAACCATGGGGCCCCCTCCGCTTCCCCGTCCGGTGGCGCAAATACACGTGCTGACGCACAGCCCGACGAAGCGCAATTAGCGCGAAACGGCCGTCGCTGTTTGTTGCGTGCAAGATATGAAGCTCATTGAATAAAGCATTAAGTCAATACTACACACTGGTGAGTGCCGCTGATTATTCTCTTCTTCGATATAGTACTCACTCAGACCTCTGGACATTTCTTCTCAGGATCCAGGGAAAAAGGAACTGCATTTTCACTTTTCCAAAATGGCTGCTGCTTCTACTTCCTGTAAGGGGTACAGATTTCTCGGTCCTCCTGGGAACTTGTACTGAGCACTTTAGTTCCTTCTGCTGTAAGAATGGTTCTTCTGTGGAGGCGGGCTGTTTTGTTCCCTTCCCTCTGCTGGGTGGATGTCTTCCTCTCAACACATGATGCCCAAATCCAAGATGGCCGATTAACCCTTGTTTTGCCACAGTGCTGGAACTGATGCAGATTCACGCTCTTCAGCAGTAAGTAAATGCAATAAAGTCTCTTTTTCCGGGGGGTTTAGTGATTACTGTAGGTCTATAGCAGCAATAAGGCACAAAAGTACATCCTGTTTGTGATGCCAAAATCAGACAGGCCGCCTCCACCCAGGGCCCTCTATATCGCGTCCCAGGTTTAGTAGGAATGCCGAGTGGTGGAGTGTGGCCTCAATGTCTGTCTATAAGTGTTGCAGTGCTCCTAACTGGACACTGTTGGACCCCAGGCTTTGGCTCCGAAGCATCAAATAGGGGGAATAATTGAGGGATTTGAAAGAATAACTTGAGTCCAGACCTTGAGGCTTTAGCATGAACTGGCAGGCAAACTCAACTTTGCTTTATCTCTTTCTCTCTGCTGTACTGACAGGCTAGCTTAGTAACTTTGATTCCTTCTGTATGCTGCACTCCACTCTTTAGTATGACTTAGTTTCAGTCAAGGAATAGATTAGTGTCCTGTCAGCTCCAACATGGAGTCTGAACCGTAATCATCTAGAACTGCCCCACCTTCTTCTCGTAGCAAGCAGGACTCGCCCACTTCTGCCCAAAAGGGGGGAGAATGTAATGGTGAGTTCCATTCTGTCTAAGGATAGATCTGCCATATTTGCTGCCACCTGCTGGTGAACCAGGTAAATTACATTTATAACAGTTACTTAACAATATTATAGATGCACATTGTGTTGAACCTGGAACAGAATACACAGATGACATTGTGTTAGCCCAATAAAGACAGTAGCGGGGTGCAGGAGTGGTAACACCACTCTGGGGTGTTACACAAGTCACTCATCTTCTGATAATTAACACTTCTGCATTCTGCATTTTTGCTAATTTGTGTGTATAAATATGGGCATGCATTCTAACCCTGTTAAGGACAAATTTTTGGATGCTTGTGCAGAACAAGCCACTCTTTCTTCTGACAATTAACACTTGTGTGTGCTGTGTATAAATAGCGGTAGACATTATGCCCCCATTAAAGCCAGATTTTTGGATGCTTGGGCAGAATGAGGCATTCTTTCTTCTGACAATAAGATTTGTGCATTTCTAAATATGGGCAGGCAGTATGCCCTCATACATGCATAATTTAATTTTTGGACAATTGGTCCCAAAAAGCCACAGTTTTTTCCCATAACGCCATATGAGTTTAAACACCATCTGCCCCCAATAGGGGTCAATATTTGGAAGTCGTTTAATATGAAAAAGCTTTACATATGCGGCAGTGTTGTGTGTTTTTAAACATGCTGTTTGTTTACACTGTCAACCATGCGTTTACCCATAGCTATGTATGTCAGTGTCACTGTGACATTATTTGCCATTTTCAAAAAAAAATAGGTAATCCATGAGCTATGAGTAAGTGCTACATGCACGTAACATGTCAGCAGGGGAATGCCATGGAGTTTTAACATGTTAAATTAAAACTTATTAAAAACTTTTATTAATTGCTTATTTTTCTTCTGCTCATTATTTGCTATTGATGTTATTGTGTTCAAGAGCTCAGAGAGAGCCCTAGGAGACTAAAAGGTGGCATATAACATTTTTCAGGGCAATTGCAGTAATTTCCATTTGTGAGGAATTATTTGAGTACAAATAGTTAAGTTTTTTTTTTTTTTGCTAAATTTGATGAATTGGATCCCCACCCATCTATAGGTTGAACTTGATGGGCTTATTTCTTTTTTCAACCGTACTATGTAACTTTGAAACAACTTTGGCTCGCCACCTCTTTCCAAGGGCCCTCATATCACCTCTACAGTATGTACACCTTGCTCTAATACTATTTTACAAAGAGTGTACTGATTACTGATTAATACAACAATAGTTTTTGCATAATTCCCAAATGGCTGAAGCCCATATAAAATATATTCCATTCTTTAATTAGTTGAAGTCATGATAAACTTTGCTCTCCGCGTGCTCTCTTTCTGTAGACTATTGAACATATTTTATTAATGACTATTTCCTGTTATTAAAAGATTGCAATCTAAAACCTCTTTTTTAAACTCATTAAGTTATGACTGTTTTGACGTGAGACCTGAGTAATAGTTAATTGCAGTGCAAAAATCTAGACACAAAATGATAATTTTTTTCTTGTTAAAGGCACATCATGTAACCCGAGCACAATGTAGGGAATACAAATGCCTATGAAACACACTTTTAAGATTGAAGCTTAAGATAGAAATAGTAACATGGCAGAGGATCAGACCTTGGCTGGACATGGATATGTGTGAACTGTACCCTGTAGAGTACCAATCTGTAATACGTTGCACATAGGCTGCTATAGCCCCTTAGTATACCTTCATGTGCCCCCACAACTTTTGCTAATCACAGATGCCTAGAAAACCCACAAGAAAAAAAAAATGTTGTATGCATTATAACATGTTGTTTTATGAAGATATTCTCCAATTGCAGCATTCCTTTTATGGTGCCTTAGAGCAGCAGCAAACGGAGGCATATGGCATATATAATTGCTGTATTGCATTACCCAAATATTGTGCTATGCACTGCGCTACATAAGCTGTTGATGCTTTGATAGTAAAATAATATGCTTTTATTTACTTTGGTGGGAAAATCCCTTTAATCCTTTCCCGCTCCTTGATGTAACTGTATGTCAAGGTGAAGACTAGCTTCCCACACCTTGATGTACAGTTACATCACTTTGATGGAGACATAGTCAGCAGGAGCAGGCTGTATTTTCACGGTCAGTAGAACATTTAGATGTTGCAGTCTTTACTGACTGTAGCATTTAAAGGGGTTCTCCGGGCTTAACCTTTTTTTTGCTAATACATGCTAACCTGTGAAGGAAAGATTATTGCTCACATACCTTCCAGAGTGCAGCCGTTCTTGAGATCTGCCTCCCGGTCACATGGTCCCTCCAGATGGCTTTTCAGTGCTTCTGGCCGAAGTCCGTCTTCTTATCTTCTCTTCCTTTCTCCAGCAGGAGACGGATCATCACGAGTGACGTCACCGCCTCCTGCTGGAGAAAGCTCCGGGCAGCCGTCTTCACAGTGCACTATGCTGAATGCGCAAGTGCAGGACCGCCGGACGCTCTCTGTAGTGTACAGGCTTCTATGTGAAGCCTGCACTGACTCCTGCACAGCACGATGTAAGCGCTGTGCAGGAGTGACAGCATAGCGATCAGCCTCAGAGGCTGATCGCTATGCTGTGCATGTCACAGGGGCATAGTCGCTACTACAGGGGGGCAATTGCCCGCCCCTAGGTTATCCCTTGCCCCCCCCCACCAATCAGACGATCCAAATGCCGGCTGACAGGTTCTGATCCCCGCAGTCCGTGACTGCGGGAATCAGAACCTTCTAAAATGTATATATAATATCCCCCCCCTGCAGCCCTCAATGTGCCCCCTCCTCATTTTATGGATGGCCGGGCGCGCGATCCCCCCCCCCCCCCCACTTCCCCCATTTTCAGGATGGCACAGCGGTTCACAAAGTGTCATCATACAGCTGACACTCTGCTTGAAACGGCTGAAGTCAGCCGTTTAACCCCTTCCATGCCGTGTTCCATAGGGACCGCTGTATGGAAGGGGTTAACAGGGAGGGAGCTCCATCCCTCTCCCATCGGGCACTGCTTTGCAGCCACCCGATACTTGACGGGATCACAGAGGGAAGGGGGCTCCCTCATCAGCCACTGCTCCGTTGTGGACGCGTCCGATGGTTACAATGGCAACGAGACGCCTTCACAGGCTTCCGACTTGCCATGGTATAGCTAAACCGGATCAGGCTTTTGCTAAAGGCAGCAGCCTGATCCGGCTAGTGTAAAGTCACAATACACTACAGTTATAGTGTACTGTAGGGTATTATATAGGCATCAGACCCACTGGATCTTCAAGAACCAAGTGGGTCTGGGTCAAAAAAATTAAAATATAAAGTGAAAAAATAAAAAAATAAAAAAATGAATTTCTTCTTATAGCTGCACATTTATCACTAATTAAAAATAAAAAAAATTAAATACACTACACATGTTTGATATCACCGTGTCCATAACGATCTGATCTCTGAAAGGGTCATGTTATTTTCCCTGCACGGAGAACGCCATAAAAAAAATAAAAAAAACTATGATGAAATTGAAATTTGGCCACCTCACTTCACCCCAAAAATAATAAAAGTGATCAAAAAAGTCGTATGTACGCCAAAATGGTACCAATCAAACCCTCACCTCATCCCGAAAAAAATGAGCCCCTACATGAGACAATCACCCCAAAAAAAAAAAAATATCACTCTCAGACTATGGAGACACTAAAACATGTTTTTTTTTTTCTAAAATGCTTTTATTGTGTTAAAGTAAAATAAATAAAAAAAAGTATACATATTAGGTATTACCGCATCTGTAAGTACCTGCTCTATAAAATTATAACATGACCTATCCCCTCAGGTGAACACTGTAAAAAAAAAAAAAGTGTAGAAAAAGCTATTTTTCTTACCTTAAGGCCTCTTTCACACTACAGTATTTTGCGTTCAGTATACTGGACGTTTTTTGAGTTCAGTATACGGAACAGATACTGAACCATTCATTTCAATGGTTCAGCAAAAAATACTGAAGTGTCTCCGTGTGCATTCCGTTTCAGTATTTCAGTATTTCCGTGCCGTGGAAAGATAGAACATGTCCTATGTTTGTCCGCAAATCACGGTCCGTGGCTCCATTAAAGTCAATGGGTCCGCAAAAAAACGGAATGCATACGGAAGGCATCCGTATGTCCTCCGTATGTCATCCGTCTTTTGCGGATCCGTCATTAACAAATGCTAGGCCCAGCCCACTGTGGCCATGTGTTTCTTGTTGCCAAACTTTGGCTGAGCACAAATACAGGTGGCTTCCGTTTTTGATCCGTGAAAAACGGACCGTATACGGGAACCATACGGAAACCATACTGAAAGGTTTTTGCGGACATACTGAACGGAAACGGAGACACAACAGAACCCAAAAACGGGACAACGGATCCGTGAAAAACGGAACGCAAAACACTGAAATGGACATACTGTAGTGTGAAAGAGGCCTAACCCTGGGTTCAGACCTGAGCGTTCGCGATGGAGCGCTCTGTATGCGTGTTTGTACCGGCGTTTACAATTGCGCATACAGAGACAAGTGAACGCCCATTGTCGCGCGTTCCCGAAAGTCTATGTACGGGAACGCGCGACAAAACGCCCCAAAGAAGCTCAAGTACTTTTTTGAGCGTGGGGCGTTTTACAGCGCGATCGTACGCGCTGTAAAACGCTCAGGTGAGAACCATTCCCATAGGGAAGCATTGGTTTCTCCTTGTTGAGCGTTTTACAGCGCGTAGGAACGCGCTGTAAAACGCGCAAGTGTGAACTTAGGGTTAATCACAAAAAGTGTAATACCAAGCGTTCAAAAAGGTGTATGCCCCCCAAAATAGTATCAATCAAACCACCATCTCATCCCGCAAAAAATTTGATCCTACCTAAGACAATCGGTCAAACAATAAAAAAGCTATCACTCTCACGACAATTGAGACACTAAAATATGTTTTTTTTTTCTTCAAAACTATTGTGCTAAAGTGAAATAAATAAATAAAAAGTAGACATATTAAGTATCACATGACTCAACCCCTCAGGTGAACACCATAAAAAAATTAAATAAAAACTGTGCCAAAAAGCCATTTTTTGTCACCTTACATCACAAAAAGTGTAATACCAAGCGATCAAAAAGTCATATGCACCCCAAAATAGTACCAATCAAACCGTCACCTCATACAAAAAAAAGTATTAGGTTAGTACAATAAAAATGTATCCCTGCATACCGAAATACTCTCGTATTTTGTAATCTTATTTATATATACTTATTTAGTTTTTTCAGTAGTATGATTAAGTAGTGAAAATTATTAGTGCCCCCCCCCATTTTTGACTGTGGCATCTTATGTGCCCTCCTAAATATTGTTCCTAGAGTCTCCACTGCACAGGGGGCACTGGATGGCACAAGGGGGGCACTGGATGGCACAAGGGGGAAATGGTTGGCACAATGGGGGCAATGGATGGCACAAGGGAGCACTGGATGGCACAAGGGGGCAATGGTTGGCACAATAGGGGAACTGGATGGCCCAAGGGGGTAATGAATGGCACAATGGGGGCAATGGATGGAACATGGGGGCAATGGATGGCACAAGGGGGGCATTGGATGGCAGTAGAGGCACTGGATGGCATTGTTATGGGGCACTGTGGATGTCACTGTTATGGGGGCACTGTGGATGTCACTGTTATGGGGGCACTGTGAATGTCACTGTTATGGGGGCACTGTGGATGTCACTGTTATGAGGGCACTGTGGATGTCACTGTTATGGGGGCACCATGGACATCACTGTTATGGGCGCTGAGTATAAGTGATAGGGCTCATGCACAGAACCATATCTGTTTTGTGGTCTGCAAGTCGCGGATCCACGTGCGATTCACATTTTTTTGCAGTCCCATTGAGTTCTATGGGTTTTAGATCTGCATTATGTGGACCAGAATAGGACATGTTTTATCTTTCGCAGAACTGACATACGGATGTGCAAAGCACATGGACGTCATCAGTGTGTTTTTTACATCCGTATGTCAGTTCAAGTATATGTCCTATTCTGGTCTTCAAAATGAGGACCTCAATCCATAGAACTCAATGGGACTGCCAAAATTAGGGATTGCAAAATGGATAGAGTGTTGTGTATAAGGGTGTAGATACACAGCTCAGCAGGCAGGATCATACAAGATAGGCTTAGATACACCGCTCAGCAGGCTGTGTCATACAAAATGGGATTAGATACACAGCTCAGCAAGCAGTATCGTACAAAATGGGATTAGATACACAATTTAGCATGCTGTATCATAGAAGACGTGATTAGATACACACTTAAGCAGGCAGTTTCATAGTAGATGGGATTAGATACACACTTAAGCAGGCAGTTTCATAGTAGATGGAATTAGATATGCACTTCAGCAGGCAGTATCGCACACAACAGGATGTGTATCAGGCACACATACAGGATAGGATTAGATACAGATTTGATTGGATACGCTTGCTGATTCAAGCTGTTTTTCACACTCTGGAGATGGTGAGGGAAGAGCCTGCAGACGGTCAGTGATGGGATTAGATACATAGCTCAGCAGGCTGTATCACACAGGATAGGATTAGATACACATGTGAGGGCAATGCCTATGGACAGTCAGTAATAGAATTTAGACACTGGGTGAGAAGTAGATTAATTCTCGGTGTAGAAAGACACGGGAGTTGTAGTGGGTGTAGCAGCTGCAGGCAGAGCAGAGTGGGGGCGTGGCCAGCCTGTGGCTCATCACTGTGCAGTGCAGCCCGGCTTGTGTATCAATAAAGTTATGTATTCAACAAAACAAGAAGGGGAGAAAGTAAACAGATCTGCCAGGATAATGTGATGTCTTCCAGGAGGGAACGAAAGCTCAGACATGAAAAACAGGTATTGGGGGCATATCTATGCATGGTGAGGGGTGTTAGGAGCATATAAAAAGAATTCAGATTTTGGGACCAGACAACCAGTGATGGCCAATTCGCAGTGTTCACCAATGAACACATGCGGGCTGCCAACTTAAATTACCTGTGCCTGCGCCGCGAGCCGGTCTGAAACAAATGCGGTCACTGGGAGTAGGCAGTTCCTGGAACAGCCGCCGCGGGGCCTTCATCGGGCTGTTTTTGGAACTGCCTGCTCCCGGTGACTGCATTGTTCATTGGCGAACACTGGCGAACTGGCCATCACTACAGACAACCTCTTTAAGTCTGTGCGATGCCATCCCTGTACATGTAAAACATTTTACGTTAACTACCTTCTTGCGTTGCCATACATGTATGGTGTTTTGTGAGAAGGGGTTAAAGGGGTTATATATAGAGAGAGCATATACAGTACTGCAGAGATATAAGCGTGAGAGTTGGACGCATTTACATGCTGGTGTGTATTGCAGCCTATGGGAGTTGCGAAATGCTCATCTTCTGGGAGTTCCACAAGGCATACAATATTGGTATACTGTCAGTATGTTACAAATTGTTTAGATGGGTATACCTCTAAGTTTTATTGCACCTCATGAAAATGGCACAATCTGTGTTTTTTAGACTCTGATATAGGGTAATGCCTTCTATCAAACATAGCTTTCCATTGTTTGCAGTCTAAAACTACACTGCTCAAAAAAATAAAGGGAACACAAAAATGTCCTTAAAACAAGTCAAAATGAGGCTCAGTAGTGTGTGTGGCCTCCACGTGCCTGTGCATGACCTCCCTACAACGCCTGTGCATGCTCCTGATGAGGTGGAGGACGGTCTCCTGAGGGATCTCCTCCCAGACCTGGACTAAAGCATCTGCCAACTCCTGGACAGTCTGTGGTGCAACGTGACGTTGGTGGATAGAGCGAGACGTGATGTCCCAGATGTGCTCAATTGGATTCAGGTCTGGGGAACGGGCGGGCCAGTCCATAGCATCTATGCCTTCGTCTTGCAGAACTGCTGACACACTCCAGCCACATGAGGTCTAGCATTGTCTTGCATTAGGAGGAACCCAGGGCCAACTGCACCAGCATAGGGTCTCACAAGGGGTCTGAGGATCTCATCTCGGTACCTAATGGCAGTCAGGCTACCTCTGGCGAGCACATAGAGGGTTGTGCGGCCCTCCAAAGAAATGCCACCCCACACCATTACTGACCCAATGCCAAACCGGTCATGCTGGAAGATGTTGCAGGCAGCAGAACGTTCTCCACGGCGTCTCCAGACTCTGTCACGTCTGTCACATGTGCTCAGTGTGAACCTGCTTTCATCTGTGAAGAGCACAGGGCGCCAGTGGCGAATTTGCCAATCTTGGTGTTCTCTGGCAAATGCCAAACGTCCTGCACGGTGTTGGGCTGTAAGCACAACCCCCACCTGTGGACGTCGGGCCCTCATATCACCCTCATGGAGTCTGTTTCTGACCGTTTGAACAGACACATGCACATTTGTGGCCTGCTGGAGGTCATTTTGCAGGGCTCTGGCAGTGCTCCTCCTGTTCCTCCTTGCACAAAGGCAAAGGTAGCGGTCCTGCTGCTTGGTTGTTGCCCTCCTACGGCCTCCTCCTTGTCTCCTGATGTACTGGCCTGTCTCCTGGTAGCGCCTCCATGCTCTGGACACTACGCTGACAGACACAGCAAACCTTCTTGCCACAGCTCGCATTGATGTGCCATCCTGGATAAGCTGCACTACCTGAGCCACTTGAGTGGGTTGTAGACTCCATCTCATGCTACCACTAGAGTGAAAGCACCGCCAGCATTCAAAAGTGACCAAAACATCAGCCAGGAAGCATAGGAACTGAGAAGTGGTCTGTGTTCACCACCTGCAGAACCACTCCTTTATCGGGGGTGTCTTGCTAATTGCCTATAATTTCCACCTGTTGTCTATCCCATTTTCACAACAGCATGTGAAATTGATTGTCGCTCACTGTTGCTTCCTATGTGGACAGTTTGATTTCACAGAAGTGTGATTGACTTGGACGTAAAAACACCAAGTTGGAGCTCACCTCACCATACACCACCGAGGAGCACGGACACAGAACCGGAACCAAGGATGAGAAGTAGCAAAAAAATATTGTCCAGCTTCACCTCGCAGTGCGTGTTTTATTAGGAAACGTGCTTAAAAACCAAACATCAGGCTCATATCATCAACATGTTTCGGATCAACATATATTACAGATCCTTCCTCATGAGGAAGGATCTGTAATATATGTTGATCCGAAACATGTTGATGATATGAGCCTGATGTTTGGTTTTTAAGCACGTTTCCTAATAAAACACGCACTGCGAGGTGAAGCTGGACAATATTTTTTTGCTACTTCTCATCCTGTGATTGACTTGGAGTTACATTGTGTTGTTTAAGTGTTCCCTTTATTTTTTTGAGCAGTGTACATTTTTACAATCTAGGTCAGGCTTTCACCGAAATCTGACTACTCGCAACATTTGTCAAGTCTCTTGATTTTAAACAGAAACCATAGTTCTAAGGGTACTTTCACACTTGCGGCACAGGAATCCTGCAGGCAGTTCGGTCGCCGGAGCTGCCTGCCGGATCCGTCGAAATGTATGCCAACTGATGGCATTTGTAAGACTGATCAGGATCCTGATCCGTCTTACAAATGCATTGAAATGCCAGATTCGTCTTTCCGGTGTCATCCGGAAAAACGGATCCGGCATTTATTCTTTTCACATTTTTTTGGGCATTGCGGTATTTTGAATACTAATACATTCCTATGGAAAATAATGCTGGATCCGGCACTCCGTCAAGTGTTCCGGATTTTTGGCCAGAGATAAAACCGTAGCATGCTGCGGTATTATCTCCGTCCTGAACAGTCAAAAAGACTGAACTGATGACATCCTAAAGCATCCTGAACAGATTGCTCTCCATTCAGAATGCATTAGGATAAAACTGATCAGTTCTTTTCCGGTATCGAGCCCCTAGGACGGAACTCAATGCCGGAAAAGAAAAACGCTAGTGTGAAAGTACCCTAAGCCACCTTCTGGGTAAGCCTTCAGATGCATATATTAAATATTAATGTGTGGTCTGCAAATGTGGCCAGCCTGTGGATCAGGAAAATGAAGATACTTCATAGTATAGGCTACATTTTCAAAAATCACTTTCCTCATATTTCCACAAAGGCTATGGACACCTCCGGATCCAATTCTTGTATTACTGATTTACACAGTATTTGCAGTTCTTAAAAAAGTATTCATACTGCTTGAACTTTTCCACATTTTTTCACGAGACACCCTCAAACATAAATGTATTTTGCTTGGATTTTATGTGATAGACCAACACAAAGTAGCAAGTACCGGTATGTCTGAAGTGAAAAGAAAATGATACATGATTTTTAAGGCTACTTTCACACTACCGTTCAGAGCGGGTCCGTCTGATGTCTGCACAGCTCCTATAATGCAGACGTTTGTATCCGTTCAGAACGGATCCGTCTGCATTATAGTTTGAAAAAAATTCTAAGTGTGAAAGTAGCCTGAACGGATCCGTCCAGACTTTACATTGAAAGTCAATGGGGGACGGATCCGTTTGAAGATTGAGCCATATTGTGTCATCTTCAAACGGATCAGTCCCCATTGACTTACATTGTAAGTCTGGACGGATCCGCTTGCCTCCGCACGGCCAGGCGGACACCCAAACGCTGCAAGCAGCGTTCAGGTGTCCGCTTGCTGAGCGGAGCGAAGGCTGAACGCTGCAAGACTGATGCATTCTGAGTGGATCCGCGTCCACTCAGAATGCATTAGGGCAGTACGGATGCGTTCGGGGCCGCTTGTGAGCCCCTTCAAACGGAGCTCACAAGCGGACACCCGAACGCTAGAGTGAAAGTAGCCTAAAATGTTTAATAAATAAAAATCTGGAAAGTGTTGCATGGATTTGTATTCAGTCCACCCACCCCCTCAGCCAACACTTTGTAGGAGCACATTTCGCTGCAATTACAGCTGCAAGTTTTTTGGGGTATTTCTCTACCAGTTTTGCACATCTAGAACCTGACATTTTTGCCCATTCTTCTTTGCAAAATAGCTCAAGCTTAGTCAGATTGGATGGAGAGCGTATGTGAACAGCAATATTCAAGTCTTGACACAAATTCTCAATGGGATTTATGTCTGGACTTTGACTGGGCCATTCTAACACATGATTATGCTTTGATCTACAGTCGTGGCCAAAATTTTGGAGAATTACATAAATATTGGAAATTGGAAAAGTTGCTGCTTAAGTTTTTATAATAGCAATTTGCATATACTCCAGAATGTTATGAAGAGTGATCAGATGAATTGCATAGTCCTTCTTTGCCATTAAAATTAACTTAATCCCAAAAAAACTTTTCCACTGCATTTCATTGCTGTCATTAAAGGACCTGCTGAGATCATTTCAGTAATCGTCTTGTTAACTCAGGTGAGAATGTTGACGAGCACAAGGCTGGAGATCATTATGTCAGGCTGATTGGGTTAAAATGGCAGACTTGACATGTTAAAAGGAGGGTGATGCTTGAAATCATTGTTCTTCCATTGTTAACCATGGTGACCTGCAAAGAAACGCGTGCAGCCATCATTGCGTTGCATCATTGCGTTGCATAAAAATGGCTTCACAGGCAAGGATATTGTGGCTACTAAGATTGCACCTCAATCAACAATTTATAGGATCATCAAGAACTTCAAGTAAAGAGGTTCAATTCTTGTTAAGAAGGCTTTAGGGCGTCCAAGAAAGTCCAGCAAGCGACAGGATCGTCTCCTAAAGAGGATTCAGCTGCGGGATCGGAGTGCCACCAGTGCAGAGCTTGCTCAGGAATGGCAGCAGGCAGGTGTGAGCGCACGCACGCACAGTGAGGCGAAGACTTTTGGAAGATGGCCTGGTGTCAAGAAGGGCAGCAAAGAAGCCACTTCTCTCCAAAAAAACCCATCAGGGACAGATTGATCTTCTGCAGTAAGTATGGTGAATGGACTGCTGAGGATTGGGGCAAAGTCATATTCTCCGATGAAGCCTCTTTCCGATTGTTTAGGGCATCTGGAAAAAGGCTTGTCCGGAGAAGAAAAGGTAAGCGCTACCATCAGTCCTGTGTCATGCCAACAGTAAAGCATCCTGAGACCATTCATGTGTGGGGTTGCTTCTCATCCAAGGGAGTGGGCTCACTCACAATTTTGCCCAAAAACACAGCCATGAATAAAGAATGGTACCAAAACACCCTCCAACAGCAACTTCTTCCAACAATCCAACAACAGTTTGGTGAAGAACAATGCATTTTCCAGCACGATGGAGCACCGTGCCATAAGGCAAAAGTGATAACTAAGTGGCTCAGGGACCAAAACGTTGACATTTTGGGTCCATGGCCTGGAAACTGCCCAGATCTTAATCCCATTGAGAACTTGTGGTCAATCCTCAAGAGGCTGGTGTACAAACAAAAACCCACTAATTCTGACAAACTCCAAGAAGTGATTATGAAAGAATTGTTTTCCTATCAGTCAGGAATTGGCCCAGAAGTTGATTGAGAGCATGCCCAGTCGAATTGCAGAGGTCCTGAAAAAGAAGGGCCAACACTGCAAATACTGACTCTTTGCATAAATGTCATGTAATTGTCGATAAAAGCCTTTGAAACGTATGAAGTGCGTGTAATTATATTTCACTACATTGCAGAAACAACTGAAACAAAGATCTAAAAGCAGTTTAGCAGCAAACTTTGTGAAAACTAATATTTGTGTCATTCTCAAAACTTTTGGCCACGGCTGTACACTATTCTATTGTAGTTCTGGCTGTATGTTTACGGTCGTCCTGCTGGAAGGTGAACCTCCGCCCAGGTCTCAAGTCTTTTGCAGCCTCTACCAGGTTTTTTCTCCACGATTGCCCTGTATTTAGCTCCATCCATATTCAACTCTGACCAGCTTTCCTGTCCCTGCTGAAGAAAAGCATCCCCACAGAATGATGCTGCCACCGCTATCTTTCACGATGCGAATGGTGTGGTCAGGGTGATGTGCATTGTTACTTTTATTTTTCTGCCACACATAGCGTTTTGCATTTAGGCCAAAAAGTTCAACTATGGTCTCATCTGACCAGAGCAACGCTATGTCCCCTACATGTCAAAACATCGTCGGATCCGTGGTCACAACCAGGAAGAAAAAAAAGCTCACGTTCTCCCTGGCTGTGATGCTTTCCACTGCGATTGGCCAGCTCACAGCCAGGGAGAAGGAGACACCCCTTGAGAAACACGGCCGTCTCCTCCTCCCTGTACTGATGGTATGGATTTACATACAGGGCTGGAAAGCAGGATGGGGGGTACAACGGGGGAACAGAGCAAAGTACCCTTAACCTTTAACACATAACCTTTTATGACAAGAATTTTTAAATATTATTAACTACATAAATATGAACATGTTGTGATGTCCAGTCCAACGGTTACTGCGGTATTCTTCAGGGTGCTGACTTTTCACCATTTTGGCTACATTTATGTTTCACTGAACAGTTCACAGTGTTAAGTTATACTTTTCTCCCAGCAGAACAACTCATGATACATTTCCTGTGTATTTTTTGCTCTCTTGCAGTTTCCATTGCGATTCCTTTGCTAGAGCTTATCACACTCAATTACTGTCTAAATTACTATCCCTTCAAATCATAATTGTACTTGCTTGTACTGGCGCTGGAGAAGACAAGTAAAACATAATACTTCTGTCATGTATACAGTAGAGGCAAAGGAAGCTTCACATCAACCATATCATCCAGCTTTACATCATTGGCCTAATACATACCCCATAACCTTTGGCAAACAAAGAGAGGGGCACAATAAACAGCGTGTACAGCATTCAGGGCCACACCGCCCTCCGGACAGCGATACAGATGGATTCTACAGGCAGGGGAGAGGCATCTCCCTTCCCCGTTCCTCTGATAGGCTGCAGGCCTAATGACTGCAGCCTATCAGAGGCCGATGCAGGCGGCACGAGCCGCACAGCAAGGGACACAGGCCGGAAGAGGCCTGCATCTCATCGCTGCCAGCCTGATGCAGGTAAGTATGTGATTTTTTTTTTTTTATATGGTACAATACAGGAGAGGAGCGCTATGGGGGCACTGTGGGGGCACTTATTACTGGCACATGATTGGGGCGCATCTATTGGGGGCACTTCTTACTGGCACGTTATTGGGGGACACTATGGGGCATCTATGGGGTTCACTTCTTACTGGCACATTATTGGGGGGCACTATGGGGGCACTTTTTACTGGCACATTTTTGAGTGGCACTATAGGGGCATCTATGGGGGCACTTCTTACTGGTACATTATTGGGGGGAACTATGGGGGCATCTACTGAGGCCACAAAGAAGGGGTATTTTATATGAGGGGCACAAGGGGGAAGGGGGGAGAGGAACACTATGGGGGCATCTACTGAGGCCACAAAAATGGGGTATTTTATATGGGGGGCTCTGTATAGGGGCATTTTATACTGGGACACATTATGGTGGGTACTATGAGGAAGGGGGGAGAGGAGTACTATGGGTTCATCTACGGTGGGCACTAAGAAGGGGTATTTTATACTTGAAAATTATGTGGAACACTTAGGGTATCTACTAGGGAACTATATAGGGGCATTGTACACTGGTACTTTATGGGGGGGCACTAGGAGAACGGGGAGAGAGGAGCACTATGGGGGCATTTACTAGGGGCACTATATAGGGGTATTTTATACTGGCACATTATGGGGGCACTATGGGAACATTAACTCAACTGGGGGCATTAAAAGGGGGTATTTTTGCACTGTCACATTATAAGGAGAATTATTATTACTGGGGGGCATTATGGTGGGCTTTATTACTACTATGGGGAACATGATTACTAGTATGGGCACTATGGGACCATTATTACTTCTGGGGCACAGTGGGGACATGTTGGGGGCACTATAGGAGCACTATTACTACCATGTGTGCTCTAGCAGAGAATTATTACTAATGGTGGGACTTTTGGGAGCACTATTACTGTGGTGGGCACCCTGGCACAGTATCAGCTTACCACAATTATTTTTGGGGGACGTTATGTTTGCACTATTAGTGTCAGGGGCACTATTTGCTGGGCGCAGTTATTTTAGGACCCTGCGTGCCAATAATTATTAAAGGGCACTATCTGCATGGTACTACTATTATCAGGGGATTTATCTGTTTCTGCAGTATATTATTGGGGAGCACAGCGGCACAGTATTGGGGGTTGTAGGGTGATTTGTCCAGAAGATGGGAGGATGATGGAAAAGTAGTAAACTAAGATAAAAAAAAGAAAATTCAAACTGCAGAGACGAGAAATGGCTGAAAACTCATGGTCTGGTCTGAAGGTCTAAAAAGGAGAAGATGAGGAAAGAGAACATCTACATAAAAGGCGACATCACTGGATGTAATAGGTATGTGGCGCTGTATTACCCTTTATGTTCTGTAGTGATATACGTAATGGTGCTTTTTAAATTTTCGCCTGACAGCATGCCATGGCATTCACTTGTGGGTGTTTTGGTCATTGATTTACATCAGTGATTGTGAGCCAAAACCAGGATTGGAGCCTCCACAGACATAACGTTTAAGGGAAAGATCTGCACCTGGTTTTGGCTCAAAATCACAGATGGAAATCACTGACCAAAACACTGACCTATAAGGACAAAAAAAAATAGTTCCAATGAAACAAGTCTGTAAAACACCCTTCAAAAAATGATTTGTTCCAGACATTCTCCCCAAACAAAAATACTTACCGTAAATATGGGCAGGGAAGACAATTCAGCACTCTTGCCATAACAGATCTACTACAGGACAGTTTGCATTTTTTTTTTTCAACTTTTAAAAAAAGTTACAGTGATAAATCTAGAGCATAGCTAATTAACATAAGGCAGCCACACCCACTTTCGCAAGCCACATTTTGAAACTGGAGAGAGTGGAATAAAGATGCAAAAAGTCACAAAATTTTTGTGCAAATAAGTCCACAAGTTGTAAGACCCTATTTTTTTTGCTTTTTGAAACGAGAATTATGGGTGCAGGACATGATGAATTCCCCCTATAAAATCTAGGCATATGCAAGCTGCCTCAATCCCTTCAGAAACAGTTAAAAAAACAGGCAAGTCTTGAATATGTCTGTAAACATACATCAGTTCATCGTTGTCATATATTTTAGCTCCTGGGGCATGCATTGCAAGAATATGTGGCAAATTTATTAAGAGGCCTGCATCTCTTAATAAATTTGGCACGTCTTACTCCAGAACAATTTTTATTACAGGGTTTTCTGACTTTTTTATACTGATGAGCTATCCACTTCATAGGTCATCAGCATCTAATCAGCAGGGGTCCTACACTCGGGTCTCTCACATATCATCTGTTAGAGAAG